>NC_091284.1:189616958-189941333 GCF_032444005.1 Ranitomeya imitator | reverse complement strand
AATTTGGTGCTAATCAGCAGCGTACTTCACCCATGAAGCAAGCTACACCGCCTGTTTACCTAAGTACTATTTTTAATGGCATCTAGCCCAGGAAATCGTCTTGTACCTAATATCATTTTGTGCTACTCAGCAGAGTACCCCACCCATGAAGCAAGCTACACCGCCTGTTTACCTAAGTAATATTTTTTAACGGCATCTAGCCCAGGAAATCCGTTTGGGCCTAGTAGAATTTAGTGTTACTCAGCAGCGTACCCCACCCATGAAGCAAGCTACAGCGCCTGCTTACCTAACTACTATTTTGGAACGGCATCTAGCCCAGGAAATCCTTTTGGGCCTAGTAGAATTTAGTGATACTCAACAGCGTACCCCACCCATGAAGCAAGCTACACTGCCTGTTTACCTAACTACTATTTTGTAACTGCATCTAGCCCAGGAAATCTGTTTGGGCCTAGTAGAATTTAGTGATACTCAGCAGCGTACCCCACCCATGAAGCAAGCTACACCGCCTGTTTACCTAACTACTATTTTGTAACGGCATCTAGCCCAGGAAATCCTTTTGGGCCTAATAGAATTTAGTGATACTAAGCAGCGTACCCCACCCATGAAGCAAGCTACACCACCTGTTTACCTAAGTAATATTTTTTAACGGCATCTAGCCCAGGAAATCCGTTTGGGCCTAGTAGAATTTAGTGTTACTCAGCAGCGTACCCCACCCATGAAGCAAGCTACAGCGCCTGCTTACCTAACTACTATTTTGGAACGGCATCTAGCCCAGGAAATCCTTTTGGGCCTAGTAGAATTTAGTGATACCCAGCAGCGGACCCCACCCATGAAGCTAGCTACACCGCATGTTTACATAACTACTATTTTGGAACGGCATCTAGCCCAGGAAATCTTTTTGGGCCTAGTAGAATTTAGTGATACCCAGCAGCGGACCCCACCCATGAAGCAAGCTACACCGCCTGTTTACCTAACTACTATTTTGTAACGGCGTCTAGCCCAGGAAATCCTTTTGGGCCTAGTAGAATTTAGTGATACTCAGCAGCGTACCCCACCCATGAAGCAAGCTACACAGCCTGTTTACCTAACTACTATTTTGTAACGGCATCTAGCCCAGGAAATCCTTTTGGGCCTAGTAGAATTTAGTGATACTCAGCAGCATACCCCACCCATGAAGCAAGCTACACCGCCTGTTTACCTAACTACTATTTTGGAACGGCATCTAGACCAGGAAATCTTTTTGGGCCTAGTAGAATTTAGTGATACCCAGCAGCGGACCCCACCCATGAAGCAAGCTACACCGCCTGTTTACCTAACTACAATTTTGTAATGGCATCTAGCCCAGGAAATCCTTTTGGGCCTAGTAGAATTTAGTGATACTCAGCAGCGTAGCCCACCCATGAAGCAAGCTACACCGCCTGCTTACCTAACTAGTATTTTGTAACGGCATCTAGCCCAGGAAATCCTTTTGGGCCTAGTAGAATTTAGTGATACTCAACAGCGTACCCCACCCATGAAGCAAGCTACACTGCCTGTTTACCTAACTACTATTTTGTAACGGCATCTAGCCCAGGAAATCCTTTTGGGCCTAGTAGAATTTAGTGATACTCAGCAGCATACCCCACCCATGAAGCAAGCTACACCGCCTGTTTACCTAACTACTATTTTGTAACGGCATCTAGCCCAGGAAATCCTTTTGGGCCTAGTAGAATTTTGGGAGACTCAGCAGCGTACCCCACCCATGAAGCTAGCTACACCGCCTGTTTACCTAACTACTATTTTGGAACGGCATCTAGCCCAGGAAATCTTTTTGGGCCTAGTAGAATTTAGTGATACTCAACAGCGTACCCCACCCATGAAGCAAGCTACACTGCCTGTTTACCTAACTACTATTTTGTAACTGCATCTAGCCCAGGAAATCTGTTTGGGCCTAGTAGAATTTAGTGATACTCAGCAGCGTACCCCACCCATGAAGCAAGCTACACTGCCTGCTTACCTAACTAGTATTTTGTAACGGCATCTAGCCCAGGAAATCCTTTTGGGCCTAGTAGAATTTAGTGATACTCAACAGCGTACCCCACCCATGAAGCAAGCTACACTGCCTGTTTACCTAACTACTATTTTGTAACTTCATCTAGCCCAGGAAATCTGTTTGGGCCTAGAAGAATTTAGTGATACTCAGCAGCGTACCCCACCCATGAAGCAAGCTACACCGCCTGTTTACCTAACTACTATTTTGTAACGGCATCTAGCCCAGGAAATCCTTTTGGGCCTAATAGAATTTAGTGATACTAAGCAGTGTACCCCACCCATGAAGCAAGCTACACCACCTGTTTACCTAACTACTATTTTGTAACGGCATCTAGCCCAGGAAATCCTTTTGGGCCTAGTAGAATTTTGGGAGACTCAGCAGCGTACCCCACCCATGAAGCTAGCTACACCGCCTGTTTACCTAACTACTATTTTGTAACGGCATCTAGCCCAGGAAATCCTTTTGGGCCTAGTAGAATTTAGTGATACTCAGCAGCGTACCCCACCCATGAAGCAAGCTACACAGCGTGTTTACGTAACTACTATTTTGTAACGGCATCTAGCCCAGGAAATCCTTTTGGGCCTAGTAGAATTTAGTGATACTCAGCAGCATACCCCACCCATGAAGCAAGCTACACCGCCTGTTTACCTAACTACTATTTTGCAACGGCATCTAGCCCAGGAAATCCTTTTGGGCCTAGTAGAATTTAGTGATACTCAGCAGCGTACCCCACCCATGAAGCAAGCTACACAGCCTGTTTACCTAACTACTATTTTGTAACGGCATCTAGCCCAGGAAATCCTTTTGGGCCTAGTAGAATTTAGTGATACTCAGCAGCGTACCCCACCCATGAAGCAAGCTACACCGCCTGTTTACCTAACTACTATTTTGTAACGGCATCTAGCCCAGGAAATCCTTTTGGGCCTAGTAGAATTTAGTGATACTCTGCAGCGTACCCCACCTATGAAGCAAGCTACACCACCTGTTTACCTAACTTCTATTTTGGAATGGCATCTAGCCCAGGAAATCCTTTTGGGCCTAGTAGAATTTAGTGATACTCAGCAGCGTACCCCACCCATGAAGCAAGCTACACAGCCTGTTTACCTAACTACTATTTTGTAACGGCATCTAGCCCAGGAAATCCTTTTGGGCCTAGTAGAATTTAGTGATACTCAGCAGCGTACCCCACCCATGAAGCAAGCTACACCGCCTGTTTACCTAACTACTATTTTGTAACGGCATCTAGCCCAGGAAATCCTTTTGGGCCTAGTAGAATTTAGTGATACTCAGCAGCGTACCCCACCTATGAAGCAAGCTACACCGCCTGTTTACCTAACTACTATTTTGGAACGGCATCTAGCCCAGGAAATCCTTTTGGGCCTAGTAGAATTTAGTGATACTCAGCAGCGTACCCCACTCATGAAGCAAGCTACACAGCCTGTTTACCTAACTACTATTTTGTAACGGCATCTAGCCCAGGAAATCCTTTTGGGCCTAGTAGAATTTAGTGATACTCAGCAGCGTACCCCACCCATGAAGCAAGCTACACCGCCTGTTTACCTAACTACTATTTTGTAACGGCATCTAGCCCAGGAAATCCTTTTGGGCCTAGTAGAATTTAGTGATACTCAGCAGCGTACCCCACCTATGAAGCAAGCTACACCGCCTGTTTACCTAACTACTATTTCGGAACGGCATCTAGCCCAGGAAATCCTTTTGGGCCTAGTAGAATTTAGTGATACTCAGCAGCGTACCCCACCCATGAAGCAACCAACACCGCCTGTTGATCTAATTACAAATTTTTAACTGCATCTAGCCCAGGAAATCGTTTTGTACCTAATAGCATTTTGCGCTATTCAGCAGAGTACCCCACCCATGAAGCAAGCTACACTGCCTGTTTACCTAAGTACTATTTTTTAACGGCATCTAGCCCAGGAAATCCGTTTGGGCCTAGTAGAATTTAGTGCTACTCAGCAGCGTACCCCACCCATGAAGCAAGCTACACCGCCTGTTTACCTAACTACTATTTTGTAATGGCATCTAGCCCAGGAAATCCTTTTGGGCCTAGTAGAATTTAGTGCTACTCAGCAGTGTACCCCACCCATGAAGCAAGCTACACTGCCTGTTTACCTAAGTGCTATTTTTTAACGGCATCTGGCCCAGGAAATCCTTTTGGGCCTAGTAGCACTTTTTTCTCAATCTAACCCCTCGTCTCTGGGGTGTCCACTCTCCCTCCAGCTCTCTCCTTCTCACAGGTGGACTACCGCGTGTATTCACACTGTGGCGAATCTTTTGGGCCCAGGCATAAGAAGTCGTCGAGGTAATGGATAATATGTGCCGCCTTACAAACGTCCATGACGACACATTCGAGGAATCAACTAAACGCCTCAAATAGTGAGCAGGATATGGAGCACCCCATGGGCAAACAGCGATCTATGTAGTATGCTCCTTCACAGAAGTAGCCCAATGGGAGGACACTATTCTGAGGCACAGGTAGTAACCAGAACACCCCCTCAATGTAATGTCTGTTTTGGCCATTAGGGTGCCCCTTACCAACTTCTTGACCCACCTGATTGCCTTGTCAAAGGAGGTACAGTACTGTACTTGGTTCTGCGTTGATGTTGTTGTTTACTGACCTGCCCCTTGGATATGACAAATGGTGGATTAGTCTGAATGTATTGGGTTCATTTTTTGGCACAACTCCCAATGGGGGTACCACTACGTCTTCTAAGGAATGTATTCTGAATGGACCCGTCGCCATTTTACCTAAAGATATTTATTTTTTTATTTTTTTTGTCAAGACGTCTGGGTGTTGGTAGAGTGAGTTTAGATTTTTACTCCATCCTTTCTTGATTTTAGTAGGGCATGACATGCCTATATCTGTGTCTCCTCCTCCTTTTACTCCTCCACCTCTTTTCTTTTTGCATGACTATATGCAGTTGTGACTTTTTATGTTTGTTGTGTCTTCTGAACAGTTTGTCAGCTTTTGGACACCTTTTAAGGTGTTTTCTATGTGTTTTCCATGTGTTTGTATGTGTTTGTGTTTGCCTGCCATTGGTTTCAATGGGGTTCGACAGTGTTCGTCGAACGTTCGAAGAACAGTTCGGCAAACACCTCCCTGTTCGACGAACCGAACCCGAACACTAGGGAGGTGGCTCAACACTAGTAGTTACCATTTCTGCATTTATCAACTATTCCTGGTTTTGGCTTACAAATACTGAGGCAAAAAACTGACCAAATACTGAATGTGTGAACATGGTTTTAGATAAGTGATTACTTGTTTTTACCATTGAACCTCGGTAAGTGCATATTTATAGTCACATTACAAGGAGGGGTTAAACAGTGAAGTATTTAATCTCTATTGGAAATCAAGAATCTTCCCCTTATTGATATCAGAGAGAGCAAGTGACCTCCATACACAACACAATCCACTAATACCAAGACCAATAATACACATACAAGGAACAAATACCACCACACCGTGACTAGACTGTACATTATCACCACACAGTCACCAAATAATATTACATACAGGTGATAAATACCATCACACCATGACCAGACCACATATTACCACCACATAGTGACTGAATAATACCAGATACAGGGCATAAATACAATCAAACTATAATCAGACAACATATTACCACCTTATAGCGACCAAATAATACCACATACAAGAGAGAAATACTACCACACCATGATCAGATCACATATTACCACTACATAGTAACCAAATACTACAATACTGACCATTAATAAAAACCACAATGCTAATAACACTAATATAACCTCTAACATTATGCACAGGAGCTCTGTATATAGTTTCAGTGTACAGGTTATACAGTGATCACCAGTGACATTATACACAGGAACTCTGTACATAGTATACAGTATGTAGCGTCAGTGTACAGGTAATGCAGTGATCATCAGTGACATTACAAAATAAACAAAGCTCCTGTGTATAAAGTATACAAGTAATACAGTGTTCATTAGTGCCATTATACACAGGAGCTCTGTACAGTGGGGACACTTGTCCACACACTCAATTAAGCACACTCCAACCTCTCCACCATGTCCAAGACCAAAGAGCTGTCTAAGGACAGCAGGGACAAAATTGTAGACCTGCACAAGGCTGGGATGGGCTACAGGACAATAGGAAGCAGCTTTGTGCGAAGGCAACAACTGTTGGAACAATTATTAGAAAATGGAAGAAACACAAGATGACTGTCAATGTTCCTAGGTCTGTGGCTCCATGCAAGATATCACCTCATGGGGTAAGGATGATTCTAAGAAAAATCAGGAATCAGCTCAGAACTACACAGGAGGACCTGGCCAATGACCTAAAGAAAACTGGGACCACAGTCTCAAACATCACTGTTAGGAACATGCTATGTCGTCATGGATTAAAATCCTGCAGAGCACGCAAGGTCTCCCAGCTCATGCGAGCACATGTCCAGGCCCATTTGAAGTTAACCAATGACCATCTGGATGATCCAAAGTAGACATGACAGAAGGTAATGTGGTCAGATGAGACCAAAATGGAACTTTTTGGTATCAACTTCACTCACTGTGTTTGGAGGAAGAAAAAAGGTGAGTACAACCCCAAGAACAATATCCCATGCTTGAAGCATGGAGGGGGAAACATCATACTTTAGGGGTGCCTTTCTGCAAAGAGGACAGGACAACTGTACTGTAATGAAGGGAGGACGGATGTGGTCATTTATCACAAGATTTTGGCCAACAACCTTCTTCCCTTAATAAGAGCATTAAAGATGGGTCATGGCTGAGTCTTACAGCATGAAAAACCAGCAGCCAGGACAACTAAGGAGTGCCTCCGCAAGAAGAATTTCAAGGTCCTGAAATGTCCTAGCTAGTCTCCAAACCTAAACCCAATAGAAAATATTTGGAGGGAGCTGAAGCTCAATGTTGCCCAGCAACAGCCCCGACACCTGAAAGATAAAAAGATCTGTATGGAGCAGTGTGTGCAAAATTGGTCAAGAATTTCAGGAAGCAAAGGTTTCTTTAACAAATATTAGGGTATGTGCACACACTGCGGATTTTGCTGCGGATCTGCAGCGGATCCGCAGCTGCGGGTCTGCAGCGGTTTCCCATGCATTTACAGTATAATGTAAACCTATGGGAAATGAAATCCGCAGTGCACATGCTGCGGAAAAAAATGCGCGGAAACGCTGCGGAAAAAACCACGCGGAAACGCAGCGGTTTACATTCTGCAGCATGTCAATTCTTTGTGCGGATTCCACTGCGGTTTTACACCTGCTCCAAAAGAAAACTGCAGGTTTAAACCCGCAGCAGAATCCGCAATAGAAACCGCAATAAATCCGCATGAAAAACCGCAGCGGTTTTGCACTGCGGATTTTTCAAATCCGCTGCGGAAAAATCTGCAGCCCTCACAGATACGTGTGCACATACCCTTAAGCTATGTTTTTCTATTGCATGTGAAATAGCGCTTATGGTATGTGTTGGGGGACACTCGCTTAGCAACGGGATTCAGTCACACAGGCATGTTTTTCTAACAAAAACAGTCCATAGGGTTTAATATGCAGTTATAAACTGGGTTATGCACAGTTCATTGTAAACTTCATAGAACACAAAAGGCACCAACCGGTGACATTAAGTTGCAGCTTTAACTCATATATTTCATATACGTCTTTAACTCACAGACACTAATCATGCTGGATCTCTCACTTCGTCCAGTTACCATGGGTGACCGTACTCCGAGCAGTTCATCAATGTCCATGGAACACAACAAGCACCAACAGTCTGTTCCACTAGCAGATACTTATCTGCTGTTATAATAGCCCCCTTCCCAGATGTTACCTTTCTGGAGCTCCTGCTCCACACACTGACCTCCTGTGAGTCCTCTCTTTCTCAGGGAACCTGCCCACCTGGGATCACATCCCGGACAATGCCTTGCTCACTAGGCCACCTGACAGTCCAGATCCTCAGACGGGCTGTAGCTCCCCCAGTGCAGTGCCATTGCAGACTCTGCCTCCACTCCTTCGCATGTGCTCTTCAGGAATCCTACTCCCAGGACTCCCAACACAGGTTGTGCTATTCAGGAAGTCCTCCATTCAGGACATCCGTCCCCACCTGGGACAGTCCAACACACAAATCTCTCAGTGCGCTGTTCAGGGATCCGATCCTACTCCCAGGATCTCCCAACACACCAGTCTTCAGATCCACGGCCTCACAGTGCGCTATTCAGGGATCCAGTCCACATGTAGGACCTCCCAACACACAAGCCGTCCAGGATCTCACACTCTCCACTACAGAGAACATTCAGGTCCATATACAGGAACCATTCAGGTTCATACACAGGAACCATGTGACCCACACCCTGGTCACATTATATACTTGTAACCACTCCCATAGGTGGGTGGTGTGTATGTGTGTGGCTAGTTCGACCCACCCAGCTCTCATAACTAGCCCTGTAAGCCTCCCTTCACAATTATACAAACACTTGTGGGACTACAGGTCCCATAACAACAACATTACTTCAGGCTTACAGCGCAAACTCCCTCTGCGACACCTATCAGCCAATTACAACTCTGCCAGTCACTGTTTCACCATCATTATAACCACAGATACGACTCCATGCATATTCCGAGGAGCACACACAGCGCCCCCTAGCTGTAACAGGGGTCACTGCATCACATGTATCAAATTCTTATTTAATGCTATACAATGCAAATTAACTATGTAAAAATCATACAATGTGGTTTTCTGGATTTTTTTAAAGATTCTGTCTCTCACAGATGAAGTGTACCTGCAATAACTATTACAGACCTCTTTATTCTTTGTAGGTGGGAAAACTTGCAAAATTGGCAGTATATCAAATGCTTACTTTCCCCTCTAGATATAAATGTATGGGTAATACAGTGACCACCAGTGACACTATACACAGGAGCTCTGTATATAGTGTACATGCAATAAAGTGACCACCAGTGACATTAAATACAGAAGCTCTGTGTATACAGTGTATAGTGTCAGTGTACAGGTAACAAACTGACTTATCAGTGATGTCTGTAGTCATTCATCTTCGATTTTCTTCTTCATCCAGTGCAGACCGCCATCAATTCTTCCATCCAGAAATCATCTCTGCAGAAAATAAGACAGTTATCAATAGCTGATTGCTTGCAGAGCACATTCCCAACTTCTCCAGTATGTCAGACAAAGAAAAAAATACATTTCAAAAACCTGACCTGCACATCCAAACATAGACTGAGTGTGAACAGGTGAACAGGTGCTGTTCACACTCAGTCTATGTTTGGATGTGCAGGTCAGGTTTTTGAAATGTATTCTTTAGCCTTCTGATCGTGCACTCCCCGCCTCCTAGCCACAGGTGTTTTAATTATAGTAGGTCCAATACCCCTCCACAGAAAGAGAGAATTTGAGTCCAAGAAGAGGTTTCACATGTACCCATTCAGATGGAGACGTTTATTCTCGGTGAGGTAGGTCAAGCGTAGGACCTCGTATAAGAGAGATGCCGTAAAGTGGCTACGAGGTACACATAAATATGGCCATTTTTATGCGCTAAAAGCTCTCATTTTTCATATTTCTAGTGCAGTAATGCAGTTCAAATTTCGTGTTTTCAAGTTTGCATGTTTTGGCGCTGCAGTGTGCTGCCCTTTTTACTTAGACAAAGAAAAAAAGTGACAAAGAGCCGCTCTGCACAGTAACAGGAACCTACTTTTTTCCCCCTAGTGCAAGACAGTATCCTCAAAAGTAAGATACACTACAGCACTAATAATGTCCTTTGATTGGACCCCAAAGTAATTATGTCCCCACATGCCACCATAAATCAATAATGTATGTTCCTCATATTGACTGTTGTGAATTCTGTGGCTGAATTCACTCCTGTGGTCACAAGTGGTACTGCAGATTCTGGGCTTCCTCCCTCAGGTGTTCTGGTGAGCTCGTTGGCTGCCTTGTTATTTAACTCCACCTGATTCTTTCTTCCTTGCTCCTTGTCAATGTTCCAGTGTTGGATCTGAGCTTCTGGATCTTTCCTGTGGCCTGCTGCTCTGCTTAGATAAGTGCTTCTTTGCTTTTGTTGCTGTTTTTTCTGTCCAGCTTGTCTTTTCGTTTTTGCTGGAAGCTCTGAGACGCAAGGGGTGTGCCGCCGTGCCGTTGGTTCGGCACGGTGGGTCTTTTTGCCCCCTTTGCGTGGTTTTTGCTTTAGGGTTTTTTGTAGACTGCAAAGTTCTCTTTGCTATCCTCGCTCTATCTAGAATATCGGGCCTCACTTTGCTGAATCTATTTCATCCCTACGTTTTGTCTTTTCATCTTGCTAACAGTCATTATATGTGGGGGGCTGCCTTTTCCTTTGGGGTATTTCTCTGAGGCAAGTCAGGCTTGTATTTCTATCTTCAGGCTAGTCAGCTCCTCAGGCTGTGCCGAGTTGCATAGGTAGTGTCAGGCGCAATCCACAGCTGCCTTTAGTTGTGTTTAGGATAGGTCCAGGTATTGCGGTCTACAGAGATTCCATGTCTCAGAGCTCGTTCTATTGTTTTTGGGTTATTGTCAGATCACTGTATGTGCTCTGATTACTGGCACACTGTGTTACTGGATTGCCTCCATAACAGTACAAGGAGCCAAACTAATGATTCTCAATAGAGGGAAAAAAGAAGTTCTGACATCATTTTTTTTTTCAGCTCTGTGTTCAGTCTTTTTTTCCCCCTAGACATTAGGGTGCTTCAGGACACAGCTGTGGACATGGATATTCAGGCTCTGTGCTCTTCAATGGATAATCTCGTTATAAATGTACAAAAGATTCAAGATACTATTGATCAGAAATCTATGCTAGAACCAAGAATTCCTATTCCTGATTTGTTTTTTGGTGATAGAACTAAGTTTCTGAGCTTCAAAAATAATTGTAAGCTATTTCTGGCCTTGAAACCTCATTCTTCTGGTAATTCAGTTCAACAGGTTTTGATTATTATTTCTTTTTTGCGCGGCGACCCTCAGGACTGGGCATTTTCTCTTGCGCCAGGAGACCCTGCATTGAGTGGTGTCGATGCGTTTTTCCTGGCGCTCGGATTGCTGTACGATGAGCCTAATTCAGTGGATCAGGCTGAGAAAAATTTGCTGGCTTTGTGCCAGGGTCAGGATGATATAGAAGTATATTGTCAGAAATTTAGGAAGTGGTCAGTACTCACTCTGTGGAATGAATCTGCGCTGCCAGCTTTGTTCAGAAAGGGTCTCTCTGAGGCTCTTAAGGATGTCATGGTGGGTTTTCCTATGACTGCTGGTTTGAATGAGTCTATGTCTTTGGCCATTCAGATCGGTCGTCGCTTGCGCGAGCGTAAATCTGTGCACCATCTGGCGGTATTGTCTGAGATTAAACCTGAGCCTATGCAGTGCGATAGGACTATGACCAGAGTTGAACGGCAAGAACACAGACGTCTGAATGGGCTGTGTTTCTACTGTGGTGATTCCACTCATGCTATTTCTGATTGTCCTAAGCGCACTAAGCGGTTCGATAGGTCTGCCGTCATTGGTACTGTACAGTCCAAATTCCTTCTGTCCATTACCTTGATATGCTCTTTGTCATCGTATTCTGTCATGGCGTTTGTGGATTCAGGCGCTGCCCTGAATCTGATGGATTTGGATTATGCTAAACGTTGTGGGTTTTTCTTGGAGCCTTTGCGGTGTCCTATTCCGTTGAGAGGAATTGATGCTACACCTTTGGCAACTTCACAGAAAAAAATCCCCAGTGTAAACTAGATAAAAAATACCTTTATTAATTAATTAAAACCTATAATAATAAGTGCACTTCACATAAACCATCACCATGACAACAACATAAAATAGAAAAGACCAGGGTGATGCCTAGCCCTGTACTGCACTACCTGCACCCTACCTACCAGCGGAGGTTGGCACCCTAAAGACCTGCGCAATTGGCGCCCCCGCTCACCGTCGACTATCCCTTCTACCCCTATTGGGCCCTAATAGGACGGGATGAAAATACATACACAGTCATACAAAAGTGCTATAATATGATGGAGAAACAGGGGGAGTCTATATTGCTACCTGCTCTTCCCCTACCTCTCAGCGGAGGTTGGCACCCTATGATAGTACGTGGCGCCCCCGCTCAACGACGACTGTACACTAAACTGTCCCTTTTTTAGATGTTTCGGGAGATAAACTACTGCCCTGGAGCCCTGGGATGCTATACCATGTATCGGTTTCGGTTTTGACATCTAATACAAGCTAAGTAACCCCTTATTATCGTGTTTTACTCCTGATGAACCTCATGTAACAGTGAGGGGAAACGCGTCGAGTCTACAAGGGAGGCTTTGTTTGAGAATATACTAATTGTGTTTATATATATACATCAGTAGGGTATTGGGGTGACCCAAATGGTTGTTATGTAGGGATTCTCTATAACAAAGGTACCGACTGACTGTGTTTTTTTGTTTGTGGCCTGACTGGGGATTCAGCCTAGTGGGTTTGGACTAGGTATTTGGGTGTCCAATCGGTGCATCAGGTTTATCTTGATGAACACTGATTATTTACATCTTGTGTATATCAAACTTCACTTTGTCTGGAGTACCTGGTTTATGAATGAGCGCTATATATATATAAAGAGAATCCATACAAGTATATTTAAACCTGTGGAGTGTGTTTAGACATGGTTTACAAGCACTACAGCACTTTACTATACATACAGTAGTTTATCTCCCGAAACATCTAAAAAAGGGACAGTTTAGTGTACAGTCGTCGTTGAGCGGGGGCGCCACGTACTATCATAGGGTGCCAACCTCCGCTGAGAGGTAGGGGAAGAGCAGGTAGCAATATAGACTCCCCCTGTTTCTCCATCATATTATAGCACTTTTGTATGACTGTGTATGTATTTTCATCCCGTCCTATTAGGGCCCAATAGGGGTAGAAGGGATAGTCGACGGTGAGCGGGGGCGCCAATTGCGCAGGTCTTTAGGGTGCCAACCTCCGCTGGTAGGTAGGGTGCAGGTAGTGCAGTACAGGGCTAGGCATCACCCTGGTCTTTTCTATTTTATGTTGTTGTCATGGTGATGGTTTATGTGAAGTGCACTTATTATTATAGGTTTTAATTAATTAATAAAGGTATTTTTTATCTAGTTTACACTGGGGATTTTTTTCTGTGAAGTTGTTAAAAGTAGAGGTCCCCATAGTTCAACTTTTTCTCTGTGAAAGTGTTACAATTAGTCTTATGGCAGGGTTTCTTGCAGGACCAATCAACAGGGAATCATGGGCATGTGACGCCAGGGATGTATATAGTGACCCTAGGGATACCAATGATCCAACCTACTCACCTGATCTAAGGGATCTTTTTCATGAATTGACTGGCTGCTACAGAGATAACATCAGGTCTTGGTGGGAGGTACAGTCACTGGAGAATTATATTAAGACTAAAATTATACCTAAAGGACTGAGACTGAACATTATTCCAGCACGTAGGGCTAGAACACCTGAATTATTGCATAAGTGGCGGAATGAGTTGATTGAGAGCTCGGTGAGACTTATGCAGATTCTTTTACAAGAAGAAAAAAATACTTTTGACAAAACAAGTAAGAGATTGACTGAATTAATAGAGAACATTATTAAACATAAGAGTGATCCAGATTTCAATCGGAGGGAGTCAACCCTTCAAACTAACATAGAAAAATTCCAAACTGATATCAAGGAAAGGAAACACAAACAGTTCAATCGTGATAGTCGTGATTTTAAGGATAATAGGGTGTTTTGTTTTCTGGAAGAAGACCCTCCCCAGAGAAGGGAAGGGGCAAGTGTATCATCATCAGACATTGAGACATCAGATAGTGAAAAAAGTGGGTCCTCTAGGTATCTGGGAAGTAATAATACCAGTCCAGTTTTCAGACCCCGTAGAGAGAGATGGGGAAGGAATACAAAAAAGAGATATGGTGCACCAAGAGGTGGAATGGGCTATCAACCACCTTATCCGGGTCATTCTGGTACATCTGGGTCCTCAACTGTGCCCTCTGCTTCCACTTTTTTAGAGAGACGAGGGCTCCCCTACCAATTAAGGGAGCGACTGGGAACTCCCCGGTACTAAGAAAAGGAAATAATGATAACAGCATTATTAATTTATCATCTTATACCTTGTCGGATGTAGAAAAGAGAGTCCTTGATAAAGGTTTAGGTTTTGTCCCGACTAATAGGTTCGATGAGTTTGAGTGGGTGAAGGATATTAATCTGTTTGCTCGCAAACTAAAGTGGAAAAAATTCTTCAAGAGTCATGATCAAGCTGAGTGCCTAAGTTTGGGTATTGACATAACTGAACTATCTGATGTAAGAATTCTGACAGATATGTTGGAGGAAGGTATGAGACCAATGGGCATGGGTCCTTTTACTAAACTCAAACCTGGAAGCACGAGGATGCCCCCCTTGTCTATAAACACCAGTATAGATATATTTACACAGTTGGTATTGACTGATTTCAAGAGACTAGGTGCCAAAAAGAAGAGCAATATGTCAAACTTAACATCATGTGAAAGGAGGGCCCTTGATGCTCTATCAAAAAAGAAGGAGCTGGTGTTTAAACCTTCGGATAAGGGGGGTAACCTCGTGATCCTGGACTGTGACAACTATAGAGATATGTGTCTTAAAATATTAAAGGACGAGTCAACATATGGACTCTTGAGGAAGGATCCTACTGATAGGTTTAACTCTGAACTTGTCTATTTATTGGATGAGGCTCTGACACAGGGGCTAATATCAAAGAACGAAAGGGACTTTATGGTACAAAAAACACCAACAATACCTGTATTCTATGCCTTGCCAAAGGTACATAAGGGGCTGGTACCTTTGAGGGGACGACCGATAGTTTCGGGTAATGACTCAATCTCACAGAATTGTGGCATCTACATTGATAAAGTCTTACGTGAATTTGTTATTGCTCTGCCTTCATATATACGAGACACTGCTGATCTCTTATTAAAAATAGAGGATATCACAGTTGGGGAGGATACATGGCTAGCATCTATTGATGTGGAAGCCTTATACAGCAGTATCCCTCATGATGCAGGCTTGCAAGCTGTTGATTATTTTCTAAAAACTAAGGGGATTCAGTTTGTGGAGCATAACCGGTTCATAGGTCGCCTATTAAATTTTATGTTGACCCACAATTATTTTCTTTTTGACGGCAAATTTTACCACCAGCTCAGGGGCACGGCTATGGGTAGCTCATGTGCCCCTACCTATGCCAATTTGCTCCTGGGCTGGTGGGAGGATACCGTGGTTTTTGATGAAGGGAGGTCATCTTGGTGGTGCCCCCAGATACTATTCTGGGGGCGATATATAGATGATGTTCTGATTTTGTGGACAGGCGACACCATTTCTTTCAACACCTTCATAGAGGGTTTGAATAAGAATGACATTGGCCTAAGGTTTACAGCTGAGATTGATAAAGAAAAAATCAACTTCCTGGATGTTACTATCAGTAAGGATAAGGAGGGTCGCCTGGAAACCGCAATATACAGGAAGCCGACCTCTACTAACAATCTGCTCAGATGGAGCAGTCATCATCCCTATGGGCTCAGAAGGGGGATACCCAAAGGTCAATATATGAGGGCAAGGAGAAATTGCTCCACGGACTCATCCTTTTACGTTGAAACGAGAAACCTGAGAAATAGATTCCGTGAAAGGGGTTACCCCAATAATATCCTTCGGGATACATTTAAGTATGTAGAAAAAATCCCAAGAAGCAGCCTGTTACAATCTAAGAGCAAGGTAGAATCTGACTCCATTGTAAGACTCATAGGTAACTTTGATGACTGTTCCCGGGAGGTGAGAGATATTATCGGCAGGCACTGGGATATCTTGTTGGCAGACACTGACATTCATGAATTTTTACCAGGAACACCGACCATTACCTATAAAAGGGGGAGGTCATTGAGGGATCAATTGGTGCACAGCACTTTTACCCCCCCAAGAAAGAGTGGTACTTGGCTTGACAAAAGACAGATGGGTACTTTTAGATGTGGAGGATGTTCCTTCTGTGGGTATATTTCTACGGGTAAACATTTCTCCAGTGCTAGTACAGGTCGAGTTTTTGAGACCAGACATTTTGCTAATTGCAAAACGAGTGGTTTGATATATCTTTTTAAGTGTGCCTGCCCAAAGAACTATGTGGGAAAAACTAAAAGAGAACTGAGAAGAAGGATAGGTGAACACCTGGGTGACATCAGGCATGCTAGGGACACTCCCGTATCTAGACATATTCGTGATGTTCACCAGGGTGACCTCAGTTCCTTTTCTTTCTGTGCAGTGGAGGTTGTGGCCCCATCAGTTCGGGGTGGAAATTGGGATAGGACCATTCTACAGAAGGAGTTGAAATGGATCCATAGGTTGGACACGGTTTTCCCTAGGGGACTCAATGAACAGATGAACTTTGGGTGTTATCTGTAAATTATTCCCTGTTGATAAAATATTGGTCACCTGATTTTTCTCCTGCAGTATTGTTCCTAATGGGACAAACTTGTATAAATATATATTCACTGATCTCAATTTTGAGATACTGCATCTAATTGTGTGTTGTGGAAATATATTCCCGGACACATGAATCATAATGAGATTTAGTAGTGATATGCGCTTAGAGATGTATAGTGTAAATATGGGTAGTAAAAGCCTAAATTGTGATATTAAGGTATGGTTGCAATAAGTTTATCGGCTATTTCTATGGGTTATGGTTTAATCATATTTTTACCATTATCTATGTCTGCAGCATTGGTAACACGGTACCTTCTACATCTGTGTCAGTTGTGGTACCTCAGCTCTTGGTTTGTAGTGCGGTACTAGCGCTTCCCATACATATGTGGGTTGCGCCGGCGCAGTGCTTTTGATATGTCTACAGATCGCTGGATCCATATTGAGGGGGACGCATGCGCAGTCTCCATAGTGCCTTTGTATAACGCTGGTACAGTTGTGGGGACGTGTTACCACGCAAGCGCAGCAACTGGAACGCATCTGTGGAACGCTTGAGCGTCAGCGCGTGCGCGAGATTTCTGCGCATGCGCACATCACACTGGAGTCCCTTGTGTGATGTGATCACATCCGGAACGCCGAGAGTTTACCGGAAGTCTATACCGGCATGTACGCAGAGCTACAAGGTGGGTGGCACAATCTAAAAGCAAGGTATAAAGCGCATACACTTTAGCACTTCTTTCGAGGCGCCATATCAAGAGGGGATCTGCCCTGGAGCCCTGGGATGCTATACCATGTATCGGTTTCGGTTTTGACATCTAATACAAGCTAAGTAACCCCTTATTATCGTGTTTTACTCCTGATGAACCTCATGTAACAGTGAGGGGAAACGCGTCGAGTCTACAAGGGAGGCTTTGTTTGAGAATATACTAATTGTGTTTATATATATACATCAGTAGGGTATTGGGGTGACCCAAATGGTTGTTATGTAGGGATTCTCTATAACAAAGGTACCGACTGACTGTGTTTTTTTGTTTGTGGCCTGACTGGGGATTCAGCCTAGTGGGTTTGGACTAGGTATTTGGGTGTCCAATCGGTGCATCAGGTTTATCTTGATGAACACTGATTATTTACATCTTGTGTATATCAAACTTCACTTTGTCTGGAGTACCTGGTTTATGAATGAGCGCTATATATATATAAAGAGAATCCATACAAGTATATTTAAACCTGTGGAGTGTGTTTAGACATGGTTTACAAGCACTACAGCACTTTACTATACATACAGTAGTTTATCTCCCGAAACATCTAAAAAAGGGACAGTTTAGTGTACAGTCGTCGTTGAGCGGGGGCGCCACGTACTATCATAGGGTGCCAACCTCCGCTGAGAGGTAGGGGAAGAGCAGGTAGCAATATAGACTCCCCCTGTTTCTCCATCATATTATAGCACTTTTGTATGACTGTGTATGTATTTTCATCCCGTCCTATTAGGGCCCAATAGGGGTAGAAGGGATAGTCGACGGTGAGCGGGGGCGCCAATTGCGCAGGTCTTTAGGGTGCCAACCTCCGCTGGTAGGTAGGGTGCAGGTAGTGCAGTACAGGGCTAGGCATCACCCTGGTCTTTTCTATTTTATGTTGTTGTCATGGTGATGGTTTATGTGAAGTGCACTTATTATTATAGGTTTTAATTAATTAATAAAGGTATTTTTTATCTAGTTTACACTGGGGATTTTTTTCTGTGAAGTTGTTAAAAGTAGAGGTCCCCATAGTTCAACTTTTTCTCTGTGAAAGTGCTACACCTTTGGCCAAGAATAAACCTCAGTACTGGGCCCAGCTGACCATGTGCATGGCTCCTGCACATCAGGAAGTTATTCGCTTTCTGGTGCTACATAATCTGCATGATGTGGTCGTGTTGGGGTTGCCATGGCTACAAACCCATAATCCAGTATTGGATTGGAACTCTATGTCGGTATCCAGCTGGGGTTGTCAGGGGGTACATGGTGATGTTCCATTTTTGTCTATTTCGTCATCCACTCCTTCTGAGGTCCCAGAGTTCTTGTCTGATTATCAGGATGTATTTGAAGAGCCCAAGTCCGATGCCCTACCTCCGCATAGGGATTGTGATTGTGCTATCAATTTGATTCCTGGTAGTAAATTCCCTAAAGGTCGTTTATTTAATTTATCCGTGCCTGAACACACCGCTATGCGCAGTTATGTGAAGGAATCCCTGGAGAAGGGACATATTCGCCCATCGTCATCAACACTGGGAGCAGGGTTCTTTTTTGTAGCCAAGAAGGATGGTTCGCTGAGACCGTGTATTGATTACCGCCTTCTTAATAAGATCACTGTTAAGTTTCAGTATCCCTTGCCATTGTTATCTGACTTGTTTGCTCGGATTAAGGGGGCTAGTTGGTTCACTAAGATAGATCTTCGTGGTGCGTATAATCTGGTGAGAATCAGGCAAGGAGATGAATGTAAAACGGCATTTAATACGCCCGAGGGTCATTTTGAGTATCTAGTGATGCCGTTCGGACTTGCCAATGCTCCATCTGTTTTTCAGTCTTTTATGCATGACATCTTCCGTGAGTATCTGGATAAATTCCTGATTGTTTACTTGGATGACATTTTGATCTTCTCAGATGATTGGGAGTCTCATGTGAAGCAGGTCAGAATGGTTTTCCAGGTCCTGCGTGCTAATTCTTTGTTCGTGAAGGGATCAAAGTGTCTCTTCGGTGTGCAGAAAGTTTCATTTTTGGGGTTCATCTTTTCCCCTTCTACTATCGAGATGGATCCGGTTAAGGTCCAAGCCATCCAGGATTGGACTCAGCCGACATCTCTGAAAAGTCTGCAAAAGTTCCTGGGCTTTGCTAATTTTTATCGTCGCTTCATCTGTAATTTTTCTAGCATTGCCAAACCATTGACCGATTTGACCAAGAAGGGTGCTGATTTGGTTAATTGGTCTTCTGCTGCCGTGGAAGCTTTTCAGGAGTTGAAGCGTCGTTTTTGTTCTGCCCCTGTGTTGTGTCAACCAGATGTTTCTCTTCCGTTCCAGGTCGAGGTTGATGCTTCTAAGATTGGAGCAGGGGCGGTTTTGTCACAGAGAGGTTCTGGTTGCTCAGTGTTGAAACCATGTGCTTTCTTTTCCAGGAAGTTTTCTGCTGCTGAGCGTAATTATGATGTGGGCAACCGAGAGTTGCTGGCCATGAAGTGGGCATTCGAGGAGTGGCGTCATTGGCTTGAAGGAGCTAAGCATTGCGTGGTGGTATTGACTGATCATAAGAACCTTACTTATCTCAAGTCTGCCAAGCGCTTGAATCCTAGACAGGCCCGTTGGTCGTTATTTTTTGCTCGCTTCGATTTTGTGATTTCGTACCTTCCGGGCTCTAAAAATGTGAAGGCGGATGCTCTGTCTAGGAGTTTTGTGCCCGACTCTCCAGGTTTATCTGAGCCGGCGAGTATCCTCAAGGAAGGAGTCATTGTGTCTGCCATCTCCCCTGATTTGCGGCGAGTGTTGCAAAAATTTCAGGCTAATAAACCTGATCGTTGTCCGGCCGAGAAACTGTTCGTCCCTGATAGGTGGACTAGTAAAGTTATCTCTGAACTTCATTGTTCGGTGTTGGCTGGTCATCCAGGAATCTTTGATACCAGAGAGTTAGTGGCTAGATCCTTCTGGTGGCCATCTCTGTCACAGGATGTACGTACTTTTGTGCAGTCCTGTGGGATTTGTGCTAGGGCTAAGCCCTGCTGTTCACGTGCCAGTGGGTTGCTTTTGCCCTTGCCGGTCCCGAAGAGGCCTTGGACACATATTTCGATGGATTTCATTTCTGACCTTCCCGTTTCTCAAAAGATGTCAGTCATTTGGGTGGTCTGTGATCGCTTTTCTAAAATGGTCCATCTGGTGCCCTTGGTTAAATTGCCTTCCTCCTCTGATTTGGTGCCTTTGTTCTTCCAGCATGTGGTTCATTTGCATGGCATTCCTGAGAATATTGTTTCTGACAGAGGTTCCCAGTTTTTTTCAAGGTTCTGGCGAGCCTTTTGTGGTAGGATGGGCATTGACCTATCTTTTTCCTCGGCTTTCCATCCTCAGATTAATGGCCAGACCGAACGAACCAATCAGACCTTGGAAACATATCTGAGATGTTTTGTTTCTGCAGACCAGGATGATTAGGTGTCCTTTTTGCCGTTGGCTGAGTTCGCCCTTAATAATCGGGCCAGTTCGGCTACCTTGGTCTCTCCATTTTTCTGCAATTCTGGGTTCCATCCTTGTTTCTCTTCAGGACAGGTTGAGTCTTCGGACTGTCCTGGTGTGGATTCTGTGGTGGACAGGTTGCAGCAGATCTGGACTCAGGTAGTGGACAATTTGACCTTGTCCCAGGAGAAGGCTCAACTTTTCGCTAATCGCAGACGCCGTGTGGGTCTCCGACTTCATGTTGGGGATCTGGTTTGGTTATCTTCTCGTCATATTCCTATGAAGGTTTCCTCTCCTAAATTTAAACCTCGTTTTATTGGTCCGTATAGGATTTCTGAGATTCTCAATCCTGTGTCCTTTCGTCTGACCCTCCCGGACTCCTTTTCCATACATAATGTATTCCATAGGTCGTTGTTGCGGAGATACGTGGCACCTATGGTTCCATCTGTTGAGCCTCCTGCCCCTGTTTTGGTGGAGGGGGAATTGGAGTATATTGTGGAGAAAATTTTGGATTCTCGTGTCTCTAGACGGAAACTCCAGTATCTGGTTAAATGGAAGGGTTATGCTCAGGAAGATAATTCCTGGGTTTTTGCCTCTGATGTCCATGCTCCAGATCTTGTTCGTGCCTTTCATGTGGCTCATCCTGGTCAGCCTGGGGGCTCTGGTGAGGGTTCGGTGACCCCTCCTCAAGGGGGGGGTACTGTTGTGAATTCTGTGGCTGAATTCACTCCTGTGGTCACAAGTGGTACTGCAGCTTCTGGGCTTCCTCCCTCAGGTGTTCTGGTGAGCTCGTTGGCTGCCTTGTTATTTAACTCCACCTGATTCTTTCTTCCTTGCTCCTTGTCAATGTTCCAGTGTTGGATCTGAGCTTCTGGATCTTTCCTGTGGCCTGCTGCTCTGCTTAGATAAGTGCTTCTTTGCTTTTGTTGCTGTTTTTTCTGTCCAGCTTGTCTTTTCGTTTTTGCTGGAAGCTCTGAGACGCAAGGGGTGTGCCGCCGTGCCGTTGGTTCGGCACGGTGGGTCTTTTTGCCCCCTTTGCGTGGTTTTTGCTTTAGGGTTTTTTGTAGACTGCAAAGTTCTCTTTGCTATCCTCGCTCTATCTAGAATATCGGGCCTCACTTTGCTGAATCTATTTCATCCCTACGTTTTGTCTTTTCATCTTGCTAACAGTCATTATATGTGGGGGGCTGCCTTTTCCTTTGGGGTATTTCTCTGAGGCAAGTCAGGCTTGTATTTCTATCTTCAGGCTAGTCAGTTCCTCAGGCTGTGCCGAGTTGCATAGGTAGTGTCAGGCGCAATCCACAGCTGCCTTTAGTTGTGTTTAGGATAGGTTCAGGTATTGCGGTCTACAGAGATTCCACGTCTCAGAGCTCGTTCTATTGTTTTTGGGTTATTGTCAGATCACTGTATGTGCTCTGATTACTGGCACACTGTGTTACTGGATTGCCTCCATAACAATTGACCCCCATACAGTAAAAATGTCACCCCTTTACTTAATTTCCCCATTCTGTGCCCCTTTATGTTGCCCCCATCCTGGACCCCTATGTACACTTTAATAAGGACCCCATCCTGGGCACCTTCATTTAATAATGTTGCCATCATCCTAGGCCCCTTTATTTAATAATGTTCCCATCCTCAGCCCATTCCAGTAATAATGTCCCATCCTGGGCCCCTTCCAGTAATAATTTCCCCATCCTGGGCCCCTTTATTTAATAATCTCCCAATCCTGTGCCAATTTATTTAAGAATGTCCCCATCCTAGGCCCCTTTATTTAATAATGTCCTCATCATCCTGGGCCCCTTCATTTAATTCTATATATAATTGTCTAAGGGGTACTTCCATCTGTTTGTCTGTCTGCAACTTCCGTAACGGAAATCCTGCGTTGCTGACAGCGACAGGCTCAGTCCGGCTGCGAATTGGCCCCTCCCTACTCTCCTCCAGTCAGTGCCCCCTCCCTACTCCCCTCCAGTCAGCGCCAGTGTGTCGCCCCGTCTCGCGAGACCGCTAAGTCATCTGGGTAATTTCGCAATACATCACTGGGAATGGAAGCTGGCGGCAGCATCGCGCGCATCGGCACAGCTTCGCTGGATGCCGGAGGGTGAGTTTATAACTATTTTTTAGATAAATTTTTTTTTTTAACAGGGATATGGTGCCCACACTGCTGTATACTACGTGGGCTCTGTTATATACTGTGTGGGCTGTGTTATATACTACGTGGGCTGTGTTATATACTGCATGGGCTGTGCTATATACTACATAGCCTGTGTTATATACTGTGTGGGCTGTGCTATATATTACGTGGGTTGTGCTATATATTACATGGGCTGTGTTATATACTACGTGGCTGCTATATACTATGTGGACTGTGTTATATACTGCATGGCCTGTGTTATACACTGCGTGTGCTGTGTTATATATTACGTGGGCTTTGTTATATATTACGTGGGCTGTGTTAAATACTACGTGGCTGCTATATACTATGTGGCTGCTATATACTACATGGCTGTGCTATATACTACGTGGCTATCTGTGTTACGTGGGCTGTGTTATATACTACGTGGGCTATGTTATATACTGCGTGGGCTGTGTTATATACTGCGTGGGCTGTGTCATATACTGCGTGGGCAGTGTTATATACTACGTGGCCTGTGTTATATACTGCGTGGGCTGTGCTATATATTACGTGGGCTGTGCTATATATTACGTGGGCTGTGTTATACTCTACGTGACTGCTATATACTACGTGGCTGTGCTATATACTACGTGGCTGTGCTATATACTACAAGACTGTCTGTGTTACGTGGGCTGTGCTATATACTATGTGGCTGCTATATACTATGTGGCTGCTATATACTACGTGGCTGTGCTATATACTACGTGGCTGTGCTATATACTACGTGGCTGTGTTATATACTACGTGGCTGTGTTATATACTACATGGCTGTGCTAAGCGTGACGTACATACGTACATACATATTCTAGAACACTCGATGCATTAGAATCGGGCCTCCATCTAGTACAGTATAATGAGCCCCATATACAGCTCAATACAGTGTAATGGGACCCATATATTGCTCCATACAGTATAATGGGCCCCATATAATGCTCCATACAGTACATTGGTCTCACACAAGGCTCCATATCATATAGTGGCTCCATATATTGCTCCATTCAGTATGATGGGCCCCATATATTGCTTCATATAGTTAAATGGGCCCCATACAGTATACAGCTCTGGCAAAAAATAAGAGACCATTGCAAAATGTTCAGTTTGTCTGATTTTTCTCTTTATAGGTATATTTTGGATCAAAAATGTAAATAGTTCTTTTAGTCTACAAACTTCTGACATGTCTCCGAATTTCCAAGCAATAAATTTTGTTTTTTTTTCTGAAAAGGAGAAATGGTCAAAATTAATAAAAAACAAACAGTGCTTTCAAGCCACAAGTAATGCAAAGAAAACAAGTTCATAATCATTTAGAAACAGCAATACTAATGTTTTAACTCAGGAAGAGTTCAGAAATCAATATTTTGAGGAATAACCATGATTTTTAGTCACAGCTGTCATGCGTCTTGGCACGCTTTCCACCAGTCTTTCACACTGCTTCTGGAGCAAAAATATAAGCCGTTCTTCTTTGTTTGATGGCTTGTGACTATCCATTATCCTCTTGATTACATTCCAGAGGTTTTCAATGGGGTTTAGGTCTAGAGAATGGGCTACCCATGACAGGGCTCTGATGTTGTGATCTCTTAATTTTTGCCAAAGCTGTATAATTCTCCATACAGTATAATGGGCCCCATATATTGTTCCATACAGTATAATTGCCACACACAGTGCTCCATACAGTATAGTGGCCCAATAATTGTTCCATACAGAATAATGGCCCTCATGTATTGCTCTATACAGTACGATGGTTTCCATATATTGCTCCATAGAGTATAATGGGCCCAATATATTGCTCCATACAGAAAATCTCACCATATCTTGCTCTATACAGTATAATGGCCCTACACAGTGCTCCATACAGTATAATGGGCCCCATATAATGCCCCATACAGTATAATGGACCCCATATAATGCTCCTTAAAGAAAAATGGGCCCCATATAATCATCCATACAGTATAATGGTCCCATATAATGGAGCACTATGTGGTACCCATAATGTATGGAGAACTATATAGGATGAAATTGACTTTTATAAAGGGTACACTGCTGAGGACAGTTTCTACTGGTAGAGTACATTTATCAATATCCTGTTTACCTCTAAGGCTGCCGTCACACTAGCAGTATTTGGTCAGTATTTTACATCAGTATTTGTAAGCCAAAACCAGGAGTGGAACAAATAGAGGAAAAGTATAACAGAAATATATGCACCACTTCTACAGTTATCACCCACTCCTGGTTTTGGCTTACAAATACTGATGTAAAATACTGACCAAATACTGCTAGTGTGATGGCAGCCTAATACTACAGGTACTGAGACCCTGAAACCTGTGGACTCTCGATCACCTGATTCCCCTCTGCTGTATGGTATTGTAGAATTTACAATAGATATTAATTATGTAATCTAAGAAGTGATATCTTTGGCATTGTACTATACCTATATATCTCTGTCGTATCTGTGCATCATGAATTCTGGTATGTGTTTAAGAACCCAAGAGACTCTTTCCCTGGAGCCCATGAAAACCATGAGCCAGCCTTGTGTGTCTGTCTGTGCATGTATGTGTATTTATATATTTATACATGTGTGTGCATCCATATGTGTGTCTGTATGTGTGTATAGGTATGTATGTGTTTAAGCATGTATTTGTGTATGTGTTTATGCATTTGTGTGTCTGTGTATTTGTGCATCTGTGTCTGTATGTAAGTATTTATGAATGTCTGTGTATGCATATTTTTTGTGTATGTATTTGCATGTGTATATGTGTGTGTGTGTGTATGTATGCATGTGTTTATGTATGTGTATGTGTGTTTATGCATGTGTGTGTGTGTATGGATATGTTTATGTATGTATGTATGTACAGTATATGTGTGTGTATCTATGCACATATGAGTGTATGAGTGTATGTATATGCGTGTATGTGTGTGCATGTATGTATATGTAGGGGATGTGGCAGTACATATCATATTCCACCCCCTTCTCCTGTGATAAAGTTATTATTGCTGCTATGTGCCTAATGTACAGTATGTGATGTTCTATTGCTTGTCCTTGTTATATAGGGAAAGTGTAGTGCTGAAGTTCGCCCATTAGATGGAGTACCTTAGAATAGTGTACATAGTATTAGATGGGAATTCCACATAGTAAGGAACTAGTTAATGTAGGAGGGGTCAGCTGCAGTTAAGAGAAGGAGCATTTCCTGAATCTAGCTAGAAGGACCCAGGTGCCCAGACAGTCCACACGGGCTTAAGTGCCCAGGACAATAGCAGCAACCACGCAATGTTGTTTTACTAAGAGAAGAAAAGCCCAGCCGTTACAACCCCCTTGCTGGAGTTAACTTCCTGGAGCTCCTGCTCCACACACTGACCTCTTATCAGTCCTCTCTCCTGGGGAAGCTACCGAACTGGGATCATCGTCCCTCTGACCAGTGCACTCCCGACAGTCCAGATCCTCAGACATAAGGTAGCTCCCCCAAACGCAGTACCATCACTGACTCTGCAAACACGGCCTCTCTGTGTGCTGTTCTGGACGTCCATCCCCACTTGGAACCGTCCAACATACAGGCCACCAGGTCCAAAGCCTCACCATGTGCTCTTCAGGAAGTTAGCACCTCCAACAAATAGGCCTTCCAGGACCTAACACAAGGACCAATCAGGTCCATACACTCTCTAACGTGACTGTTATGAACTGGTGGCCTAGGAGTAGCATGAGACGTACTCTGGAGAGGGTGGTACCTGTACTGACCGCAAACCCTGAACTTAGCACCGCAACTAGAAGTAGCCGTGGGAAGTACCTAACACTCCCTAGACCCCTCGACACAGCCTAAGAACTAACTTCCCATAAAGATAGCAACGGGAAAACTATCTTGCCTCAGAGAAAATCCCCAAAGGATAGACAGCCCCCCACAAATATTGACTGTGAGAGGAGAGGGAAATGACATACGCAGACAGAAATCAGGATTTAGCAAAGGAGGCCATTCTAGCTAAAAAGAAAGAATAGGACAGAGTACTATGCGGTCAGTATTAAAACACTAGAAAATATCCACCACAGAAAATACAAATCTCCACATCTGACTAAAGACATGGAGGGTATATCTGCATCTCCAGAGACACAGCTTGGCTGCAAAAAATCCTTCACAGACAAAGCTGGACAAGACAAAACATGAAAATGCACAGAACTATAAGGTCCACAGCATGTGGACAGCAAAAACAAAGCCAGAACTTATCTTTGTTGAAAAGAACAGCAAAACAGGAGAGACCAGGAATGGATGTGAATCCTCCAAAAACAATGGACAACTGGCACTGACTAAAGGATCAAGCAAGACTAAATAGCCCAGTCCAAATTGCAATTAAGTGGACACACCTGATAAATGCTGTGATCCAAAGACAGCAGCACTACCACTCACAACCACCGGAGGGAGCCCAAGAGCAGAATTCACAACAGTACCCCCCCCTTGAGGAGGGGTCACCGAACCCTCACCAGAGCCCCCAGGCCGATCAGGATGAGCCAAATGAAAGGCACGAACCAAATTGTCAGCATGAACATCGGAGGCAACAGCCCAAGAATTATCCTCCTGGCCATAACCCTTCCATTTGACCAGATACTGAAGCTTCCGCCTCAAAAAACGAGAATCCAAAATCTTCTCAACCACATACTCCAACTCCCCATCAATCAACACCGGGGCCGGAGGATCAACAGAGGGAACAACGGGCACCACATACTTCCGCAACAAAGATCTATGGAAAACATTATGGATGGAAAAAGAGGCTGGAAGGGCCAAACGAAAAGACACTGGATTGATAATCTCAGAAATCCTATAAGGACCAATAAACCGAGGCTTGAACTTAGGGGAAGAAACCTTCATAGGAACATGACGGGAAGACAACCAGACCAAATCCCCAACCTGAAGCCGAGAACCAACACACCGACGACGGTTAGCAAAACGCTGATCCTCCTCCTGAGACAACACCAAATTGTCCACCACATGAGCCCAAATTTGCTGCAGCCTGTCAACCACAGAATCCACACCAGGACAATCAGAAGGCTCAACCTGCCCTGAAGAAAAACGAGGATGAAAACCAAAATTACAAAAAAAAGGCGAAACCAAGGTAGCAGAACTAGCCCGATTATTAAGGGCAAACTCGGCCAATGGCAAGAAAGCCACCCAATCATCCTGATCAGCAGACACAAAGCATCTCAAATAAGTTTCCAAAGTCTGATTAGTTCGCTCGGTTTGGCCATTTGTCTGAGGATGAAATGCGGAAGAAAAAGACAAATCAATGCCCAGCCTAGCACAAAAGGCCCGCCAAAACCTAGAAACAAACTGGGAACCTCTATCGGACACAATATTCTCCGGAATGCCATGCAAACGAACCACATGCTGGAAAAACAACGGAACCAAATCAGAAGAGGAAGGCAATTTAGGCAAAGGTACCAAATGAACCATCTTAGAAAACCGGTCACAAACCACACAGATAACCGACATCCTCTGGGAAACCGGAAGATCTGAAATAAAATCCATAGAAATATGCGTCCAAGGTCTCCCAGGGATCTGCAAAGGCAGAAGCAACCCACTAGCGCGGGAACAGCAAGGCTTAGCCCGCACACAAATCCCACAGGACTGCACAAAAGAACGCACATCCCGCGACAAAGAAGGCCACCAAAAGGACCTACCAACCAAATCTCTGGTACCAAAAATCCCAGGATGGCCAGCTAACACAGAACAATGAACCTCAGAAATCACTTTACTAGTCCATCTATCAGGAACAAACAGTTTCCCCACAGGACAGCGGTGAGGTTTATTAGCCTGAAATTCCTGAAGAACCCATCGTAAATCAGGGGAGATGGCAGAAAGAATCACCCCTTCCTTCAGAATGCCGACCGGCTCAAGAACCACAGGGGAATCAGGAAAAAAACTCCTAGAGAGGGCATCAGCCTTAACATTCTTAGAACCCGGAAGATACGAGACCACAAAATCAAAACGGGAGAAAAACAGGGACCATCGAGCCTGTCTAGGATTCAGTCGTTTGGCAGACTCGAGGTAAATCAGATTCTTATGATCAGTCAGGACCACAATACGGTGCTTGGCCCCCTCAAGCCAATGTCGCCACTCCTCAAATGCTCACTTCATAGCCAACAACTCCCGATTGCCGACATCATAATTGCGTTCCGCAGGCGAAAACTTCTGAGAAAAGAAGGCACACGGTTTCATCAAGGAACCATCAGAATTCCTCTGAGACAAAATGGCCCCTGCCCCAATCTCAGACGCGTCAACCTCAACCTGAAATGGAAGAGAAACATCCGGCTGACGCAACACAGGGGCAGAAGTAAATCGGCGTTTAAGCTCCTGAAAGGCAGAAACAGCCGCGGAGGACCAATTTGTCACATCAGCACCTTTCTTCGTCAAATCGGTCAGAGGTTTAACCACACTGGAGAAGTTGGCAATGAAACGACGATAAAAATTAGCAAAGCCCAAAAATTTCTAAAGGCTCTTCACAGATGTGGGCTGAATCCAATCATGAATGGCCTGAACCTTAACCGGATCCATTTCTATAGATGAGGGAGAAAAAATGAAGCCCAAAAAAGAAACCTTCTGCACTCCAAAGAGGCACTTCGATCCCTTCACAAATAAAGCATTATTACGGAGGATCTGAAATACCATCCTCCTGACCTGTTTCACATGAGACTCCCAATCATCGGAAAAAATCAAAATATCATCCAAATATACAACCATGAATTTATCAAGATAACTCCGAAAGATATCATGCATGAAGGACTGGAACACAGATGGGGCATTAGAGAGTCCGAATGGCATCACAAGGTATTCAAAATGGCCTTTGGGCGTATTAAATGCAGTTTTCCATTCGTCACCCTGCTTAATACGAATAAGATTATATGCCCCTCGAAGGTCAATCTTAGTAAACCAACTAGCCCCCTTAATCCTAGCAAACAAATCAGTAAGCAAAGGCAAAGGGTATTGAAATTTGACCGTGATCTTATTCAAGAGGCGATAATCAATACAGGGTCTCAAGGAGCCATCCTTCTTGGCAACAAAAAAAAAACCTTCTTCCAAAGGTGAAGAAGATGGCCGAATATGCCCCTTCTCCAAAGACTCCTTAATATAGCTCCGCATGGCGGCATGTTCTGGCACAGACTGGTTGAAAAGTCGGCCCTTAGGGAACTTACAACCTGGAATCAAGTCAATAGCACAATCACAGTCCCTATGCGGTGGAAGGGAACTGGATTTGGGCTCATCGAATACATCCTGGAAATCTGACAATAACTCAGGAATTTCAGAAGAGGGGGAAGAGGAAATTGACATCAAAGGAACGTGACCATGAACCCCCTGACAACCCCAACTAGTCACAGACATAGATTTGCAATCTAACACCGGATTATGTACCTGTAACCATGGAAAACCCAGCACAATATCATCATGCAAATTATGCAACACCAGAAAACGACAATCTTCCTGATGGGCTGGCGCCATGCGCATGGTCAGCTGTGTCCAAAACTGAGGTTTATTTATAGCCAACGGTGTAGCATCAATCCCCCTTAAAGGAATAGGGTTCTGCAAAGGCTGCAAGGAGAAACCACAACGTCTGGCAAATTCTAAGTCCATTAAGTTCAGAGCGGCGCCTGAATCCACAAATGCCATGACAGAAAATGACGATAATGAGCAGATCAAGGTCACAGATAACAGAAATTTAGGTTGTACAGTACTGATGGTAACAGAATTAGCAATTCTCTTTGTACGTTTAGGGCAATCAGAAATAACATGAGCAGAATCGCCGCAGTAAAAACACAACCTATTCAGACGCCTGAATCTTTGTCGTTCAGCTGTAGACAAAATCCTATCACACTGCATAGGCTCAGGGCTCCGCTCGGAGGACAATGCCACAGTGTGCACAACTCTGCGCTCGCGCAAGCGCCGATCAATCTGAATGGCCAGAGACATAGAATCACTCAGACCAGCAGGCGTGGGGAACCCCACCATAACGTCTTTAACAGATTCAGAAAGACCCTTTCTGAAAATTGCCGCCAAGGCATCCTCATTCCATTTAGTCAACACAGACCATTTTCTAAATTTCTGGCAATACGATTCTGCTGCTTCTTGACCCTGACACAGGGCCAACAAGGTCTTCTCTGCATGATCCACTGAATTAGGTTCATCATACAATAACCCTAGCGCCTGAAAAAAGGTGTCTACATTAAGCAAAGCAGGATTCCCAGATTCCAGGGAAAATGCCCAATCCTGAGGATCACCACGCAACAGAGAAATAACAATTTTAACCTGCTGAATGGGATCACCAGAAGAATGGGGTTTCAGAGCAAAAAACAGTTTACAGTTATTTTTAAAGCTCAAAAATTTGGACCTGTCCCCAAAAAACAAATCAGGAGTTGGAATTCTAGGCTCTAAAACCGGAGTCTGAACGATATAATCGGAAATACCCTGTACTCTAGCAGCAAGCTGGTCCACATGAGAAACCAATTCCTGAACCTCCATGCCAGCGCTAAACTCCTGAGCCACCCAGAGGAAAAGAGGGAAGGAAAGACAAAACAGACTACAGAAAAAAAATGGCTCAGCACTTTTCTTCCCTTCTTCTGAGATGCATTTAACTCATTGTTGGCCAGTTGTACTGTTATGAACTGGTGGCCTAGGAGCAGCATGAGACGTACTCTGGAGAGGGTGGTACCTGTACTGACCGCAAACCCTGAACTTAGCACTGCAACTAGAAGTAGCCGTGGGAAGTACCTAACACTCCCTAGACCCCTCGACACAGCCTAAGAACTAACTTCCCCTAAAGATAACAACGGGAAAACTATCTTGCCTCAGAGAAAATCCCCAAAGGATAGACAGCCCCCCACAAATATTGACTGTGAGAGGAGAGGGAAATGACATATGCAGACAGAAATCAGGATTTAGCAAAAGAGGCCATTCTAGCTAAAAAGAAAGAATAGGACAGAGTACTATGCGGTCAGTATTAAAACACTAGAAAATATCCACCACAGAAAATACAAATCTCCACATCTGACTAAAGACATGGAGGGTATATCTGCATCTCCAGAGACACAGCTTGGCTGCAAAAAATCCTTCACAGACAAAGCTGGACAAGGCAAAACATGAAAATGCACAGAACTATAAGGTCCACAGCATGTGGACAGCAAAAACAAAGCCAGAACTTATCTTTGTTGAAAAGAACAGCAAAACAGGAGAGACCAGGAATGGATGTGAATCCTCCAAAAACAATGGACAACTGGCACTGACTACAGGATCAACCAAGACTAAATAGCCCAGTCCAAATTGCAATTAAGTGGACACACCTGATAAATGCTGCGATCCAAAGACAGCAGCACTACCACTCACAACCACCGGAGGGAGCCCAAGAGCAGAATTCACAACACGTGACCACACCAAGGTCACATTATGTACCTGTAACCACTCCCATAGGTGGGAGGTATGTGTGGTTAGTCAGACCTGCCCAGCTTTCTGACTAACTGTGTAAGCCTCCCTTTAAAGCTACACAAACACAAGGCTCATAGGACGACAGGTCCCAAAGCAACATTATCAGCTTACAGTGCAGAGGAGCTTCTCTGCAACACATACTTGCCATTTACAATAATGCCGAACGTTGTCTCACCATTAAACATATGCCTGCAACTGCCATGCATTCCCATGGCCTCAATACGCCTCCGTGTGTATTCTGAGGAGACCATGCAGCGCTCCCTACCCTTTGAAGAGCCAGGTTGATTTTCCTATTCTTTACAATTACTGTATCAACAATTATAATTAAGTATTACAACTACAGTACATCAACCAAAACAAATATGTTCACACATACATACACAAATGCATGCTACCACACACATATAGCGGGTATGGAAAGTAATCAGACCACTTTAAAATTTTCACTCTTAGTTTCATTGCAGCCATTTGGTAAATTCAATAAAGTTCATAAAGTACCATGCTTGGCCCATGTGCTCAATTAGTGGTTAGGCGCTTTCCAAAAAGTCACCCTGATTTGCCTGAGCTACTTGTCAAGTTATGCGATGTGTGTACTCTTTCCCCAAGTCAGCTACAGCTGTTCACAATGAAAGATGCCAGATGGCAATGGAGGAAGAAAGTAGACAGGGTCATAGTACCCAGCTCTGGCTCATCTCATCTTCACAGAGCGGATTTTGTCATAATGAGGAGGAATAGGAGATGGTTACTTGAGCTACAGAGGGTACTACCAATGTCAGCGTCTTGTCTTTTCAGCGTAGATGGCCTGAAAAGGAGGAGAGGTAGGAGGACATGTAAAATTGTCCTCCTACTGAGGACAGGGAAGTTTTGACTGTTGTGAGTCTTGCAGACATGGCAGACTTTATGTCCCACTGCCTTTCACGTGACCCTAGTGTTATAAGCATTTTGGGCACCACCTATTACTGGATGTTCACACTTCTTGACCCATGCTACAAGGATAACTTTCCACCACTTCTTATGGCAGAGAGGGCTACGAAAATGGTGTAATATAAGAAGGCCTTAGTAGAAGAAGTAGTAAAAAAAATCCCATCTGACAATGCTGGCATCAGAGGTCAGAGTTCTTTGGACAACAAAGGAGTAGAGAAGAGGAAGACACACAACAGGTCCAACAGAGACAGGGGGACACTACCTAGCCCACCTTACCGGCATCCTCCGTGATTCCTCTGTGCCATACAGCTATTGAGTGTTCAAGCTGGTCACGTTGCATGAACTGTCCCTCTATGTCTAGGAGTTGCTTGCCTGTCCGGCTGATAGCGTTTGTCAGAGTGCTGACATGCTGACTCTCATCAAAATGAACAATGTATGGATTGGTCCAGAATTTGCAATCCCACATGATGAGAGCAGTGGAACATAAAGTCAAATATTATGTTCCTTTTTCGAGGGTGTTGTAGTGCAGCAGTATCCACACTGTGCAGTGATGAGGCAATGACCCAGCAAAGTTCAAAGCAAAACGTCCCTTTAATGTTCAACTCACAAAAACACAGCACACGATATCCTCCGGATTGCAGCCGGGAAACATATCCTTTGGACTGCAGCCAACAGGCCAGCCCACCTTTGTGACCTGTTGCCATGGGCGCCTGCACCGCCGTGTTAATGTTCAACTCACAGCACTACACAGTACACAATATCCTCCAGTTTGCAGCCAATAAATGCGCCAGTCCACCTCCGAGACTAGTTGCTGTGGGCGACTGCACCACTGTGTACGCTGTGGGTGCCAGGCATTTCAACTACCTTGGCTGTTTGGCTCAGCTTGCCTGTGCGGCCTCACACAGGTGGAGCTCTGTAGAGCCTCCTGCTCTGTACTCCTATCAACACCAGACGGACACTGACCCTGACACACCCAACCCTCTGCTTCAGGTGTTTTTACAAGGAACCAATGGCCTTCAGCCACATGGAAAACCCAGCCAGGAATGAAATGGACTGCATGACTACCATCCTGTAGTCTGTTTCAAAACACAAAAGCCCAGCACAGGTTTTCCCTAAATCTGCCCTGGACACATAGCATGCCCAGAACCAATACTCACTTTTATTCTGCATTGCAATCACAACTACATCTGTGACTGCAATGCACTCCCATGGCCTCAATATGCCTCTGTGCGCATCCTGGGAAGAACACACAGTGACCCCTACATGTAACACTGGCCACTGCCTCAGAGTGTATTACCATGCACCCCTTCCCATCCAAACAAAGACATACATTTCTTGTAATTTTTAGTGTCCCCCTTCTCTACCATATCTACAGGGCCATGATCTGACTCTTGCTCCTAATTTTTCAAGGGTGTGTCTGATACCCTACTATATATTGTTTTATATCCAGTTCCCAAGAGGTTAGATTATGTATGTCCACTTTTGAAAATTGGGAACAAAAAGATTAGCTGCATTCACTGTGAACTGTAGAATAACTATAGTTCCAATTAGAAGCTACTGATGAACCAGTGCAACAAAAAAGGTGGCACTTCGCTAAGATTTACCCTGAATAGACTAATATAAGTACTGTACTAATCCTAATAGATTATAGTAGATTTCATCAAGACTGAAGATTTGAAGATCAGTGTACTGTATTGTCCCACTAAACAAATATCCAATCATTATGTTTATACACATTGCATTCATCTGTCATGTTTTGCTATGTAAAAGAAATAATATACAGATTTACTAACAAGCATAATTGGTGCTGCAGGATCCAAATATTTTCTAGTCAAGCCTCTGCCAGAAGCACCATTTGACATACGGTACTTTAGGTCATTGAATTATTTGGGCAAATTGGCATATACACTGCTCAAAAAAATAAAGGGAACACTAAAATCCTGCATCCTAGATATCACTGAATGAAATATTCCAGTTGTAAATCTTTATTCATTACATAGTGGAATGTGTTGAGAACAATAAAACCTAAAAATGATCAACATAATTAACAACTAATATCCCACGGAGGTCTGGAGTTGGAATGATGCTCAAAGTCAAAGTGGAAAATTAAGTTACAGGCTGATCCAACTTCAGTGGAAATGACTCAAGACAAGGAAATGATGCTCAGTATTGTGTGGCCTCCACGAGCCTGTATGACCTCCTTACAATGCCTGGGCATGCTCCTGATGAGGCGGCGGAGGGTCTCCTGAGGGATCTCCTCCCAGACCTGGACTAAAGCATCCGCCAACTCCTGGACAGTCTGTGGTGCAACATGACGTTCGTCGATGGTGCGAGACATGATGTCCCAGATGTGTTCAATCGGATTCAGGTCTGGGGAACGGGTGGGCCAGTCCATAGCTTCAATACCTTCATCTTGCAGGAACTGCGAACACACTCCAGCCACATGAGGTCTGGCATTGTCTTGCATTAGGAGGAACCCAGGGCCAACGGCACCAGCATATGGTCTCACAAGGGGTCTGAGGATCTCATCTCGGTACCTAATGGCAGTCAAGCTACCTCTGGAGAGCACATGGAGGGCTCTGCCGTCCTCCAAAGAAATGCCACCCCACACCATTACTTACCTATTGCCAAATCGGTCATGCTGAAGGATGTTGCAGGCAGCAGATCCCTCTCCACGGTGCCTCCCTCCAGACTATTTCACGTCTGTCACATGTGCTCAGTTTGAACCTGCTTTCATCTGTGAAGAGCACAGGGTGCCAGTGTCGAATTCGCCAATCCTGGTATTCTGTGGCAAATGCCAAGCGTCCTGCACGGTGTTGGTCTGTGAGCACAACCCCCATCTGTGGACGTCGGACACTCAGACCATCCTCATGGAGTCGGTTTCTAACCATTTGTGCAGATGGAGCGCCCCCGTGGGTAGTGGGGTACTCGGTACCGGGTCCTTCGGTTCTCAAAGGGGGATGTCACAGTGGCTGACCCAGTCCGTGGCCCTCGGGAGGTCCGTGTTAAAGGGGAAAGCTCTTTAAAGGGAAAGTTTGTGATGCCACCTGTGGTATTCGGTCAGGGTGACCGACACTGCTTTGAGGGGTCTGCTGGGGTGATGTTATGGAAGCTAGATGGTATACCTTCCCACAGGTGAAGTATGTCCACAGGGCTTTCCAGTGTGTAGATGGTGAATGGTGTGAGGCGCAGTGAAGAACAAGGACACAAGGTTGCAGTCTCTATACCTTTACTGAAAGCTTCAGCATCCAGAGTCCAGATCACCAGATCACAGGGCAGGCAGAGTCTGGCCGGTTTGGAGGCAAATCCAGAAGTCCCTTTATCCAGGTGGAAATCAGTAACCTTCCTCTAGTGCCTGGGTGTTGTAGTACCTTATTGCTGAGCCTCTCATAAGGTCCTCACAACTGTTGTAGATGTTCTAGATGTTGTGTCTCTCTCTGTCTGTCCCCCAGATGGATAGGACAAACCCGTATGACCAGTGGCGTGAGGCTTTTTGTAGGGACTCTATCATGCCCCAGCCTCTCGTGGGTGCCACCATGCCTCCTGGGTATAAAGTGGGCAGGTAACGTGGAATTAGCTGTCCTGCCGGTCTCTGGAGCAAGGCATAAAGAACTGTTGCTCCCTCGGTGTTCCGGCTACCAGAATCCTGCGCCTCAGAAGGAGGCAGCCTGTGTAGGGCAGAACTCCTTCTAGTTTCCTCTCCTTTTGCTATGACTTCATTTATCACCCTCTACAATACAGTTCTCTGTTCGTGTCTCTTTCTGGAAGCTGCCGCACGTGGGGCAGGTGCAGCTCCGTAGCCTTCTGTCTAGGCCTCTGAGAGGATCCCACCCCTGCCAGGGACCCACTACCTGAGCCGAAGCTCAGCCAGCATCTGGCTGAGTAAAGCTCAGCCAGCTTCTGCCTAACTTCATATCCAGACCACCAGTTTTACCTAATTGTGAAGAGTGCCCTAATAAATAGGAGCATAGCTCCCCCTCGTGGACTGGAGTATGAAATGTGTTGCTTGTTTGTGACACCTGGTAAAGAGATCTCCTTTATTGCCTCCAAATGTAACATCACTCCCCCCTGGAGGAGAATGATATTACTGCAATGACCAGGACCCTCGGGCGCTGCACAGACACATGCACATTTGTGGCTTGCTGGAGGTAATTTTGCAGGGCTCTGGCAGTGTTCCTCCTATTCCTCCTTGCACAAAGGCTGAGGTAGCGGTCTTGCTGCTGGGTTGTTGCACTCCTACGGCCCCCTCCACATCTCCTGGTGTACTAGCCTGTCTCCTGGTAGTGCCTCCCGCCTCTGGACACTACGCTGACAGACACAGCAAACCTTCTTGCCACAGCTCGCATTGATGTGCCATCCTGGATGAGCTGCACCACCTGAGCCCCTTGTGTGGGTTATAGAGTTCGTCTCATGCTACCACAAGTGTTAAAGCACAACCAACATTGAAAAGTGACCAAAACATCAGCTAGAAAGTGTTGGTACTGAGTTGTGGTCTGTGGTCCCCACCTGCAGAACCACTCATTTATTGAGTATGTCTTGATAAGTGCCAATAATTTCCATCTGTTGTCTATTCCATTTGCACAACAGCATGTGAAATTGATTGTCAAACACTGTTGCTTCCTAAGTGGACAGTGTGATTTCACAGAAGTTTGTTTTACCTGGAGTTATATTCTGTTGTTTTAGTGTTCCCTTTATTTTTTTGAGCAGTGTATATTGAATTTGAGCCTAAGTGCTTGCCATCTCTATAGATGCCAGGATGTAGAACAGGATTGCTAAATTTATTTTTGTTTTTCTCTGGATAAAGATTACAGTCACATTGAAAAACCATTAATGCTACAGATGACAAATAATGAAGGTCCATAGTTCAGAATATTAAAGAGGTTTCCCAAATTTTTAACTTGTCTCCTATTTCTCATCGCTGCAGGGTACTATTGGTGCAACAGTGCCCTGTTCATGGGGTTCCAGAGCTCCTAGAGGACGGACTCCTACTAATCAACAAGCTATTCTATAACTTATCGAAAACTTATAATTTTGGGAAAACCCCATTAATATGAATTTTTCTAAATGTCTTTGCTGTGAACACGAAGGGTGCATCCAAAGGTGCAGCTCAGTACGAAGTGAAACATCTACTCACCTGCAGCTATCCAATGGTTACATGATTGTGAAACAAAATCATGGGACAATTAGCCATTGCTGTAGGTGCAGTGACTAGGGTTGAGCGACCTTGACCTTTTTAGAGTCGAGTCGTGTTTCGCGAAACCCCACTATCTTAGAAGTCGAGTCGAGTGGAATTGGCCGATTATGGCGAAAAGTCGGGTATCGCCCGAAACACGAAACCCAATGCAAGTCAATGGGGGAGCATAGTCGGCAGTGAGTGGAGGCCAGGAAAACACCTACACTGCCCATTTTAATGGCAAAAACATCCATTCTTGTTACAGAAGCTTGTCAATCGTAATTTAGCTTATAATAATTGGAAGGCATTTGAAATTGGGGGTCATTTGGCTAAAGTTGTGGGGGGTAGGGCTGGTTCAAGTAATTAGTGGGCCCAGTAAATCTGGACCACGTCACGGCAGTGGAGCAGGGAGAGGTAAGTATTTCAACTTTGCAAGTGCTGTGATCCTGAGCAAGCAGGGGGGGCCCACTCGTTGGCATTGGCACTGGCACAGGGCCCCTCAAAGTACAGCGGTGTGTTTGCACGGCGGGGGCACCTCCCACCGGCAGCAACACTTTTGCGTACTATGAGAGGCCCTGTGCCAGTGACGTCGCCAACTAGTATTCCTCTCCCCACCTGATGAAGGAACCTGCACTTTCATCTGCACCTTCCTCTTTGTCCCCGTGTAAGGTGGTATGGTATGCGGGAAGAGGAACCTGACATTCAGCAGGGTCACAATCTTGCTGTGTAGCGTGCACGGGGAATTTTGCGTTATGGGTCAATGTACCAGCAGACTCATCTATCACTGGCTGGGCAATGGGCAGGATGAGGAGGAAACACAGATATAGGCCCAAAGAATAAAGTTGGCTAAATGCAGTTCAAAATTGGTAACACAGGACTAACCAGGGGGCATTGCAGTGGAGGACAACTGGAATGAGAGGCTGACACAGAGAGTAGGCCCAAATCAGTAAGTAGTCGAAATGCAGTTCAAAATTGGCAACCGTAGTAAACAGGCGGCACAGCTTTGTTCAGTGGAGGAGAACAGCAAGGAGTGGCAGACACCAATAGTAGGCCCCAACCCAACTAGTAGGCCAAATGCAGTCTAACATTAACAACTACTTAACGAGAGCCTGAAAATGGAATTTCAGGACAGGAAACCAGGAGAACAGCAAGGAGTGGCAGACACCGATAGTAGGCCCCAAACCAACTAGTACGCCAAATGCAATTGTTCCATTTAACCACAATTTAATGAGAGCCTGAAGATAGAAGTTCAGGAAAGCCAACCTGGAGAACACCTTGGAGTGTAACACACCATCTCTCTACACCCCATAACCAATTTGTAGGCCTAATGCAGCGTAGTTTCCAACAACTACTAAATGAGAGCCGGAAGATCGAAGCTCAGGAAAGGCAACCTGGAGAACACCTTGGAGTGGAACACACCATCTCTCTACACCCCATACCCAATTTGTAGGTCTAATGCAGTGTAGTTTCCAACAACTACTAAACGAGAGCATGAAGATCGAAGCATTGGCGAGGAAACCTGGGGAACACCTTGGAGTGGAACACACCATCTCTCTACACCCCATACCCAATTTGTAGGCCTAATGCAGTGTAGGTTCCAAGAACTACTAAACGAGAGCCGGAAGATCGAAGCTCAGGTAAGGCAACCTGGAGAACACCTTGGAGTGGAACACACCATCTCTCTACACCCCATACCCAATTTGTAGGTCTAATGCAGCGTAGTTTCCAACAACTACTAAACGAGAGCATGAAGATCGAAGCAATGGAGAGGAAACCTGGGGAACACCTTGGAGTGGAACACACCATCTCTCTACACCCCATACCCAATTTGTAGGCCTAATGCAGTGTAGTTTCCAACAACTACTAAACGAGAGCCGGAAGATCGAAGCTCAGGAAAGGCAACCTGGAGAACACCTTGGAGTGGAACACACCATCTCTCTACACCCCATACCCAATTTGTAGGCCTAATGCAGTGTAGTTTACAACAACTACTAAACGAGAGCATGAAGATCGAAGCATTGGCGAGGAAACCTGGGGAACACCTTGGAGTGGAACACACCATCTCTCTACACCCCATACCCAATTTGTAGGCCTAATGCAGTGTAGTTTCCAACAACTACTAAACGAGAGCCGGAAGATCGAAGCTCAGGAAAGGCAACCTGGAGAACACCTTGGAGTGGAACACACCATCTCTCTACACCCAATACCCAATTTGTAGGCCTAATGCAGTGTAGTTTCCAACAACTACTAAACGAGAGCATGAAGATCGAAGCATTGGCGAGGAAACCTGGGGAACACCTTGGAGTGGAACACACCATCTCTCTACACCCCATACCCAATTTGTAGGCCTAATGCAGCGTAGTTTCCAACACCTACTAAACGAGAGTCGGAAGACCGAAGCAATGTGGACGAAACCTGGGGAACACCTTGGAGTGGAACACACCATCTCTCTACACCCCATACCCAATTTGTAGGCCTAATGCAGCGTAGTTTCCAACAACTACTAAACGAGAGCCGGAAGATCGAAGCTCAGGAAAGGCAACCTGGAGAACACCTTGGAGTGGAACACACCATCTCTCTACACCCCATACCCAATTTGTAGGTCTAATGCAGCGTAGTTTCCAACAACTACTAAACGAGAGCATGAAGATCGAAGCAATGGAGAGGAAACCTGGGGAACACCTTGGAGTGGAACACATCATCTCTCTACACCCCATACCCAATTTGTAGGCCTAATGCAGTGTAGTTTCCAACAACTACTAAACGAGAGCCGGAAGATCGAAGCTCAGGAAAGGCAACCTGGAGAACACCTTGGAGTGGAACACACCATCTCTCTACACCCCATACCCAATTTGTAGGTCTAATGCAGCGTAGTTTCCAACAACTACTAAACGAGAGCATGAAGATCGAAGCAATGGAGAGGAAACCTGGGGAACACCTTGGAGTGGAACACACCATCTCTCTACACCCCACACCCAATTTGTAGGCCTAATGCAGTGTAGTTTCCAACAACTACTAAACGAGAGCCGGAAGATCGAAGCTCAGGAAAGGCAACCTGGAGAACACCTTGGAGTGGAACACACCATCTCTCTACACCCCATACCCAATTTGTAGGCCTAATGCAGCGTAGTTTCCAACAACTACTAAACGAGAGCATTAAGATCGAAGCAATGGCGAGGAAACCTGGGGCACACCTTGGGTAGGCAGACACCGTTAGTAGGCCCTACCAAAGTTGTACCCCCAATGCAGTTTTAAAATTCCTAGAGGCTGAAAACAAGACTATTGACGCTCAGCTTTTTTCAAAGGAACACAGCTGAATTGAGTGGCGCAGACAGACACAGGTAGTAGGACTTAACCCAAAAATGTGGCTCACTGCAGCTTAAAAAAGTTACAGGGGTACACAAGCAGCAGTGCTCTGGGCAGTGGAGGACAATTTCAATAGTGGACCGCAGACAGACTTTGTACGCCTTCTATTAAAAAAAGGATGCTCTATGCAATTAAAAATAGGTTCCAGGGGTCCACGGGCAGCAGTGGTGTGGTCAGTGGACGAGTATTGGAAGGAGGGACCGCAGACAGGCGTAGTAGGCCTAACATAACAAAATTAGGCTGTAGACACTGTAAAATTGGTTCCAGGGGTACACGGGCAGCAGTGGTGTGGTCAGTGGAGGAAAATTGGAATTAGGGACTGCAGACAGACTTTGTAGGCTGTCCCCTGTGGACCATGCATCCAACACATTAACCCAGTGCGCCGTAATGGACACGTAACTTTTTGTGGACATGCCTACTGGTTCATGCGTTTCTTGTCAGGTGCACCTTTCTACTGTTTGATTGCCTGAGTGCTATGACAATGCAGACTTTTTCATGCCGGTGGAGGGCTGGGATGGCTTTTCTCGCAAAAGAAATGTCGACTGGGTAGCTTGAACCGTTGCACAGCGTAGTTCATCTGGGCTTTCTAAATATAAAACAAAGAAAAAAAGGAGACTACATGCACTTTCAGCTGGGTTCCAGGGGTACACGGCCAGCATTGGTCTGGTCAGTGGAGAACTATTGGAAGGAAGGACCGCAGACACGCTTCGAAGGCCTAACATAATAACAGATGGCTGTAGGCAATTTTAAATTGGTTCCAGGGGTACACGGGCAGCAGTGGTGTGGTCAGTGGAGGCCTAGTGGAAGGAGGGACCGCAGACAGGCATCGAAGGGCTAACATAATAACACATTGCTGTTGGCAATTTTAAATTGGTTCCAGGGGAACACGGGCAGCAGTGGCCTGGTCAGTGTAGTAGTAGTAGAAAGAACGGACCGCAGACAGACATCGAAGGCCTAAAATAAAAAAATTGGGCTGGCTGTAGGCAATTTTAAATTGGTTCCAGGGGTACACGGGCTGCAGTGGTGTGGTCAGTGGAGGCCTAGTGGAAGGAGTGACCGCAGACAGGCATCGAAGGCCTAACATAATAACACATTGCTGTTGGCAATTTTAAATTGGTTCCAGGGGAACACGGGCAGCAGTGGCCTGTTCAGTGTAGTAGTAGTAGAAAGAACGGACCGCAGACAGGCATCGAAGGCCTAAAATAAAAAAATTGGGCTGGCCGTAGGCAATTTTAAATTGGTTCCGTGGGTACACGGGCAGCAGTGGTGTGGTCAGTGGAGGCCTAGTGGAAGGAGTGACCGCAGACAGGCATCGAAGGCCTTACATAATAACACATGGCTGTAGGCAATTTAAAATTGGTTCCGTGGGTACACGGGCAGCAGTGGTGTGGTCAGTGGAGGCCTAGTGGAAGGAGTGACCGCAGACAGGCATCGAAGGCCTAACATAATAACACATTGCTGTGGGCAATTTTAAATTGGTTCCAGGGGAACACGGGCAGCAGTGGCCTGGTCAGTGTAGTAGTTGTAGAAAGAACGGACCGCAGACAGGCATCGAAGGCCTAAAATAAAAAAATTGCGCTGGCTGTAGGCAATTTTAAATTGGTTCCATGGGTACACGGGCAGCAGTGGTGTGGTCAGTGGAGGCCTAGTGGAAGGAGTAACCGCAGACAGGCATCGAAGGCCTAACATAATAACACATGGCTGTAGGCAATTTTAAATTGGTTCCGTGGGTACACAGGCAGCAGTGGTGTGGTCAGTGGTGGCCTAGTGGAAGGAGTGACCGCAGACAGGCATCGAAGGCCTAACATAATAACACATGGCTGTAGGCAATTTTAAATTGGTTCCGTGGGTACACGGGCAGCAGTGGTGTGGTCAGTGGAGGCCTAGTGGAAGGAGTGACCGCAAACAGGCATCGAAGGCCTAAAATAAAAAAATTGGGCTGGCTGTAGGCAATTTTAAATTGGTTCCGTGGGTACACGGGCAGCAGTGGTGTGGTCAGTGGAGGCCTAGTGGAAGGAGTGACCGCAGACAGGCATCGAAGGCCTAACATAATAACACATGGCTGTAGGCAATTTTAAATTGGTTCCGTGGGTACACGGGCAGCAGTGGTGTGGTCAGTGGAGGCCTAGTGGAAGGAGTGACCGCAAACAGGCATCGAAGGCCTAAAATAAAAAAATTGGGCTGGCTGTAGGCAATTTTAAATTGGTTCCGTGGGTACACGGGCAGCAGTGGTGTGGTCAGTGGAGGCCTAGTGGAAGGAGGGACCGCAGACAGGCATCGAAGGCCTAACATAATAACAGATGGCTGTAGGCAATTTTAAATTGGTTCCAGGGGTACACGGGCAGCAGTGGTGTGGTCAGTGGAGGCTTAGTGGAAGGAGGGACCGCAGACAGGCTTCGAAGGCCTAACATAACAAAATAGGGCTGTTGGCAATTTAAAATTGGTTCCAGGGGTACACGGGCAGCAGTACAATGGTCAGTGGAGGCCTAGTGGAAGGAGGGACCGCAGACAGGCTTCGAAGGCCTAACATAAAAAAATAGGGCTGTTGGCAATTTAAAATTGGTTCCAGGGGTGCACGGGCAGCAGTACAATGGTCAGTGGAGGCCTAGCGGAAGGAGGGACCGCAGACAGGCTTCGAAGGCCTAACATAAAAAAATAGGGCTGTTGGCAATTTAAAATTGGTTCCAGTGGTACAAGGGCAGCAGTACAATGGTCAGTGGAGGCCTAGTGGAAGGAGGGACCGCAGACAGGCTTCGAAGGCCTAACATAAAAAAATAGGGCTGTTGGCAATTTAAAATTGGTTCCAGGGGTACACGGGCAGCAGTACAATGGTCAGTGGAGGCCTTGTGGAAGGAGGGACCGCAGACAGGCTTCGAAGGCCTAACATAACAAAAATGTCAATACAATGGTATTGTCAGTGCCAGGCATTGAAGGATGTCAGCGCATAGACTAAACATTGGTGGAGCTGTGAGAGATAATTTTGCAAGTGGTAGAGCACTGTTTGAGCTGGGGAGGGGAACTGTCTTGTGGCCGGCGGTACAGGCCCAGGGCCCCTCATATTACAACGGTGTGTCTGGCGTTGGGTGCGCACCACCACCGCCAGAGACACTTTATTGTACTATGAGGGACCCAGTGGCAGTGCCGTCGACCAAAAGCGGGCACACCCACCTCTTCAGACAAACAGCACTCTCACGGGTGCTGGCGCCAAGTGGCGATACCACGGCCCCGTGTGGGGAGTTTGGCCATTTAGTGAGGTGTAAACATGTCGTATGCTGGACAATCAGGTGCAGAAAATTACGAGATTGGAAAAGTCATTCAGAATAGTCCACAGGCAAGACCTTTTCATAGGAAAGCTAGGTGTCAGCCGGGCAAGGTGGGGCAAAAGATTTCGAAATCCAGTTGTGGTTCATTTTAATGAAGGTTAGATCATCTACATTTTGGGTAGCCAGACGAGTCCTTTTTTCTGTTAGTATTGAACCTGCAGCACTGAATACTCTTTCTGATAGGACACTAGCTGCCGGGCAAGCAAGCTCCTGCAATGCATATTCTGCCAATTCTGGCCAGGTGTCTAATTTGGATGCCCAGTAATCAAATGGGACTGACGGTTGAGGGAGAACGTCGATAAGGGATGAAAAATAGTTTGTAACCATACTGGACAAATGTTGTCTCCTGTCACTTTGAATTGATGCTGCAGTACCTGTCCTGTCTGCGGTCATAGCAAAATCACTCCACAACCTGGTCAGAAAACCCCTCTGGCCAACGCCACTTCTGATTTCTGCCCGTCTAACACCTCTGGTCTGCTGGCCCCTGCAGCTCGTGTGAGAACGATCACGGGCGCTGTGTGCAGGGAATGCCAGAAGCAAACAGTCAACAAGAGTTGATTGTTTGGTTGCTAATATTAGTTCCAAGTTGTCATGTGGCATTATATTTTGCAATTTGCCTTTATAGCGAGGATCAAGGAGGCAGGCCAACCAGTAATCGTCATCGTTCATCATTTTAGTAATGCGTGTGTCCCTTTTGAGGATACGTAAGGCATAATCCGCCATGTGGGCCAAAGTTCCAGTTCTCAAATCTGCGGTTGTGCTTGGTTGAGGGGCAGTTTCAGGCAAATTCACGTCACTTGTGTCCCTCCAAAAACCAGAACCCGGCCTTGCCGCGCCAACAATTTCCAGTGGCCCCGGAAAAGCTTCCTCACTAAAAATATAATCATCCCCATCATCCTCCTCGTCCTCCTCCTCCTCTTCGCCCGCTACCTCGTCCTGTACACTGCCCTGGCCAGACAATGGCTGACTGTCATCAAGGCTTTCCTCTTCCTCAGCTGCAGACGCCTGATCCTTTATGTGCGTCAAACTTTGCATCAGCAGACGCATTAGGGGGATGCTAATGCTTATTATGGCGTTGTCTGCACTAACCAGCCGTGTGCATTCCTCAAAACACTGAAGGACTTGACACATGTCTTGAATCTTCGACCACTGCACACCTGACAACTCCATGTCTGCCATCCTACTGCCTGCCCGTGTATGTGTATCCTCCCACAAAAACATAACAGCCCGCCTCTGTTCGCACAGTCTCTGAAGCATGTGCAGTGTTGAGTTCCACCTTGTTGCAACGTCTATGATTAGGCGATGCTGGGGAAGGTTCAAAGAACGCTGATAGGTCTGCATACGGCTGGAGTGTACGGGCGAACGGCGGATATGTGAGCAAAGTCCACGCACTTTGAGGAGCAGGTCGGATAACCCCGTATAACTTTTCAGGAAGCACTGCACCACCAGGTTTAAGGTGTGAGCCCGGCAAGGAATGTGTTTCAGTTGGGAAAGGGAGATGGCAGCCATGAAATTCCTTCCGTTATCACTCACTACCTTGCCTGCCTCAAGATCTACAGTGCCCAGCCACGACTGCGTTTCTTTCTGCAAGAACTCGGACAGAACTTCCGCGGTGTGTCTGTTGTCGCCCAAACACTTCATAGCCAATACAGCCTGCTGACGTTTGCCAGTAGCTGCCCCATAATGGGAGACCTGGTGTGCAACAGTGGCAGCTGCGGATGGAGTGGTTGTGCGACTGCGGTCTGTGGACGAGCTCTCGCTTCTGCAGGAGGACGAGGAGGAGGAGGATGGGGTGCGAACGGCTACAGCCAACTGTTTCCTAGACCGTGGGCTAGGCAGAACTGTCCCAAAATTGCTGTCCCCTGTGGACCCTGCATCCACAACATTCACCCAGTGTGCCGTGATGGACACGTAACGTCCCTGGCCATGCCTACTGGTCCATGCATCTGTTGTCAGGTGCACCTTTGTGCTCACAGATTGCCTGAGTGCATGGACGATGCGCTCTTTAACATGCTGGTGGAGGGCTGGGATGGCTTTTCTGGAAAAAAAGTGTCGACTGGGTAGCTCGTAGCGTGGTACAGCGTAGTCCATCAGGGCTTTGAAAGCTTTGCTTTCAACTAACCGGTAGGGCATCATCTCTAACGAGATTAGTCTAGCTATGTGGGCGTTCAAACCCTGTGTACGCGGATGCGAGGCTAAGTACTTCCTTTTTCTAACCATAGTCTCATGTAGGGTGAGCTGGACTGGAGAGCTGGAGATCGTGGAACTAGCGGGGGTGCCGGTGGACATGGCAGACTGAGAGACGGTGGGAGATGGTATTGTTGCCGCCGGTGCCCTAGATGCAGTGTTTCCTACTACGAAACTGGTGATTCCCTGACCCTGACTGCTTTGGCCTGGCAAAAAAACCTGCACAGATACTGCAGGTGGTGCGGAAAATGGTGGCCCTACACTGCCGGAAGGGATGTTGCGTTGATGACTAGCTTCATTGGCCGAGGGTGCTACAACCTTAAGGGACGTTTGGTAGTCAGTCCAAGCTTGCAAATGCATGGTGGTTAAATGTCTATGCATGCAACTTGTATTGAGACTTTTCAGATTCTGCCCTCTGCTTAAGGTAGTTGAACATTTTTGACAGATGACTTTGCGCTGATCAATTGGATGTTGTTTAAAAAAATGCCAGACTGCACTCTTTCTAGCATCGGATACCTTTTCAGGCATTGCAGACTGAGCTTTAACCGGATGGCCACGCTGTCCTCCAACAGGTTTTGGCTTTGCCACGCGTTTTGGGCAAGATACGGGCCCGGCAGATGGAACCTGTTGCGATGTTGATGCCTGCTGCGGCCCCTCCTCCTCCGCTTCAGAACTGCTGCTGCCTGCACCCTGTTCCCCCAATGGCTGCCAATCGGGGTCAAGAACTGGGTCATCTATTACCTCTTCTTGTAGCTCGTGTGCAACTTCGTCTGTGTCACCGTGTCGGTCGGTGGTATAGCGTTCGTGATGGGGCAACATAGTCTCATCAGGGTCTGATTCTTGATCATTACCCTGCGAGGGCAATGTTGTGGTCTGAGTCAAAGGACCAGCATAGTAGTCTGGCTGTGGCTGTGCATCAGTGCACTCCATGTCAGATTCAACTTGTAATGGGCATGGACTGTTAACTGCTTCACTTTCTAAGCCAGGGACGGTATGTGTAAAGAGCTCCATGGAGTAACCCATTGTGTCGCCTGCTGCATTCTTCTCTGTTGTTGTTTTTGCTGAAGAGGACAAGGAAGCGACTTGTCCCTGACCGTGAACATCCACTAACAACGCACTGCTTTTACATTTACCAGTTTCACGAGAGGAGGCAAAAGAGCTAGAGGCTGACTCAGCAAGATAAGCCAAAACTTGCTCTTGCTGCTCCGGCTTTAAAAGCGGTTTTCCTACTCCCAGAAAAGGGAGCGTTCGAGGCCTTGTGTAGCCAGACGACGAACCTGGCTCCACAGCTCCAGACTTAGGTGCAATATTTTTTTTCCCACGACCACCTGATGCTCCACCACTACCACTACCCTCATTACCAGCTGACAATGAACGCCCCCGGCCACGACCTCTTCCACCAGACTTCCTCATTGTTTTAAAAACGTAACCAAACTAACGGTATTTGTTGCTTTCACACAACTTACATGGTGAGCTATAACTTCAGTATGATTTAGCTACCCCTTTACAGGTGGGTGAGACCGCAAGGAAAATCAGGCACAATGTTACACACTTTGTTTTTGGTGGCAACAAATGAGAGAGATGCCACACACGCAGGACTGTCACTGAAGCACAAATGTAAATATTAATCTCCCACTGATTTGTTTTTTTGTTTTTTTTTTCAGGGAGACTTTAGAAAAAAAAATAATAGAATAAAATGATTTTTTAAGGAAGAATTTAGAAACCAAATAAAATAAAATGATTTCTTCAGGGAGAATTTAGAAAACAAATAAAACAAAAAATAGGCTTTCTATGGCCCACTGAGTGAGAGATGACGCACACAGGAGTCAGGAGTGGCACACAAGCCCAGAGGCCAATATTTATCTCCCACTGATTGATTTATTGATTTTTTCAGGTAGATTTTGGAACCCAAATCAAGCAAAAAAAATAATAGGCTTTCTATGGCCCACAATTGGAGAGAGAGAGAGAGATGGCACACCCAGGAGTCAAGACTGGCACACAAGCAGAAAGGGCAATATTAATCTCCCACTGATTTTTTTTTTTTTTTTTTCAGGGAGACTTTAGAAGAAAAAAAATAATTAAAAAAAAATGATTTTTTCAGGAAGAATTTAGAAACCAAATAAAATAAAATGATTTTTTCAGGGAGAATTTAGAAAACAAATAAAGCAAAAAATAGGCTTTCTATGGCCCACTGAGTGAGAGATGACACACACAGGAGTCAGGAGTGGCACACAAGCCCAGAGGCCAATATTGTTCTCCCAATGATTGATGTAGTGATTTTTTCAGGTAGATTTTGGAACCCAAATCAAGCTAAAAAAATAATAGGCTTTCTATGGCCCACAATTGGAGAGAGAGAGAGAGAGATGGCACACCCAGGAGTCAAGACAGGCACACAAGCAGAAAGGGCAATATTAATCTCCCACTGATTTGATTTTTTTTTTTTTTTTTTCAGGGAGACTTTAGAAAAAAAAAATAATAAAAAAAAAATGATTTTTTCAGGAAGAATTTAGAAACCAAATAAAATAAAATGATTTTTTCAGGGAGAATTTAGAAAACAAATAAAACAAAAAATAGGCTTTCTATGGCCCACTGAGTGAGAGATGACGCACACAGGAGTCAGGAGTGGCACACAAGCCCAGAGGCCAATATTGTTCTCCCAATGATTAATGTAGTGATTGTTTCAGGTAGATTTTGGAACCCAAATCAAGCTAAAAAAATAATAGGCTTTCTATGGCCCACAATTGGAGAGAGAGAGAGAGATGGCACACCCAGGAGTCAAGACTGGCACACAAGCAGAAAGGGCAATATTAATCTTCCACTGATTTGATTTTTTTTTTTTTCAGGGAGACTTTAGAAAAAAAATAATAATAAAAAAAAATGATTTTTTCAGGAAGAATTTAGAAACCAAATAAAATAAAACGATTTTTTCAGGGAGAATTTAGAAAACAAATAAAACAAAAAATAGGCTTTCTATGGCCCACTGAGTGAGAGATGACGCACACAGGAGTCAGGAGTGGCACACAAGCCCAGAGGCCAATATTTATCTCCCACTGATTGATTTAGTGATTTTTTCAGGTAGATTTTGGAACCCAAATCAAGCTAAAAAAATAATAGGCTTTCTATGGCCCACAATTGGAGAGAGAGAGAGATGGCACACCCAGGAGTCAAGACTGGCACACAAGCAGAAAGGGCAATATTAATCTTCCACTGATTTGATTTTTTTTTTTTTTCAGGGAGACTTTAGAAAAAAAAAATAATTAAAAAAAATGATTTTTTCAGGAAGAATTTAGAAACCAAATAAAATAAAACGATTTTTTCAGGGAGAATTTAGAAAACAAATAAAACAAAAAATAGACTTTCTATGGCCCACTGAGTGAGAGATGACGCACACAGGAGTCAGGAGTGGCACACAAGCCCAGAGGCCAATATTTATCTCCCACTGATTGATTTATTGATTTTTTCAGGTAGAATTTAGAACCCAAATCAACCAAAAAAATAAATAGGCTTTCTATGGCCCACTATTTGTGAGAGAGATGGCACGCTCAGGACTGGCACACAAGCCCAGAGGCCAATATTAATCTCCCACTTTTTTTTTTTTTTCAGGGAAAATTTATAAACCCAATAAAAAAAAAAATAGCCTTTCTATGTCCCACTATCTGAGAGAGAGAGATGGCACGCTTAGGACTGGCACACAAGCCCAAAGGCCAATATTAATCTCCCTTTTTTTTTCAGGGAGAATTTATATAACAAAAAAAAAAAAATAAATAGGCTTTCTATGGCCCACTATTTGTGAGAGAGATGGCACGCTCAGGACTGGCACACAAGCCCAGAGGCCAATATTAATCTCCCACTTTTTTTTTTTTTTTCAGGGAAAATTTATAAACCCAATAAAAAAAATAAATAGGCTTTCTATGGCCCACTATCTGAGAGAGAGAGATGGCACGCTTAGAACTGGCACACAAGCCCAAAGGCCAATATTAATCTCCCACTGATTGATGTATTGATTTTTTCAGGTAGAATTTAGAACCCAAATAAAGCAAAAAAAAAAAAAATAGGCTTTCTATGGCCCACTGAGTGAGTGATGATGCACACAGGAGTCAGGAGTGGCACACAAGCCCTGAGGCCAATATTTTTCTCCCACTGATTGATGTAGTGATTTTTTCAGGTAGATTTTAGAACCCAAATCAAGCAAAAAAATAAATAGGCTTTCTATGGCCCACTGAGTGAGAGATGGCACAGACAGGGATGGCACTCTAGCAGAAATGCCAATCTTAATCTCCCACAAAAAAAATAAAAAATAAAATAAAAGGAACTGTCCTTCAATTACTATCTCCCTGCAGTAATCTCAGCCAGGTATGGCAGGCAGCAATAAGGAGTGGACTGATGCACAAATTAAATAAAAAGTGTGGACAAACAAACAAGATAGCTGTGCAGAAAGGAAGGAACAAGAGGATTTGTGCTTTGAAAAAAGCAGTTGGTTTGCACAGCGGCGTACACACAGCAATGCAGCTATCAGGGAGCCTTCTAGGGCAGCCCAATGAGCTACAGCACTGAGGAAAAAAAAAAAAAATGTAGCTTCCACTGTCCCTGCACACCGAAGGTGGTGTTGGACAGTGGAAATCGCTACAGCACAAGCGGTTTGGTGGTTAATGGACCCTGCCTAACGCTTTTCCTGCTTCTGACGAAGCGGCAGCAACCTCTCCCTAAGCTCAGATCAGCAGCAGTAACATGGCGGTCGGCGGGAACGCCCCTTTATAGCCCCTGTGACGCCGCAGACAGCAAGCCAATCACTGCAATGCCCTTCTCTAAGATGGTGGGGACCAGGACCTATGTCATCACGCTGCCCACACTCTGCGTTTACCTTCATTGGCTGAGAAATGGCGCTTTTCGCGTCATTGAAACGCGACTTTGGCGCGAAAGTCGCGTACCGCATGGCCGACCCCGCACAGGGATCGGATCGGGTTTCATGAAACCCGACTTTGCCAAAAGTCGGCGACTTTTGAAAATGAACGACCCGTTTCGCTCAACCCTAGCAGTGACCTCACCCTAAAATTATGATAGTTACTAAAATTATATTAACAAAAGTCCCAAAACATCAGTAGAAGGACTGTATGATGACTGCTTACCCAAATAGAAACATAGATATCATAAGCATAACTAATTAGGAAACAGTCAAGTACAATACCAACTCACAAACAAAAAAGACTGGTGCTTGAAAAGTTCAAAGAAGCCGTCTAAACACTTCCATCAAGGACAAATAAGTAAAATGCACTTTACCACAATATCAATTTTTTTAATTTGAAAGAATATCTTCCAGGGCTTCCCTACTTCACAACAATTGCTGCATCAGCATGTACAGTAGATGGAAAATGGCAATAACGGCATAATTAGGCACACAAAACTGCTTCTCTCCCAATCTTTCAACATTCAGCATACAGGACCTTAAAGAAGTAATCCTAATATAGAGCAGTGTAAGGAGATGTACATATTGCCCACATTCCCCCTTGAAGAATATGTGTATTGTTGATGTATAATGTGAAATGTGTTATGTTGTGTGTATTGTGCTCTGCCCAGCAACAGGTAGTTTACAGGGAAAGCAACAGTTAATGTTTGGGACTAGCCCAGAGTGGGAAGTGATAAGCTGAAGGGACAGAGACAGTTTCCCATTGGGATGTCAGATAGGGCTCAGAATGCATAGAGAAGAGACTTATGGTCTGGTGAGAGCAGTGCTGCATTTTTTGGGTGTCCCTAGCAGTGAGAGGAGATGAGGAGAAAGAGATGATGATCCGGGGAGAAACGAGGAAGCATGACTGAGAGACAGAGTGGTTTACCAGAGATGGGTCCTGAGAGAGGACACCTTGCAGTACATCCCAGAGTTTATAACGCCTAAAGGTAATGGGCCTAGACAGGATGGAGTACACGCAAGACAAAGAGAGTGCCCCGGCATCGGCATAAGAGAAGATAACTACTGGCCATACTGGCAAAGTAGCTCCCCTAAGGGGAAGAAAGAAGCAGATCCAGGGGTTGAGTAAAGGACTCTTGCTAGCTGACCTGTAGTGTTGAGCTGGGTTGTGGTGAAGTAGTGAGGAATAATGAAGACAGAGGACAAATAGAGAAAGAGAAGAGAAAGGGATTGAATTTGTGTGAGAAAAATGTTTACTATTGTTAAGGGAAAGATATATATCTTGGTACCGTGTTGGCCAGTAGATAGAAAAATATTTAGAATTGAGAGTCATCAGTGGTTGATACCTTTTAATGGCTAACTGAAAAGATGGTAACAAATTGCAAGCTTTCGAGACTACACAGGTCTCTTCATCAGGCAAAGACTAAAACAAATGTCTTATCCATGGTTCCCCCCCCCTTTTTTTTTCCTCTGTGCTATGTTGTGCATAAATATGTGATTCTTCAGAATTTGTTTTAGTCTCAATTCTAAATATTTTAGTATTGTTAAGGAAACGCACATAACTCTCCCCACATTAATTTGCAGTAAAAAGTTTATTTTAAACTGGTGGTTTCCCTCCTTCATCTTTCAAACATGTGGTCCTGGCCAACCAGCAACATCGGAAGCATGTAGTTGGCACAGGTGTAGCACCCTCACAGCACAAGTCCACACACCCAGGCAGAAAACCCTCCTTCATGAGTCACTTTACACTTTACATAACACCCCAGGGTCCTGGTTGTTACAGTGGCATTGCTTTCCTCATGGGGAGAGTGATGTCACGCTTGGAAGCAAGGGAAGATCTCTTCTATCAGGTAACACAAACATGCAACTTGTTCACACTCCAGGCCAGAAGGGGGATCTCTGATCCAGTTTGTGGGTGGCTCTCCTATATACAGTACAGACCAAAAGTTTGAATACACCTTCTCAATTAAAGATTTTTCTGTATTTTCATGACTATGAAAATTGTACATTCACACTGAAGGCATCAAAACTATGAATTAACACATGTGAAATTATATATTTAACAAAAAAGTGTGAAACAGCTAAAATTATGTAGAGTAAAGAAAAAGAGCGCAAAATATAGTGCACACAAGGCAATAATAAATAGAAAGAGGCTTTATTACAACAACAACAACAATGACTACCCCTGATGAAGCTGCTTTGAGCGACACGCGTTGGGCAGAGCTAGGGCATGCTGACTTAGTAAGTATGTTTAGATATTTGTGAGGTCTTTGTTGAGATACTTGGTGACTGTCAGTTCACCATGGGGGCTTGTTCACACATGTGATCCCTATTTGGCTTATTTTTGCCTTAGCATTTTGTTACAAACACATTCTGAGTGTTTGCATGTGTGTTTGAGCCTCTGATGGACTGTCTCCACTCTGGTGATCTATGACTTTATACATTGATTCATGCATGTTTATATTTTGTATACAGGTCCTTCTCAAAAAATTAGCATATAGTGTTAAATTTCATTATTTATCATAATGTAATGATTACAATTAAACTTTCATATATTATAGATTCATTATCCACCAACTGAAATTTGTCAGGTCTTTTATTGTTTTAATACTGATGATTTTGGCATACAACTCCTGATAACCCAAAAAACCTGTCTCAATAAATTAGCATATCAAGAAAAGGTTCTCTAAACGACCTATTACCCTAATCTTCTGAATCAACTAATTAACTCTAAACACATGCAAAAGATACCTGAGGCTTTTATAAACTCCCTGCCTGGTTCATTACTCAAAACCCCCATCATGGGTAAGACTAGCGACCTGACAGATGTCAAGAAGGCCATCATTGACACCCTCAAGCAAGAGGGTAAAGGCCCCTTCACATTAAGCGACGCTGCAGCGATACCGACAACGATCCGGATCGCTGCAGCGTCGCTGTTTGGTCGCTGGAGAGCTGTCACACAGACAGCTCTCCAGCGACCAACGATGCCGGTAACCAGGGTAAACATCGGGTAACTAAGCGCAGGGCCGCGCTTAGTAACCCGATGTTTACCCTGGTTACCATCCTAAAAGTAAAAAAAAACAAACAGAACATACTTACCTACAGCCGTCTGTCCTCCAGCGCTGTGCTCTGCTCTCCTCCTGTACTGTCTGTGTGAGCACAGCGGCCGGAAAGCAGAGCGGTGACGTCACCGCTCTGCTTTCCGGCTGACCGACGCTCACAGCCAGTACAGGAGGAGTGCAGAGCACAGCGCTGGAGGACAGACAGCGGTAGGTAAGTATGTACTGTTTGTTTTTTTTACTTTTAGGATGGTAACCAGGGTAAACATCGGGTTACTAAGCGCGGTCCTGCGCTTAGTTACCCGATGTTTACCCTGGTTACCAGTGAAGACATCGCTGGATTGGTGTCACACACGCCGATCCAGCGATGTCCACGGGAGATCCAGCGACGAAATAAAGTTCTGGACTTTATTCAGCGACCAACGATCTCCCAGCAGGGGCCTGATCGTTGGTCGCTGTCACACATAACGATTTTATTAACAATATCGTTATGTGTGAAGGTACCTTAAGACCCAGAAAGAAATTTCTCAACAAATAGGCTGTTCCCAGAGTGCTGTATCAAGGCACCTCAATGGTAAGTCTGTTGGAAGGAAACAATGTGGCAGAAAACGCTGTACAACGAGAAGAGGAGACCGGACCCTGAGGAAGATTGTGGAGAAGGACCGATTCCAGACCTTGGGGAACCTGAGGAAGCAGTGGACTGAGTCTGGTGTGGAAACATCCAGAGCCACCGTGCACAGGCGTGTGCAGGAAATGGGCTACAGGTGCCGCATTCCCCAGGTAAAGCCACTTTTGAACCATAAACAGCGGCAGAGGCGCCTGACCTGGGCTACAGAGAAGCAGCACTGGACTGTTGCTAAGTGGTCCCAAGTACTTTTTTCTGATGAAAGCAAATTTTGCATGTCATTCGGAAATCAAGGTGCCAGAGTCTGGAGGAAGACTGGGGAGAAGGAAATGCCAAAATGCCTGAAGTCCAGTGTCAAGTACCCACAGTCAGTGATGGTGTGGGGTGCCATGTCAGCTGCTGGTGTTGGTCCACTGTGTTTCATCAAGGGCAGGGTCAATGCAGCTAGCTATCAGGAGATTTTGGAGCACTTCATGCTTCCATCGGCTGAAATGCTTTATGGAGATGAAGATTTCATTTTTCAGCACGACCTGGCACCTGCTCACAGTGCCAAAACCACTGGTAAATGGTTTACTGACCATGGTATTACTGTGCTCAATTGGCCTGCCAACTCTCCTGACCTGAACCCCATAGAGAATCTGTGGGATATTGTGAAGAGAAAGTTGAGAGATGCAAGACCCAACACTCTGGATGAGCTTAAGGCCGCTATTGAAGCATCCTGGGCCTCCATAACATCTCAGCAGTGTCACAGGCTGATTGCCTCCATGCCACGCCGCATTGAAGCAGTCATTTCTGCCAAAGGATTCCCGACCAAGTATTGAGTGCATAACTGAACATTATTATTTGATGGTTTTTTTGTTTGTTATTAAAAAACACTTTTATTTGATTGGATGGGTGAAATATGCTAATTTATTGAGACAGGTTTTTTGGGTTATCAGGAGTTGTATGCCAAAATCATCAGTATTAAAACAATAAAAGACCTGACAAATTTCAGTTGGTGGATAATGAATCTATAATATATGAAAGTTTACTTGTAATCATTACATTATGGTAAATAATGAAATTTAACACTATATGCTAATTTTTTGAGAAGGACCTGTATATGACAATTGTCAGGTGGGTATTTATATATGATTTGGTTCTAAGTGAGATTGATCCGTTGGCTTACTACAGTCATTTGTGCAAATTGCCTCTTCTGAGAAAAAGAGGACTTAAACTCTATAGCGCCACCTGTTGGAAGTAGCGATCCTACAAGTCACAGTCAACCCTTTAACGAGTCGTGCAATATGACTTAGGATAAAAGCCAAATCAATATCCCAATTCGCAGACACGGTGTTTTCGAGAGGGCTGTTGGCCCTCGTCAGTGTGAAGCATGAGAACTGATTTGGCTAGGTGAGAGGTTTTGGACTGGGGTCTAAGGCTATGTGCACACGTAGGAAATGTGGTGCAGAATTTTATGCGTTTTTTATGTGTTTTTAGTGCGTTTTTTGTGCGTTTTTGTGCGGAATTGATGCGGATTTTGTGCATTTTTTGTGCAGTTTTTACCACTGCAGATTTCTATTAATGGAGAGGTGCAGAAATGCTGCAGAAACGCACAACAAAAGTGACATGCACTTCTTTGAAATCTGCAGCGTTTCTGCGCAGATTTTTCTGCACCATGTGCACAGCTTTTTTTTTCACATTGATTTACATTGTACTGTAAATCACAATGCAGTTCTGCAGAAAAATCTGCTGCAAAACTGCACTAATTTTGCAGTAAATCTGCATCGTGTGCACATACCCTAAGGGGTAACGTTTCTCCTTATGGAGAGTGACATACCAGCTGGCTTGTTAAGGTAAGGAGGCTTAGGTGGTATAGCACCACCTGTTGGAAGTAACGATCCTAAGTCACAATTAACCCTTTAACGAGTCATGCAATATGACTTAGGCTGCCGTCACACTAGCAGTACTTGGTCAGTATTTTACATCAGTATTTGTAAGCCAAAACCAGGAGTGGAACAAATAGAGGAAAAGTATAATAGAAACATATGCACCACTTCTGTATTTATCACCCACTCCGGGTTTTGGCTTACAAATACTGATGTAAAATACTGACCAAATACTGCTAGTGTGACGGCAGCCTTAGGATAAAAGCCAAATCAGTATCTCAATTTGCAGACACGGTGTTTCGGGCTGTTGGCCCTCGTCAGTGTGAAGCATGAGAACTGATTTGGCTAGGTGAGAGGCTCTGGACTGGGGTCTAAGGGGTAACTTTTCTTCTTATGGAGAGTGACATACCAGCTGGCTTGTCAAGGTAAGGAGGCTTATTTGCCATGCAATGCTCCTCTGGGAAATTAAATATGCAAATTGCCTCTTCTGAGAAAAAGAGGACTTAAACTCTATAGTGCAACCTGTTGACGAGGGCCAACAGCCCGAAACACCGTGTCTGCGAATTGAGATACTGATTTGGCTTTTATCCTAAGTCATATTGCATGACTCGTTAAAGGGTTGACTGTGACTTGTAGGATTGCTACTTCCAACAGGTGGTGCTATAGAGTTTAAGTCCTCTTTTTCTCAGAAGAGGCAATTTGCATATTTAATTTCCCAGAGGAGCATTGCATGGCGAATAAGCCTCCTTACCTTGACAAGCCAGCTAGTGTGTCACTCTCCATAAGGAGAAACGTTACCCCTTAGACTACAGTCATTTGAACATTTCATTATTATATCAGGGCAGAGCTAGGGCATGCTGACTTAGTAAGTATGTTTAGATATTTGTGCGGTCTCTATTGAGAAACTTGGTGACTGTCAGCTCACCATGGGGGCTTGTTCACACATGTGATGCTTATTTCTGCCTTAGTATTTTGTCACAAACACATTCTGAGTGTTTGCATGTGTGTTTGAGCCTCTGATGGACTATCTCCACTCTGGTGATCTATGACTTTATACATTGATTCATGCATGTTTATATTTTTTATATACAGCACTTGTTAGGTGGGTATTTATATATGACTAGATGGTGGCCTGATTCTCACTTATTTGTAAAAAGCTTGCGCACTCTGATATTAGTAACTTATATAAGAACAAATGGGGGTGCGAACCTAAGTGGCAAGATAATGTGAAGACAAGAAGAAAAAGATGCCACTACAACATATTCGCACACCACCAGTAATATATATCAAAAAGGAACAACTTTATTGGAAGCATAGTTAAAAACAGTTAAAACCAATACAATTACCAGCTGCCTACCCCCCATGTATACGGCCTGTACACCCCTCACATGCTGCAAATATAACCCCAAAGTAATAGCGAATACAAAAACATACAAATATACAAATCACTGTAATAAACCACTCCGAGGGATCCAAATGTATACAAATACAAGGTAATCACCACACGTAAGGAATATCAACGCTTGGTTATATATTCACCTGAATGATCCCTTGAACCCCCAACTGATGCACGGATTCAGACCAAAAAGTTGGCACACCATTAGGGAACAGAATACAGAGAAAAGCGGATATACTCCAAACCGCCTTCAAATACAGGCCGGCAACAAAATGGTCCCAGAAGGAAGAAGTACCCTAAGCAAAGCAGCATGCCGCGCCGGCACCCAATAATCACCTATAGTAGGGAGGGTGAAGGCAGCAGCAGGAGGTAGCAGCCAGGAGTGTAGCAGGCCCGGGAGGCAGCTGAACCCAACGCGTATCGCGGCGAAAAGCAAGCCGCTTCGTCAGGGGAAGGTGCCACTTTTTTTATTATTATGGTAGTGGCACCATCTCCTGAGCCCTGGTAAGACCCTGCTATATTACTTCTGTGACAGTAACTACTAGTGCGGCGGGACTTTTTTGGCTGCTTATTCATGTCTCATGCAGAGTAACGTTGACATGCCAATTTGGCTTTATCTAGTTGCTCTCAGCAATTTTAGTATTTAGTGTCATCACGTTCTCTTATGCAGTGGTAATATGTGTATAGTAGTGTGCCATGTTATATGTGGGTTACTGGGTTTTGCCTGACCATCTGCTCAGTTATGGTACCACTTTAGATTTTTTGGCTCATCTACTTTAACACCTCTTGTGGGTACTTTTTTAGACTTTTGTATATCGTGTTTCAATAAAGATTGTTATATGTTTGTTCTAAATACGCTTCAGTCTCTATATGTTCCTATATATTTAGCGTAGAACAGGTGCCTACTATCAATTGGTTTGGATATATATTTATATTCTATAAAAAGTGATTGTAGTTGACTTATATTTATAAAGTATCCTTCCAGTCCTTAGGGGTATTGTTTGATTTACATAGTATATAGCACAGACACGTAGTATATTGCTCAGCAACGTAATATATTGCACAGCCACATAGTATATTGCACAGTCACTTAATATATTGCACAGCCACGTAGTATATAGCACAGCCCACACTGTATCTAGCACAGCCCATGTAGTATATAGCAATGTGGGCACCATATCCCTGTTAAAAAAAGAATTAAAATAAAAAATAGTTATATACTCACCCTCCGTCGGCCCCCCGGATCCAGCCGAGGCGTTTACCGATGCTTCTCATGACGCTCCGGTCCCAAGAGTGCATTGCGGTCTCACAAGATGATGACGTAGCGGTCTCACAAGACCGCTACGTCATCATCTCGCGAGACCGCAATGCATGGACCGGTCACCGAAGCATCGCGAGGAGCGGGAAAGGCCTGGGCTGCATCCAGGGGCCCATGGATGGTACGTATATAATGATTTTTTATTTTTTTTATTATTTTTAACATTAGATCTTTTTACTATTGATGCCGCATGGGCAGCATCAATAGTAAAAAGTTGGTCACACAGGGTTAATAGCAGCTTTATCGGAGTGTGTTACACCGCGGTATAACGCGGTCTGTTAACGCTGCCATTAACCCTGTGTGAACGCTGACTGGGGGGGAGTATGTAGCAGGCACTGAAGGCAGGAGAGTGGGGAGCGGCTATTTTGCCACCGGACTGTGCACGTCGCTGATTGGTCGTGGCCGTTTTGCCGCGACCAATCAGCGACTTGGGATTTCCGTGACAGAAAGAAAGACAGACAGACAGAAAGACGGAAGTGACCCTTAGACAATTATATAGTAGATTCGATTCTCAGGAAGATTGATCAGTTGGCTTACTACAGTTATTTGAACATTTCATTATTATATCACATAGTCTGTTAGACACCCAATATTATTTTCTTTCCCAGCCATGGACATTTGACATCATTTTCCCTGGAAATCCTTTCATTGCCTCTTTTATACCATATCTATCATGTATTCACAATATTGACTGCCTTTATAATCATTTTTGAAGATTTTTGTAATTTTGCACATTTCCTATTTCACTTGCCTTTTATTGTCTTGCATGTCGCTCCATCATGATTTTAATTGTTTTTAATTGATTTTTTTGTCTGTCTTGGCATTGTTGTTGTTGTAATAAAGCCTCTTTCTATTTATTATTGCCTTGTGTGCACTATATTTTGCGCTCTTTTTCTTTACACTTTATAATTCTGGTTGCTCATTGAGTAGCACCTGGCTGTATGGTGTAATTGTATTTTATTAAGTGGTGCCCACCTTCTTTCCATTTCAAACTGAAATTATATCTTATATTCTAGGTTCTTCAAAGTAGCCACCTTTTGCTTTGATGACTGCTTTGCACACTCTTGGCATTCTCTTGGTGAGCTTCAAGAGGTAGTCACCGGGAATGGTCTTCCAACAATCTTAAAGGAGTTCCCAGAGATGCTAAGCACTTGTTGGCCCTTAAGCCTTCACTCTGCGGTCCAGCTCACCCCAAACCATCTCAACTGGGTTCAGGTCTGGTGACTGTGGAGGCCAGGTTATCTGGCGTAGCACCCTATCACTCTCCTTCTTGGTCAAATAGCCCTTACACAGCCTGGAGGTGTGTTTGGGGTAATTGTCCTGTTGAAAAATAAATGATGGTCCAACTAAACGCAAACCGGATGGAATAGCATGCCGCTGCAAGATGCTGTTGTAGCCATGCTGGTTCAGTATGCCTTCAATTTTGAATAAATCCCCAACAGTGTCACCAGCAAAGCACCCCCACACCATCACACCTCTTCCTCCATGCTTCACGGTGGGAGCCAGACATGTAGAGTCCATCCGTTCACCTTTTCTGCATCGCACAAAGACACGGTGGTTGGAACCAACGATCTCAAATTTGGACTCATCAGACCAAAGCACAGATTTCCACTAGTCTAATGTCCATTCCTTGTGTTCTTTAGCCCAAACAAGTCTCTTCTGCTTGTTGCCTGTCCTTAGCAGTGGTTTCTTAGCAGCTATTTTACCATGAAGGCCTGCTGCACAAAGTCTCCTCTTAACAGTTGTGACTCTTGGTCTTCCTTTCCTGGGGTGGTCCTCATGTGAGCCAGTTTCTTTGTAGCGCTTGATGATTGTGGCCACTGCACTTGGGGACATTTTCAAAGTTTTCGCAATTTTTCGGACTGACTGACCTTCATTTCTTAAAGTAATGATGGCCACTCGTTTTTCTTTACTTAGCTGCTTTTTTCTTGCCATAATGCAAATTTTAACAGTCTATTCAGGAGGCACAGTGGCACATAGAGCCGGGGTCATGATAGAGACCTTGTAAAAAGGCTCAATCCACCTGTCATACGGGTTTGTGTCCCACCTTTATGGAGGGCAGAAAGAACAGTGAGGACCTTTTCAGAAGCCACAGGCAGCAAGGTACTACACCAAAGCGCTGGTAGGAAGGCTTTCATCTACACCTGGTAAAGGGGACTCTGAACTTGCTTCCAAGCCAGCCGGTCCCTGCCTGTAACTGTGATCTGGTGCCATGGACTGCAGCTGCCTGAAGCCTTCAGTAAACCAGGTAAAGAGACTGCAAACCTAAAAGAGACCCCTTTAAGCAGCGTCAGTCCCCATTGACCAAATACCACAGGTGGCGTCACGAACACAAACTTTATTCCAAACCCCTCTAAGGACATCCCTTTTTACTTGGGCACCCAGGGCCACAGACTGGGTCGCCGTCACCGTAACAACCCCTTTAAGTTCCGGACCCAGTACCGAGTATCCCACGGCCCTGGCAGGCGACTGATATCCATGGAAGATGCCGTCAGACGAAAGCCAGGCTCAGGTAACGATTTTATTACATTCACACAGAATATTGGAAGATGAAGAAAAAAGGAGTTTCCAATTATGCCAGTATTACTGTCTTCCATCTTTATGCCAAGGCTACAAATGTGATGAAGAAGGGGAGCCCTGCACGATATTCCTAAGTGCTCCAAAGATTGTGATTGTGGTAAAGTGCATTTTACAGGTACATAATTAATGTTACCTCTTAGACATTGTAGACAGAATTTGCAGTCATGAATCTGCAGTCATGAGTAGATGGTCACATGTTTCACTTCTAGTACCATGGTTCAACCGAGAACAGTGATGCCATTAACGAACGGCGTATGACCTCTGTATCCACTCATTCACGGCATCATGGCAACTGGAGAATCAGGGGGAATGCACAAAATATGCCTTGGATCACTAAGGGAAAGAAGAGGTGAGCTGTTCTTTTATCCTAATTTTTCTTTAGAAACCGGATAACCCTTTTAAGTAAACATTCTGTCGGCAAGATGTATTGCATGTTCACAACCTCTTTCCTTATTCGCTGAACAGGACATTACCACTTATAGTGACAGAAATAAACGCAAAGAATGCATGCAATGAAGCATGTGTGATGGCAAGTTCACTCATACTGTATAATTTAGATTTAAAGGCTGTTAATCTGCTATTTCTGTTAAGTGGACTTGTGAATAGACCATGCTTTCTAATCCAAGGGTAGGTTAACCCTGCTGTTCTGTTCGGTCTGGGGAGACCTATTTTGAACTTTGGTATTTTTTGGGGTGTTCAAGATGCGGTTCTGAAACTTGTGGTTGATTGACTTAAATGAGGATGGGTCGGTCGGCCATGGGTTTCAGAGCCGCATCTTGAATATTTTAAAGAATATTGAAGTTCAAAGTCGGTCATTTTTGACCAACAGAACAGCAGGGTTAAAAGACCAACTCCCAAAGGAATGTAGGCAAGCCCCAATCAGGCCAATGGAAATTGTGGCAGAATTCTGCGCACATGACATAAACCATGACAATTTTAAACACTTTTACATGTAATCCAATGAGATGGTAAGGTCAATGTAATGTCAAAGGAAGAAAAATTGCTGGTGTTCGGAACTGAAATAATTGCCTGTGACTTATACCGTAGAATAAGCATGTATTAGCATATCATAATATTAGAAATGCTCCACTAAATGTCATCTGCTTAACCAATCACTATAGTAGACAATTCCCGTGGCTGGATGACATACACCCCCGAGAACTGCAGGAAATAAGTAACATGATAGACGGACCATTATTTTTAATATTCATAGATTCCATAATAACCGGGTCTGTACCACTGGACTGGCGCATAGCAAATGTAATGTCAATATTTAAAATAGGGAGAAAAACTGAGCCTGGAATTTATAGGCCAGTAGGTTTAACCTCTTCTGTGGGTAAAATCCTTGAGAGTTTCCTACAAGATGCTATCCTGGAGTATCTCAATAAGTGCCATGACCCAGCAACAACATGAGTTTATCAGGGATTGGTCCTGTCAAACTTATCTGATCTGCTTCTATGAGGATGTAAGTTCCAAACTGTACAAAGGAATCACAGTGGCTGTTGTCTAAATGTACTTTTCAAAGGCGTTTGATATGGTGCTACACAAAGGTTGGTATATAAAATGAGAACAATGGGAATAGGGGAACATATGTGTAAAGGTACCTTCACACTAAACGATATCGCTAGCGATCTGTGATATTGCAGCGTCCTCGCTAGCGATATCGTTTAGTTTGACACGCAGCAGCGATCAGAATCCTGCTGTGATGTCGTTGGTCGGGGCTAGAAGGCCAGAACTTTATTTGGTCGCTGGCTCTCCCGCTGACATCGCTGAATCGGCATGTGTGACACCGATTCAGCGATGTCTTCGCTGGTAACCACGGTAAACATCGGGTTACTAAGCGCAGGGCCACGCTTAGTAACCCGATGTTTACCCTGGTTACCATCCTAAAAGTAAAAAAAACAAACGCTTCATACTTACCTTCCGCTGTCTGTCCTCCGGCGCTGTGCTTTCCTGCACTCACTGTGAGCACAGCGGCCGGAAAGCAGAGCGGTGACGTCACCGCTCTGCTTTCCGGCTGCTGTGCTCACAGCCAGTACAGAGAAGCACAGCGCCGGGGACAGACAGCGGAAGGTAAGTATGAAGCATTTGTTTTTTTTACTTTTAGGATGGTAACCAGGGTAAACATCGGGTTACTAAGCGCGGCCCTGGGCTTAGTAGCCCGATGTTTACCCTGGTTACCGGCATCATTGGTTGCTGGAGAGCGGTCTGTGTGACTGCTCTCCAGCGATCAAACAGCGACGCCGCAGCGATCCGGATCGTTGTCTGGATCGTTGCAGCGTCGTTTAGTGTGAAGGTACCTTAAGTGTGTTAACAAGTGACTAAGTGATAGCAAACAAGTGATAGTTATTAATGGAACACACTTGGTCACAGTTAACAGTGGGAAACCACAGGGGTCAGTACTGGGCCCTCTTCTTTTTAACAAATTTATTAATGACCTCGTAGGGGGCATATAGAGAAGAATTACAATATTTGCAGATTATATTAAACTCTGCAGGGTAATCAACACAGAGGAAAATAATTAAATATTACAGAAAGATTTATGTAGCTGGAATTATGGGCAGTGAAATGGCAATTGAAGTTTAATGCAGATAAATGTAATGTCATGCTCTTTAGCAGTGGAAATAAAATGTATAATTATGTACTAAGCTGTAAAACACTGGGTAAAACTGTCACTTAAAAATACTTGGGTGTATACTTGAACTCCACTTTAGTGATCAGTGTCAGGTTTCTGCTGTCATGAAATATAAAATAATGGGATGCATTACAAGAGGCATAGTTGTTCATGACGGGAACAAGTCATTAGTGTGACCACAGTTAGAATACTGCTGTATAAGAAGGACATAGCTGAACTAGAGCGGGTGCAGAGAAATGTAACAAAGGTTATTAAAGGATTGGGTGGACTGCAATATCAAGACAGGTTGTTAAACTTGGGGTTATTCAGTTTGGAAAAACGAAGGATTAGGAGCGATCTTATTACCATGTACAAATATATGAGGGAACAGTACAAAAATCTTTGCAATGATCTTTTTACACTTAGGCCTGTGACAGGGACAAAGGGGCATTCTTTAAGTCTAGAGGAATTGAAAGTTTTATCATTATCTCAGACGCAGATTCTTTACTGTAAAGGTACCGTTACACTAAACGACTTACCAACAATCACGACCAGCGATACGACCTGGCCGTGATCGTTGGTAAGTCGTTGTGTGGTCGCTGGGGAGCTGTCACACAGACAGCTCTTTCCAGCGACCAACGATCAGGGGAACGACTTCGGCATCATTGAAACTGTCTTCAACGATGCCGAAGTCCCCGGGTAACCAGGGTAAACATCGGGTTACTAAGTGCAGGGCCGCGCTTAGTAACCCGATATTTACCCTGGTTACCATTGTAAAAGTAAAAAAAAAAAAAACAGTACATACTCACATTCCAATGTCTGTCATGTCCCCCGCGGTGACGTCACCGCTGTGCTCTGCTTTACGGCCGGCGCTGACAGTCAGTGCAGGGAAGCTGACGGCGGGGGACCTTACAGACATTGGAATGTGAGTATGTAGTGTGTTTTTTTTTTAACTTTTACAATGGTAAACAGGGTAAATATCGGGTTACTAAGCGAGGCCCTGCACTTAGTAACCCGATATTTACCCTGGTTACAAGTGAACAGATCGCTGGATCGGCGTCACACACGCCGATTCAGCGATGACAGTGGGTGATCAGCGACCAAAAAAAGGTCCTGATCATTCCCCAGCGACCAACGATCTCCCAGCAGGGGCCTGATCATTGGTCGCTGTCACACATAACGATCTAGTTAACGATATCGTTGCTACATCACAAAAAGCGTGACGTTGCAACGATATCGTTAACGAAATTGTTATGTGTGAAGGTACCTTAAGAGCAGTGGGAATATTGACCTCTCTGCCGCATGATGTTGTAAAGGTTGATTTACTACTAAAATTGAAGAAGGATCTTGATGCCTTTTTTGATAAATATAACACTGGTCTACAAAAAAAAAAATTTCTGGCATGAACTTTAAGAACAGTTTAGACTAATTTGAGGGTGCTGAATTCAAATTTGATCTTACAATTTCTCTATCACATCACGTTTTTGCGCAATAATAATAATAATAATAATTTTTATTTATATAGCGCCAACATATTTCGCAGCGCTTTACAAATTATAGAGGGGACTTGTACAGACAATAGACATTACAGCATAACAGAAATCACAGTTCAAAATAGATACCAAGAGGAATGAGGGCCCTGCTCGCAAGCTTACAAACTATGAGGAAAAGGGGAGACACGAGAGGTGGATGGCGCAATAGGTATATAGCCCATTTTCAAGAATTCCATGACAAATATAAGTAGTGTATGACAAGTGCTGGTTTATACGGTTCACTAAGATAAATTTAGTTTTCATTTAGTCTCCCAATAAATGTGAGAATATCTTTGTTTTCTTTTAACATGCATAATTCCCATTTGTTATGATTACACCCTTGTTTTCTGTGCTACTGGGACAATAGAGCTACAGCAGAGCATTGGGTGAAAACTGAATGGCCTCAGCGACAGAGTTTGGCATCTGGTGATAAGAATGTCATCCATGATCCTCTAGTGGATAGGAAGGACATTGTCTTTTCTCCCTTACTCATAAAACTTGGATTGATGAAGCAGTTCGTCAGAGCTCTCAATCACAGTGGAGAATGCTTTAACTATATATGTTTAACTTTTCCTGGTTTTAGTGCAGAGAAGAAAAAGGCTGGAATATTTGATGGACCTCAAATAATAACACTTATGAGAGACACAAATTTTATCACATCAATGAATGAGACAGAAGAAAGAGCTTAGAATGCATTTTGTAATGTGGTGCAGAATTTTCTAGGGAATAAGAAAGCAGACAACTATGAAGAGATTGTGGAAGAGCTACTAATGAGTCTGCGAAATCATGGATGCAGAATGAGTATCAAGATTCACTATTTACACAGCCATTTGGACTTTTTTCCAGAGAACCTTGGAGATGTGAGCGAGGAACAAGGGGAGCGTTTTCATCAGGACATTAAAACAATGGAAGAACGGTATCAAGGCCGGTGAGACTCACATATGATGGCTGACTATTGCTGGAGCTTGATGAGAGACAAACCAGAAGCTGTACATCACAGATCAGCCAAGAAAAGAAAGCTCAAATAACTGTCATTTCTCATTCATCTGTGTGCCATGTATATGTGTTTTTATATTTTGCAGTTTAATTCTGTAAGTATATTTTATTTGTTGTACATAGACTTTGTAATCTTTGTTATTCCTTGATTAAAAATATCCAAAATGTAGTACCAAAAATCATATGTTTTTATCATAAAACATTAGGAGTAATTTTCATCAAAAATTGAAAATATCTCGAACTCTTGATGTGATAGCCAAAAATGGAATTCATATTCGTAATCAGCAGCCAAAATTGACTTAAAATATGTTTTAAAACCTTTTGCCAGAAAAATTGCGTTGACCAGTGTAATGTTTCAGGTTATTGGCACTAAATTGATTAATGGGGCGTTGATCGAGGGAGCTAGCATGGTTGCTGTTTGTGGAGTAGGGAAGGAATTTTTCCCCCGAATATGGAACTATTAATATCTGCACTATGGGGTTTTTACCTTCCTCTGGATTAATAAAGTGGCATGTAAAAGTTTAAGCACCCATGGTCAAAATCACTGTTATTGTGAACAGTTATGCTAGTTGAAGATTAAATGATCCTTAAAAGGCCTGAACTTAAAGATGACACATTGTCTTTGTATTTTGAAAAAATATATATATTGTCTTTTTTTCATTTTAAAAAAATTGCAAAAAGGAAAATAGGCCAATGCAAAAATTTGGGCACCCTTGGAGATTTGTGTGCTCAGAAAACTTTGACCAAGGTTTCAGACCTTAATTAGCCTGTTAGAGTTATGGTTTGTTCACTTGAATCTTTAGAAAAGGCAAGGTGATGCAAATTTCCAAACTTTATAAAAAAACCAGCATCCTCTAACCTTGTGCCAAAAAACAGCAGCCAGGAGTTCTTCTATTCAGCTGCCTAGGTCTCTGAAAATGAAACTAGTGGAGGCCCACAAAGCAGGAGAAGGCTATAAGAAGATTGCAAAGCATTTTCAAGTTGCCCTTTCCTCTGTTTGAAATGTAATTAAGAAACGGCAATTAACAGGAACAGTGGAGGTCAAGATGAGGTCTGGAAGATCCGGCAAAATTTCAGTGAGAGCTTCTCACATGATTGCTAGAGATGCAAATCAGAACCCACACTTGACTGCAAAAGGCCTTCAGAAAAATCTGGCAGACCCTGGAGTTGTGGTACATAGTTCAACTTCAGCTTTTACAGATGGTGTTATGTTTGCATCTCAGAATTTGTTGAAATTTCATTAAATCTATTCTTCCGTCTATCAGTAAAATGATCCCTGTGCCAATGGCTGCAACACAACCCCAAAGCATGATTAATGTGTCCCTTTTCCTCCACACATACCTTTAAGCATTGTGGCCAAAGAATTCTATTTTAACCTCATCAGTACACATAAATTATTTCCAAAATGCATCAGACTTGTTTAGATGTTATTTTGCATACTTCTGATGCAGAATTTTATGGTGAGGATGCAGGAGAGGTGTTCTTCCAAGGACTCTTCCATGAAAGTCATATTTGTGCAGGTGTCTCTGAACAGTAGAACAATGTATGATAACTCCATAGTCTGCTAAATCTTTCTGAAGGTCTTTTCCAGTCAAGCCAGGGTTCTGACTTGCTTCTCTAGCAATCCTATGAGCAGCAATCACTGAGATTTTGCTTCGTCTTCCAGACCTTATCTTGATCTCCGTTGTTCCTGTTAAGTGCCATTTCCAGGTCATCAATCCTGACAGCACTATGGAGGTCGTTCTTCTCATCCTTACTGGGACAGGACACAACAAGAGGTTAAAAGGACCCACTGATCTCCACCCCTCAGTGCCTCAGTGTTTTTCTTGTCCCAGTGAGGATAGGAACAATGAGAGAAGGCATGTACCTGGCAGACCCAGCACGGATCGGGGGCCCAGCCTTTCTTTTCCCACTCTCATGCAGTCTGTGGCTGACGTCCTCCAATGGGTGTCCCTCAGCCTAACTGGTGAGCGCTGCGAGCCGCTTCCTCATGCCAGGAGTCTCTCGGCTCCATCGTCTGCCTCGGACACGTTGAATCCCCTGTGGCACCACTTCCAGTGCCACCATCTCTGCGGGCCAGCATCGTGGCCAGCATCATTACCACAGCATCATACCCTTTTATTCTATCAAGCCTCCTGATGAGCTGAGTAGCGAAATGCATTGAGGCGATGCAGCATGAGATTTTGGCATCAAATAGATAATTACCACCTGCCTTAATACTATCAGATATGTTTTCAGATATGTCTCCAGGATGTGTTTCCAGGAATCCATCCTGACAGCACGTCTAGTTCCCTCCCTTCTGAGAAATTCTATACTTATGTGACGTAACGTTTGTATAAAGAATGGTTAATAAATTTTGCTGCATCAATCCTGGTGTTGTACTCGGAAAAGACACTGTGGGATGGAGATGAAAGGGTCCTTTTAACCTCTCATTGTTTCCTGTCCCAGTAAGGATAAGAAGGACGACCTCCATAGTGCTGTCAGGATGGATTCCTGGAAACACAATTACTGGTATGTCTAATTACCATTTTCTTAATTACATTTTGACCTGAGGAAACGGCAACTTGAAGAAAGCTTTGCTATCTTCTTGTAGCCCTCTCCTGCTTTATGGGCCTCCATCATTTTCACTTTCAGAGTGCTAAGCAGCTACTTAGAAGAAGCCATGCCTGCTGGTTTTGGCACAAGGTTAGGGGAGGCTGAATTTTTATATTAAGCTGGGAAATTGTCCTTTACTAACGATGATAGTGAACAAGCCACAACCCTAACAGGCTAATTAAGGTCTGAAACCTTGCTTAAAGTTATCTGAGCACACGAATCTCCAAGGATGCCCAAACTGTTGCATCAGCCCATTTTCCTTTTGGCAGTTTTTAAAATGAAAAAAAAAAGACTACCTATATATGTAATTGCAGAAAATACAGGAAATGTGCCATCTTTAACTTTAGTCCTTCTAGAGATCATTTATTCTTCAAGTTACTCACTTCAACAATAACAGTAATTTTGACCAGGGTGCCCAAACTTTTACATTCCACTGTAGGCTGTTCTGACATCCCTACAGGCTCCAAATTCATTGTTGTCTTTAAATCTCATATTAATGACCTTTTAAATTGCAAAAGCAGGTGTACAAGTAAAAATCCAGCAGTATATGGAAACACAGAAAAGTCAGCTCACCGACTGCATACTGGAATCCAACCTTAGGCCTCAGATGTCCGTGATGCATGTATGTGTGGTATGTTTTTCTCACTGATACACGAACCCATTTTAACCTATGCTGCTGTTCAGATGTCCATGTTTTTCACGGACCGTGTGTCTGTGCAAAACAGAAGACAGCATGTCCGTTTTTTTCCGTCATCACTGATGACAAGGGCGAATCCATCTGCTGTATGTGTTCAACATTGCAATGTATAAAAGATTTTTATCCAAATGTGAAAAACACTGATTGACACACAGATAACATACTGATGAGGTGTTAATGAGGCCTTAAAGGGATAACACTCCCAACACCAGAGAAAACAGGAGATCCAGCACTTAGTTTTTCTTTGGGTAGTTGATAGAATAATCTTTGACGTTTTGACATATGGCCAAAATTTTAAAATAATGGATCCAGAACACTAAAAAAATGACTAGTGAAACCATACTGTTTCACATTAAGTTTGGTAAGCTTCATATTATTATATTGGAAACAAAAAACTGAGGGGCTCATGAAGACGTCTTGGTTCGATCATGGACTGCAATGCATGTATTCTCTCAACTAGAGCACGACATCTCCATATATTTCTATGTCAAATGGACATCCACGACCTGTCCAAACATTATGGTCCATGACTATTGGACCAAAGGTACCTTCACACTGAGCAACTTTACAACGAGAACGACAACGATCCGTGACGTTGCAGCGTCCTGGATAGCGATCTCGTTGTGTTTGACACGCAGCAGTGATCAGGATCCTGCTGTGACATCGCTGGTCGTAGCTGAAAGTCCAGAACTTTATTTGGTCGTCAGGTCGGCGTGATTCGTCATGTTTGACAGCAAAAGCAACGATGCCTGCAATGTTTTTTCACAGAGCTAACAACCAGCGAGAACGATAAGTACGTCACTGGATCGCTCCTGTATCGTTTTGGAGTTGCTGTGTTTGACATCTCTACAGCGACCTAACAGCGACCCTCCAGCGATCTAGTTTAGGTCGGATCGTTGTCTATATCGCTGGGGCGTCGCTAAATGTGACGGTACCCCAAGATACAGATTTCACCAGGATTTAAATACTCCACCTGAAACTAGCATGATAAAGGGACAAGTGATATGTCACTTACTGGGCTCCTCGCTGCAGTTTTGATAAAATCACAGTTTTGTCTGCAGCAGATCTACCAATTCCTTGAAAGCTAAGCTCTGTATCACCCTACACACACCAGAGGACTATATAGGCATCCCTCTGCATCATCCTATATAGGAATGATAACTTATTGTTCCTCCTGGCATCCTGAGGAACTTGATATATCACAGGTGACTCGCATTGAGGCAATAACGGTTTTGGAAAAACGTACCTTTTTATATTATGAAGGTATTTTCTATCTATGATTATACACTGTAAGATGTCCTGTTTGTTTTTTCCATAGTATTATCAATAGGCTAAAATAATCTATTGCTAGGCTTAGCCTACGTTGAGCAGGGGCGCCATTACGCAAATTTATGGTACCAACCTCCGAAGCTCAGGTAGGGGCAACTAAGAATTTGGGTGTTACGGGCATACTGTAGGTGCCAGTTCCCCTTCCCACCTTATTGCTTTTTATGTTTTGTTCCTCCTCTTACATGTATAGTTTTGTGTTGTTATTTGGGTATTTTTAATGAGTTTATCTAATAAAGATTCACTAATTTTTAACAACGATACTTTTTATGTTGCTATTGTGGCACCCCTAGAGGTATTTGCCACAAATATAGTTACTGACACTGAATACAAATACTAAAATAGCAAGACTGCACTACCTCCTCCGGCCAGAAGGGGGAGCTCCAGAGACTCCCCTTGATCCATTCTGGTCTGAGAGAAGAACTGGCAGTTGGGCAGTTGGGCTAAGGAGCTGAAAGTGAGAGGTCATACAGCTGAATTTCTAACAGCCCTATGACGGTTTCCAGGCCCAAATCACCGGCCTGAGGAGAAGAGGGATAGAGAAAAAGGACATTGTGAGAACCGGGTAGCATTAATCACTACCCAGAAAAGGCGCAAAGACGGATACCGGATCCGTGGCTGTATTCATTATATATAATACAGCAACCGGAAAAACGTGAGGTGATATCAGCTTCACTAGGGCCGGACGCAGCAACAGACACAGAGTTCAGCGGTACTCCCAGAGGGGGTAAGCCGATAAAAGGACTCGGGTTGCCCGTCGAACCAGGACCCGGAGGGGACAGATTGGGCCGGCAGCCAGTTCACATACAGCAGCAGGGCCACACAGATATTGCGTACAATAAGAGGCGAAGACCCCGGCAGGGTCAAAGTAACTCAGAGTTCCCATACAGACTCCGGTGACAGGACTGGTTGTAAATCCTTTTTTGTTAAAGTAAACTGGTTAAACGTTTCAGTGCCTCAGTCTTTCATTTGGACAATAGCCATCTATCCAGGATTGGGATCATCACCGCTGGGAGAACCTGCTGCTGATCAAGTAAGTGCCTGTTCCCTCACGATACCCTTTACACTGTGCATTGCCTGAGGCCACAGCACCGGGTCAAGCCACCCGTGACATCCCCCTCAAGAGACAGACCCCATTGGTCCGGTGCTGGGTACCCCGGTCTCTCGGGCGTCACACTATATATATTTTTGGATGTTCTTATATCATTTTTTCTAGTTTCTCTGTAAATTTTTACATTATATGAAACTTGTAGTGTGACAATGTCCCCTTTTATTTCATTCTACATACTTTTTGATCAAATATCTGGGCCAGTGCAAAAGGGCAAAGAGTCATAACATTTTTTTTTGAACTTTTTGTTGTTGGTTTTCTGATGTACAAGGGATAATAAATTCCCTGATAAAAGGTCTCCTGAACATATTTACTGAATTCCTGCCATAATTGGTTCAGCAGTTTTCACATTGATGGTGGCAGGTGAGTTATGCACAACTAATTGCGCTATTGTTAACTAATGCATGTAGAGGAGCTGCGGAGACACCATCACGTGTTTCTCAACGCAGGCAGTGAATAGCCAGGCCTTTCCCCGGGAAGGAACAACCAAGGGAAGGGCAGCATCCAATAAAGGAAAACATCCAATAAAGGAAAACCACCTATGCCAAGCATGGTATCCATCCACCTGATAGCCAGTTTCCTACTCCACACTGATGAGAGGCAAAAACCCTGAAACAGCTGTCTGTGGATGGATACCATGCTTGGCATAGGTGGTTTTCCTTTATTGGATGCTGCCCTTCCCTTGGTTGTTCCTTCCCGGGGAAAGGCCTGGCTATTCACTGCCTGCGTTGAGAAACACGTGATGGTGTCTCCGCAACTCCTCTACATGCATTTGCATATTTGGGGGCAGTGTTCTGGATCACTGCGTTGAAAAACACGTGATGGTGTCTCCGCGGTGTTGGATGTTTTGGTCTCCACGAGGTCAATCATCCGTGCCTCTATTGTTAACTAATGCATGCACTGTTCTATACAGCTGCATTTACAGTGCTTATGCTAATATAATCTGTATGTTCCTTAAATCAGCATATATGCATATACCCACACCATAGAAGTTTCTAGTTAGTGGTGAATGTGGTGACAAATCTTCATTGATTGTCCGTCCACAGGGTATTGTTGACGTTGGAGACATGAATTATGAATATTTTTTTCACGGCAGCTTTAGACAGTAAAGCCAAAAATGTTGTAAATCTAGTTTCAGCCATAGATGCCCCCAAAACAGTGTCCACAACAGATGCTCCAGGAGCAGGATCTGCTACACATATCTCTATTGCTAAAGATGTCTGAAAATAGTGTGCCAGCCACAGAACTCTTAGGCCATGTTCACATGTTCGGTATTTGATTCGTATTTTACATCAGTATTTGTGTTTCAATATTTCTATTAGATATTACGTTTTTATATACAGGGAAGGCAAAGAGAGTAATGAAAGGGAAACAGTTACATCAGTATGTGTAAGGCAAAACCAGGAGTGGTTGATAAATGCAGAAGTGGTGAGGTGACGTGTTTCTATTATACTTTTCCTCTGAATGTTCCACTACTAAATTTGGCAAACAGATATAGAGGTAAAAAACTGACCAAATTCTGACAGTGTGAACTTGGCCTTACCAATGCTTCTTGCATCTTCTTCTCATAACTCATTGCCTTTCCACTTGCAGCTACCTCTAATGTAAGGGCTGCCTGAGCTATAAAGTTGGTTGGCTGCGAAGAAATGCCATGGTAGCCGTGTACAGGCCTATGTTTTGTAGCCCGAATCATCATGACTTACTGAGTTTGATTTATTCAAAAGAATAAACATTTACTCTTTTTAATAAGAAAAAAGTCAAATAAGTGCTTTGTGTTTTTTTTACATGTGTTGCTACTATTTATTTTCTTACTGCAGGCTATAATATTTTTATTCTAAATTATATTTGTCTGTTAATTGCCACAATGTGAATGTGCACTTACAATACTTGTACAAAGTATTCATAAACTGTAAACTCTTCCAAATTTTTTCATGCTAGACCCACCAACCTAAAAGTATTTTATTGGGATTTTATCTGATATGCCAACACTGTAGCAAGAATTTGTAAAGTGTAAAGGACATGACACATGGTTTCTAATTACCGTATTTTAAAAATATAAATCTGAAAATTGTGACGTGCATTTTTCTATTCAGTCCACTTTAGTCTGATACCCCTAACTAAAATCCTGAGTGACCAATTGCCTCCATTAGTCAAATAGTAAATAGAATCCCCACCTGTGTAATTTATTCTCAGCATCACTACAGCTGTTCTGTGGAGCTCTCAGAGATTTTTTGAGAGCATTGTGGATCAAACAGCATCATGAAAACCAAGGAACACACCAGACAGGTCAGGGATAAAGTTGTGTAGAAGAGTAAAGCAGGGTTATGTTATAAAAAAATCCAAAGCTCATGAACACGGAGCATGGTTCAAGCTACTAATCAAAAATAGAAGGAATATGGCACAACCTAAAACCTACCAAAACATGGCTGTTCACGTAAACTGATATCCCAAGCGAGAAAAGCCCTAATTAGATTAGCAGCCAAGAGGTTTTGGAGGGGATACAGAGATCCACATCTTAGGTGGAAGAATCTGTCTGCAGGACAACTTTTTGTCATATACACCAAAATTTGGCCTTTGTGGAAAAGTTGCAAGAAGAAGGCCATTTTTTAAAGCACGCCATAATAAGTCTTGCTTGATGTTTGCAAAAAGCCATATAGGATGCACAGTATATGGAAAACGGTGATCTGGTCAGATGAGACAAAAGTACAATTTTTTGAGCCAAATGCAAAATGCTAATTACATCTAGTTACACAATTAGGACACTTTCATGTAGATGTGTTTTTTCCCAGACTTTTACATAGTTTGTAAGCTGTAACCAGTATTAGGTCCAATGTATAGAAGCAGTATACGTTTTTCCTGTTTATGTTTCCACTAATAATATTGGTTTCCAAAATCCAACCAGGTACTGACTGGGGCTGAAATTCAGTCCTGGCATTTGAAATCACACAGAACCATGGTGTCCCTATCCCCATGAACCTGATGGGATATATTACTAATATTACCCTGGATGGAGGAAAGGAAGATTTTCTACAAGACCAATATTTCTAATCATACCCGTGGCCTGCGGGGGGACTTTGTGCTCCATCACAACTCCTAACAGTATGGGTATCTTGAGAACAACGATTCTGTTAACAAGGTAGCAGACAAGGCAGCCCATGACCAGAGAGGCCCTTCTGGCATTTGCCAGAATTGCCAGATGGCCAGTACGGCCCTGTTACCAACGTACTGCCATGTACGAGTGGCCTAAATGAACTTTTCTTTGAGAATAACCATGCTGAATCCCTACAAAAGTATGAAAATTCAGCCTTGCCTCCATCCACAATGCTACAAAGATCTGATTTACTCCCTAGTGCAAAATGATAAGGAGCTTTTCAAACGAACATAAATGGTTGCAGAATTCTTAAAAGTGTAAAACAGTGCTGTCATATGCTAATCTTTCTTAAAGGGGGTGTTTACTACTGGATATCCCCAGCTTAATAATTTAGGACACAATTTAATTCCAGCAATGTCATCTCCGCTGTTCCTGGCAGTGATGTGACATTGTTGTGTCATGTGCTGTTGATTGGCTGCAGTGGTGATGTATGCTGTATTTATGACGTCAAAACTGCAGCATATACACAGAGACCAGGACAGCAGCGAAGAAACTGCACTGGACCTGGCTAGGGTGAGTACCTAATGAGCTTGTTATTTTGTATGAATAACAGCGTTTGGGTAGCACTTTTGTTAAAGTGGAAAACCCCTTTAACTTTTATTCCATCATGGCTAAAAATAAGGTATCAAAAAATAGTCAAGCTAGTGAACATGTTTCGGTAAGTTGCGCCTTGTTCATTGCTAACAGCAATCTACCTAAACATTGTTACAGACCATGTACTCTTCATAGCAATGGTATTTGATGATGGCAGTGGCTTCTTTCAGCAGGGTAGGGCATCCTGCCATACTGCTAATTCTGTTAAGGAATGGTTTAAAGAACGTTACAAAAGTTCAAGGTGTTAATCTGGCCTCCAAATTTCCCAAATCTCAAAGTGATGATACCGTATATGTGGTCTGCCAGACGGGATTGTGAAGGTATAGACTGGGGCTGTGGAACTGAACAAAATCTCAAACATAGATGCTGGATCCATTGTGCCTCCAAAATACTATCAAGCTGACTGAACACAATGCAGATTCTCATGTTTGCTAGTAATTAGCATAAGGCAGGAGCAACATGGCAATTTTGGCTACAAGTTATGTATTTCTATGCGGCTATGTGATGCTACTTCTTTGTAGGACAATTAAAGTGAATGAGATCCCAACTCCTAGGGTGCTATGACTGCCATAATCAAGTTGCATAAAATCTGCCTGGTTCCAACTTTTTGTGATTTGCTTGTCACGTTCATACATTTGGGGGTGACCCCATTCACCTACATTATGCTGTGGTGTAGCAGTATTACATAAAGAGTTTTGGCCATGCGACCTGTGAGGCCAAAGTTACCATGTAGCCCAAACATGAGCAGGAACGTTGAGCAGTGTTCAATCTAATTATATCATTGGGAATAGCATGGATTGACTGCTCTTCCACTTCTGATTTTATTATGACCCGAGAAGTGGACCCTCTGGGTCACGGCTACAGAGCCCCAAGGCGAGCGGACCAGATGGAGCCACCCCCTATACAGGGAGTGTTTGGGACAGGCCCAAGGAGGGCGAAGCTGCGACTGCCGGAGCCAAAGGGACGACTGATATAAGAACCAGAGATGGTCATGGAAGAACACGGAAATTTTCTCTCCCGAGCTTGCTCCTGAAAGCGAAGATCTATTCGCGTAGCTAAAGAAATTAAATCCTCCAAAATAGTTGGAGTATCCCGGCCGGCTAATTCATCCTTGATACGACTGGAAAGCCCCCGCCAGAAAGCCCCGACCAACGCCTCATTATTCCAACCTAAATCGGAAGATAAAGTTTGGAACTGAATTGCATATTGCCCAACGGTTAGAGACCCCTGCTGTAAATTAAACAGGGCTTCTGTGGTAGAAGCCAAACGACCTGGTTCATCGAACACTAGACGAAACGTCTCCAAAAAAGATGTTAATTGGTTAACCACAGGATCATCGCGCTCCCAGAGAGGGTTAACCCATGCTAGCGCATCACCCTCCAAATGAGAAATAATAAAGGCTATCTTGGCCCGGTCAGAAGGGTATTGCTGGGGAAGGAGCTCGAAATGAAGATGGCACTGATTTAGAAATCCCCGGCAAAATTTGGGATCACCATTAAAATGAGGAGGTTTAGCCAATTGGGGAGGGGGATGAGGAGCAGGAGTAGGCGCAGGTACAGACGCCGCAGTCTGTAAAGAAAGAAGTCGAGAATCAACAGATGCCATATAACCCAGAATATGGGACTGAGTGTCCCGCTGCTGTACCAGCTCTTGTTGGCTAACTGGGAGGCATTCCCCGGGTCAGAGGTCTGAAGAGCAGAAAGTCGGGAGTCCATGAATTTCATGAAAGACATCATCCGACTTTGATTCTCCCGAAGGAAAACTAGTTCCTTCTGAGCGGCCACAGCTCCAGCGGGATCCATGGCCTTTGCGTACTATTACGACCTGAGAAGTGGACCCTCTGGGTCACGGCTACAGAGCCCCCGAAGGCCCAAGGAGGGTGAAGCCGTGACTGCCGGAGCCAAAGGGACAACTGATATAAGAACCAGAGATGGGTCAGAGGACAAAGGAGAGGTGGTGTCACAGAGGCAAACAGATCAGAGGAGTCACAGGACGAGCAGAGTATGTAGGGAAATGTACTGACCGGTATGAAGGAGACACACGATAGATGGGGAACGTCAGAAACACAGGACCGGCAAGGACGGCTGGAACACAGGACTGGCAAGATGGCAGGAACACGGGACTGGCAAGACAGCAGGAACACAGGATTGGCAAGGCGGCAGGAACATAGGACTGGCGAGACAGCAGGAACACAGGACTGGCACGGAGACAGGAACACAGGACTGGCACGGAGGCAGGAACACAGGACTGGTGAGACAGCAGGAACACAGGACTGGCACGGAGACAGGAACACAGGACTGGCATGGAGGCAGGAACACAGGACTGGCACGGAGGCAGGAACACAGGGCTGGCACGGAGGCAGGAACACAGGGCTGGCACGGAGGCAGGAACACAGGGCTGGCACGGAAGCAGGAACACAGGACTGGCAAGGAAGGCGACAATGAGACAAGGACCAAAACAGAGTAAACGCTGGTAAAGCCAAGGAAACTAAAGGAATGCCGGCAAGGAGCCGACAAACACGATAGACGCAAAGGCGTCTAACCAGGGCCACTGCAGGAGTGAAATACCCGATGGGCGCCACCATATTGGGGAGGAGCCAATGGGTCACGAACTCCCAGGAGCCCCAGCAGTACAAGAAGCTCATCTGTGCATGCGCGGACCGGCAAAGGGACGAGCACCCCGGAAAGCAGAGACAGAGGAGCGAGGAGGAGCGTCGGGAGCGCGCCGGCCGGAAAGGTAAGTATAGGATGGCGTAACAGATTTCTTGCTGTATCTTTCTTGGAGCATATGTGTAATAAATTCTACCATTATACTACTGTCGATAGTCAGCAATGTGAACATAACAACACACTTCTGTTGCCTTGTCAACTGACCCTACCTAAATACAAAAGTTTGGCTTCAATGAAAAGGTCATCAGAGGAATTAGACCATCTTTGTGTGGTCTTTAAGGTTTAATGAGATCCAGATGGGCATAATATTAGGAGTGGAGTTCCTTCACACCCAGGAGAAGCCAAGAATGTAAAACAAAGCAAAGTTGAGCTCCGAGGCTGCTATTACTGTCTCCTGGGTTACGCTATGTCATTCTTCTGATAGCAAATACATGGTCCTGGTTGTACAAGTAGTTTTAAGATCATTCACCCATTATTTATAGAATTATAGTGTTACGACTTCAGTATCAATAAAAAAATATATAATGCCCATCCATAATATTTTACAGTGCTGTTTGAAAAATTCTTAAATCACATTACTTCCATTGATCAAGCAAAACTCTGTTTCTAAATGTAATATGTGTTATTTTTAAAGCAAAATAAAGTCTCGGGGTAAATAAAGAATTTGTTTTGCATTAAATGTTTTATGCCATTTGTTCTTTATTCTTTATTTTCTTTTGTGCAGGTCAAAATTATGAAATATTCTAAGCACAAAATAAACAAATTATCTTTTTTTTAACATAGTAAAAAAATTGTCGCAATATGTTGTGATCCCAAAAATTGTTCTATCACTAAACAATATAAGTCATCCTTGAACGCTTGATCTACTCTCGGCTAACCTGCTATTTTTCTGCTAACTCCCTACTTGATCCTTTAAACTTTGGCTCAGAACTTTTAAATTTTACAGAAACTGCCCTTACTAGAGCCACAAGTGATCTACTAACAGCTAAAAATAGTAATGACTACTCTCCCCTGATTTGATTGCCTGCGCCGTTACACAGGTGTTAGCAGTCCATCTCCCGGGGCTCCTATGCTGTAGTTGTGACAGGTGATGCTGGCCCCCAACCAGCACTCACATCACTGTCCCAGCCTCCTGTCAAATTGAGCAGAAAGAGGTAGTCTGAAATCAGCTGCAGCCCGGACTTCCTCTTCATGTTCAATTTGTCCGTAGGTGGGGACAGTGATGCCAGCGCTGATTGAGCGTCGCGCACCATATGTCATACAACGGCACAAGAGCATTGTTTGACCTGTTGACTTACTCTTGAAATGCAAAATTAACAAGATTTTCCTCTACTGCTCTTTTTTTAAAGTATCGGGGAGTCCCGTTTTTAAAAAAATCTTTTATCTAACAGGCACTTTTAAAATTTTTGAATACTTGCTTTGATAGACCAGTTTATCAACTGAACACCCCATGACCATTATGCATGCTGCAGCCATATTTTAATTTCTAGACTTGAACCTACGTGTTTCTACTTTACAACATAGCATTAAGGTTACGATTGCATTTTGGTTCTTGGGGATAACTTAAGAAAAAAAAGGTAAAAGTTTTACAGCTGTTTTAATAGTTAAATTCTACAACCGTACACGACGGAACAATACTGCTGGCTTTAGCAGAAAATTATTTTCCATGGGTGTACCTATCTAGTGACTTAATATCTTACATAAGTAGCTTGTTTTTATTTTTGTTTAGAGGGTGAATAAAATAAAAAAGGTTAACATTTTATAATTGTTTTAGCATTTTAATTTAACAACCGTATGTGAAACTGAAATACTACTGTTGCCTCAAATTTTCCATGCGTGCACCTACTTATTAAAACAATATTTTATGGTTACTTCGTAAGCTGCATAGATTGGCAAAGAGAATGACAGAAAACAAAAAAAATTGAGCTTTACAACTGTTTTAGCACTAAAATTTACCAAGCTTTAGGGACACAACAATACTGCACCAAATGACGTACTGCGTTTGCATGTAACATTCTGAGCTAGGTTTTTGGTCAGGGGGAATGATAGTGTTTTAAAAAAGAAAAATATAATTTTGAAAAGATTTACACACAATTTACTTTTCACATACCTATCTGACTATTCCAATTTGGCAACTGTACACATTGCAACTATACGGTGGGCTCTTGCTTGATTTTAAGGCTGTGTTATTACCTCCTGGCATATGTAGTTGTTAAGTGTTCTATTTTGATCAGTGACCAGGTTAATTATTTTGCTTTAGGTAAACATTAAAATACAAATTGGTAAAGTACATGACAGCTGGCACCCTGCTATATTGGCGCCGGATGGTTTTGAAGCCATTTGGGTCCAATTAACCCCTTAAATACCGCTCTCCATCCTGACAGCAGCATTTAATTGGTTGCAAAGAGGTCACAAGACCCCCTTGCTAACCATTGGACCCTCACGATAAGAAAAGCGAGTTCTGATGGTTACCATGGCACCCTGAGGTCATGTGATGATCCCAGGGTCTGGTGGCCATGACACCCATTGCTCTATTTGCCAAAAAAGAAAAGTTTCAGCTCTCTGAATGTGGTGAAGAAAAAAACTATTTTTAATAAAAAAAAGCATTTTTACTGTGTGATAGCAGCAATACCCAGGGCCGTATTTAGAGTTTCTGCTGCCCTAGGCACTTTTAGTGCTGCCTCACCCTTTGGTGAGTATGACACTATCAGCAGTAACTTTGGCAAGAATCGCTGATGTGAAAGTAGCTTTTGCAGCAGATCCAGCAGTTTTTCTGCATCTGCCGCGTAACGGATCACTTACAGCAACACTGCATTTGGCCTCATCCATTCCCTATGCGTACCATACCTCCCAACTTTTGAAGAAGGGAAAGAGGTATAAAGTTTGTGGCGCGTAGTGCGCCGTGCCAAATTTTAGGCCACACCTCTGACCACACCCATTTCACAACTAGTCACACCCACATCCACGTCCCAACCACACCCATTTAGCACTGCTGATCACACTGTTTCATAAACAATAATTATAAGCAAAACAAAATATGGCCACACAGTGCTTCATACTGTATAATGGTCACACATGATGCTCCATACTGTATAATGGCTACGCAGTGCTCCACATACTATATAATGGCCACAAATGATGCTCAATACTTTATAATGGCCACACATGATGCTCCATACTGTATAATGGCTACGCACTGCTCCACATACTGTATAATGGCGCTACATGATGCTCAATACTGTATAATGGCCACACATGATGCTCCATACTGTATGATGGCCACACATGATGCTCCATAATGTAAGATGGCAACACATGATGCTTAATACTGTATAATGGCCAAACACATGATGCTCTATACTGTATAATGGCCACACATGATGCTTCATACTGTATAATGGCCACACATGATGCTCCATACTGTATAATGGCCACACATGATGCTCCATACTGTATAATGACCCCACATGATGCTCAATACTGTATAATGGCCCCACATGATGCTCAGTACTGTATAATGACCCCACATGATGCTCAGTACTGTATAATGGCCACACATGATGCTCCATAGTGTATAATGACACCACATGATGCTCAATACTGTATAATGCCCCCTCCCATCTTGTATGCATGGCTCATCTCCCCCCATCCTGTATGCATGGCTCATATCCCCCCTCCTGTATGCATGGCTCATCTCCCTCCCATCCCATCCTGTATGCATGGCTCATATCCCCCCTCCTGTATGCATGGCTCATCTGCCTCCCATCCCATATGCATGGCTCATATCCCCACCCACCCTCCTGTATGCATGGCTCATCTCCATCCCATCCTGTATGCATGGCTCATACCCCCACCCCCTTCTTGTGCATGGCTCATCTCCCTCCCATCCCATCCCATATCCTCACCCTGTAAGCATGTCTCGTGCCCCTCCCATCCCATATGCATGGCTCATATCCCCCCTCCTGTATGCATGGCTCATCTCCCTCCCATCCCATATGAATGGCTCATATCCCCACCCCCCATCTGTATGCATGGCTCATATCCCCACTCCCCTCCTGTATGCATGGCTCATCTCTCTCCCATCCCATCCCATATGCATGGCTCATATCCCCCCATATGCATGGCTCATCTCCCTCCCATCCAATATGCATAGCTCATATCCCACTCTCCTGTATGCATGGCTCATCCCCACCCCCCTCCTGTATGCATGGCTCATCTCTCTCCCATCCCATCCCATATGCATGGCTCATATCCCCCCATATGCATGGCTCATCTCCCTCCCATATCATATGCATGGCTCATATCTCACCCTCCTGTATGCATGGCTCATCTCCCCCCTCCTGTATGCATGGCTTATCTCCCTCCCATCCCATATGCATGGCTCATATCCCCCTTCTGTATGCATGGCTTATCTCCCTCCCATCCCATATGTATGGCTCATCTCCCTCCCATCCCATATGCATGGCTCATATCCCCCTCTCATGTATGCATGGCTCATCTCCCTCCCATCCCATATGCATGGCTCATATCCCCCCTGTATGCATGGCTCATCTCCCTCCCATCCCATATGCATGGCTCATACCCCCCCTCCTGTATGCATGGCTCATCTCTCAACCCCCCGCTCCCGCTCCTGCTCCAATCTTGCATGGCTCAGCTCCCAGTCCTCCTTCATCCCCTCCGTTCCCTGTCCCCTGTCCCTCATACTCACATTTCCCACACCACGCGGCCGTGCTGAACATCCCTTTAGCTCTGTCCCGACTCCCGGCGCAGCACCTTCTTCCTGTGTGAGCGGTCATGTGGTACCGCTCATTAAGGTCATGAATATGGGCATATTCATGAGCTTAATGAGTGGTACCATGTGATGGCTCACTCAGGACGAGCTGCAGGCGCTGAGACCAGGCATCGCTGGAGCAGGGTGAGTATGACGTCCTCAAGAAGGGTGGGAGGCAGGCGGGCGGGCAGGGGGGCTGGGGAGGGTGGTCGGGCGGGAGGTGACCCAGGACTTAAATATAAAAACACCTTGCTCAGTTGCCGCCCCCCCCCGCATCGTTCCGCCCTAGACACATGCCCTCAAGTGCCTAGAGGCAAATACGGCCCTGGCAATACCGAAAAACAAAAAAAAAAACACTGTAATCAGACTGACCTGAAAAATAAATCTACCTTACCACTTACACCCCATGGTAAACTGGGCAAAAAATAAAAATAAGAACTATTCTTATACTGCTGTCTATTTATTTATTCTACCTCCTAAAAATTGGAATAAGGCTCTGCACACATTTATACTGCACTCTCCACTGAGCTAATACATTGGGGTTTCCATGTATGTACCCCAAAACCATGATTCAGACAAAACCACCAATGGAATCACTCATTTATGAGGTAGGTGGATTCACTTTGGACTGATCTCTGTTCCGATGGTGTCCCATCATTTTAGGAGTATTTTTAGTGCACAAGTGTGGACAACCACAGATCTGTGAATGCCTAAAAAGTTGGATACCACCAGACCAGATGCCAAACAGTACAAAATGTCTCCACCTGCCTCATTATGGTGGGTGGTTCCATCGTGGGGTTCATCTTTATTACATTTTTGTTGGATTTACATGGAAACCCCCACGTAATTGCTCAGCGTAGAACACAAAAATGTTATTCCAGCCTTATACTGAAAGCAATAAAAAAAATTATGTACTCCAAAATGTTAACAATAGAAACCCTAACATATTCCGCACAAAACCAGCCCCCACTCAGGTCCGTCATCTATCACTGGAAATATAGGATGTCATACGTTACTGCTACATCAAAGACTCTGGAAAAACGACATGGCTCCTACCCCTCAAATAATATCCAGTGATTCTGCTTTCTCAAATCCAAATGCCCTCCTTACTTCTGAGCGCCACAGTAAGCAGACACATGTTTGGCATTATTGTAGTGGAGAAAAGGCACTTAACAATTTATGGGGTGTATATCGCCAGAAGCACGAGCTGGGCACAATGTATGGGGCCACTAAAATATATGGGCGCTCTACACTGTATTGGGGCACAATGTATGGGCACTAAACTGGCATATTTGCAATTCCCCAGAAAAAAAACTGGCATGGATGTTACAAAATAGTCACTTTAGCCATATATTAATTCATTCAGAGGTGCGAGTTCTACAACGGGGTCACTTTTGGAGTTTTTCTGCTGTTCTGACAACTTCCGAGCTCCGCAAATGTCGCCCGCAAACTATTCTAGCAAAAGCTGTTCTCCAAAAGCCAAACAGCACTCCTTCCTTCTCAGACCTGGCGCGTGACCAAACAGTACGGTAATTTCTGACAACATATGGTCCAGCACTGCCTTCAGGAGAAATTGCGCCATAAATTGTTGGGTCTAGTTTCACCTATTAACCCTTGTGTACCTGACGAATTTGAAGCAAATACAAAAATTACATTTTTATCACTAAAATGTCATATTTACACGTCTCAATGTTATAAAATTCTGTAAGGCACCTATGGGTTCAAAATACTCACTACTCCCCTACATGAATTCCTTAGACAGTGAAATTTCCAATATGGGGTCAGCTGTCGGCTTTCTGCTGTTCTTGCACCTCAGGGGCTCATCTAATGAAGACCACAATCTATTCAACCGAAATCTGCATTCTAAAATTCAAGTAGTGCTTCTTCCCATCCAATCCTTGCCTTGTGCTCAAACAATAGTACAACCACAACCACATATGGGGTATTACCACATTTGGGATAAATTTCATAACAGATTGTGGTGTCCAATTTCTCCCATTGCCCCTCATGTACATTATACATTTGATGGTAAAACAGCATTTTAGTGGAAAAAAATATTTGTTTTTGTTCTCACATCTAAATATTATAAAGTTTTGTGAATCACCTGTAGTTTAAAAATGTTTATTACACCCCTATATGAATTCCTTGAGGGGTCTAGTTTCCAAAATGGGAAAGCCCTAAGTAGGTGACTTACTAGATAAGATGCAGGGTTCGTGCCACGTCCCTCAACCCCAAAGAAGTGTGGACGAAACAAGTGTCGGGGTGATATATTTCAAGTGTTTATTTCTGTTAATGTTGATGATTATGGCTTACAGCCAATGAAAACCCAAAAGTAATTATCTCAGTAAATTAGAATAATTTACAAAAAAAACACCTGCAAAGGCTTCCTAAGCATTTAAAAAGGTCCCTTAGTTTGGTTCAGTAGGCTCTACAATCATGGGGAAGACTGCTGACTTGACAGATGTCCAGATGGCAGTCATTGACACACTCCACAAGGAGAGTAAGCCACAAAAGATCAATGCTAAAGAAGCTGGTTTGATGATATTCTAATTTTGTAAGAATCACCTGTATACTTTTTATTATTACATAGAGAATGAGTTAACTTGAAATATTTTAACATCACATAAGAATAGCTTTGGTAAGCTAACTTCCTGTGACCTTAAAGGGAATCTGTCATCAGGTTTTTGTTATCCCATCTGAAAGCAACATGACGTAGGGGAAAACCTCTGATTCCAGCGATGTGCCATTTACTGGGCTACCTAAGGCAGTTTTGATAACATCCCTGTTTTATCTGCTGCAGATCTACTAGTCTTCTGAATGCTAAGCTCTATATAACTCTGGTCACACTGGCAACAGATTTACTAATGATAATAACTTACTGATAAAACTGTGATTTTATAAAATCTACAGCAAACAACCCAGTAACTGAAACATCGCTGTAATCATAGTCTCTATTTGTGCATTATTCTGCTTTCAGACTAGATAGTAAAACCTGGTGACAGATTCCCTTTAAAATTTGTGTATGGGAAACATGCAATAATTTTAACTTTGAACAAAATGTTCTGATTAAAAAACATGAAATGAAAAAAAATATTTCATACTTTGCACATAAGAGCCTATCTCCTATTGATCTTGTAAATAGGCACAATTGACCTGTTTATTGGTGTACGTTAATGATTCCCATTAGGGACTGTGTCTTGCAGAACAGCCTGGCTAGTGAATAGTGTTCAACATAATACCTACAATAACAAACACGAAGCACATACAGGGTCATGCTTGGGTTACAAAATGTTGGCTAATATCCATATTCACCTCACTTGTCCTTATGGGTGAGCTGCACTAGGGGAGTTGGCCCCAAAATACTTTCACTTCCTTTGCTCATAAGTGCCAGCTGTCTTTTATGTGGCCAAAAGAGCCTGGTGAACAGCATTCATGCTTCATTCCTAGGATTCTTCTGCGTGGATGTAGAGGCAGCCTCAGTTAAACTCAGCATTGGTTGTAATGACAAGCATTTTACATCTTTCCTTTTTAAGAAAGGTTCTGCAGTACATTGAGGACATGGATCATGTTCAGCGCTGTAAATATAAATTAAGGCACGCCAGTTCTTCTTCACTGTTTATTGAAAGAAAATGGCTGTAATGCACACACTTTCACATGACCAATAGGCCTGGTCTCTCTAATAATCCATTAAGGGCTACAGATAGGGCCACAGGTCCAAAAAAGCCACCTTGGAAAGATGTGGTGCAAACCACTCCGCCTGTCAGATTTCAGAGGAACCCCTGCCTGCACCCTTCATCCCCTGTACAGTGATCTGGTCTTATCAGGCAGACCACTGGATTATTTCCATAGAAGGGCTGCTCTCCAGAGGAGCAAATCAGAGGCAAGAGAATGGTATGGTAGACAGGTCAAAACCAACAGGGAAAAGAAGATATAAAATCGTAAGGCAGGAGAAACGTCAATAAACAAGTGGAAGTCAAAACAAGAATAACATACACTAGATAGGCGCAAAGGAGCACAGGACTATATCTGGCAGCTGTATGCCTTTGTAGGGTGTGGTGCTTTCCAAATGTGTTACTAATGGTAATGTTTGAGACTGTGATCCGAGCTCTCTTTAGGTCGCTGACCAAGTCCTCCCATGTAATTTTGGGCTGATTGCTGACCTTTCTCAGGATCATCCTTACCCCATGAGGCGAGATCTAGCATGAAATAACAGACTGAGGAAGATTGACAGTAAGCATGTGTGCCTTCCATTTTCTAATAATTGCGACAACAGTTGTTGCCTTCTCACCAAGCTGCTTGCCTATTGTCCTGTAGCCCATATCAGACTTGTGCAGGTCTACAATTTTGTCTCTTGTGTCCTTAGACAGCTCTTTGGTCTTGGCTATGGTGGAAAGGTTGGAGTGTGATTGATTCAGTGTGTGGACAGATGTCTTTTATACAGGTAACGAGTTCAAACAGGTGCAGTTAATACAGATAATGAGTGCAGAGTAGGAAGGCTTCTTAAAGAAAAACTAATAGGTCTGTGAGAGCCAGAATTCTTGCTGGTTGGGAGGTGATCAAATACTTATTTCATGCAATAAAATGCAATTTAATTATTTGAAAATCATACAATGTGATTTTCTGTTTTTATTTTTAGATTCTGTCTCTCACAGCAGAAGTGTACCTACAATAAAAATTACAGACCCCTCCATTCTTTGCAGGTGGGAAAACTTGCAAAATCGGCAGTGTATCAAATAGTTAGTTTACCCACTGTATATGTGCATGTGGTTCGGGCAGCATAAATCTAGTGACAAGTTCCCTTTAAGATTGCTATATAATATGAATATTGTAGAAAGATTGTAGCAGTTTAAGTTATATTGTATTGTGGCTAAGTGTTATGAATGTGCATGCCTACTCCCAACTGACTAGAAAGGCCCTAGCTGCACACCTAAGAGGCCACAACACACTGTCAACAAGAGAAAAGGAAAGTGTGAAGTAAGATACAAAAACCAGGGTGAGAAACTAAAACACATTCATATAGGATAGAGAGGGAAAGCTAAGGAGAACCAAAAATAAAAGGAACAAGTGTAACCTCCCAGAAAGCTAACAGTGGTAAAAGGAAAAGGTGCTGAAATGGAAAGCAAACAGACTCATTGCAAGAATACAACTGGAGTTTACCAAGCAAGGAAAATCACATAGCTGAAAGGCTGGCACTCATGAACAAACATCCACCAAGAGATATAGCCAGCAAGGGCATACAGTGAAGGGTGAACATATAAAACACCACCCTGATTGTGATAGGGCAAACCAAAATGGTAAAATGAAAAACATCTGCAGAGGAGAAAACCATAAATGGAAAACTAAGACAATAAAAACCATCAGCATGTGGACAAGGAAGAAAGGGCAATAGCTCAGCAGACAGAGGAACCAACCACTCAGCAACAGATCACCAGATTGAAACCCCAAACCGAGTTATGAGACAAAACAGGTACAAACATGGAAATAAGGCTAGAAGTTAATATAGTCAGAAATTATTGTTGTAAAATAACCTGATGCTTGTTTGTTATGGCTTTCCTTGATCAAAACTTTTAAGATAGCATGATATCTCTCCTAAAGAATTCTCTGTATCTAGTACAATTTAGCATATATGTAGGGGATGGATCTGTCAAATGCATAGCACAAACTGCAACTGTAGGACCAAGTTGACATTGATGGGTTTATGGGGTTTCCTACATTGTGTTCGTCATTTTACCGAAAAAAAAGAAAGCATGCTTATTAAATCTCAGTTGTCACATCATAGGTATTGCTGGGAACCGAGAGTCCCCAGAGCGTCAGTAACATTTATACAGCCTTCCAGGAAATCAGAAACAGAGGGCAGAAGTTTGCTTAAAACAGCTATACACACTAATGGAGAAATAGAAGTGTACCTGTAGAAATGGTGGCACAAAAATAATTTGTGGCTGTAGTCCAACCTACCCACCGTGCAGCTAAAGAACATGTAGCACAGATTCCCTGCAGTAATGGCAATCTTTGCTGAACTACATACAGTCAGGCCATTCAAGAACTTAATCTTCTTGCTATTCCCTACCACAAACCAGCATGTCGTAAAGTAACCATGCAATCCAGCATGTCAAAAACCAGCTTATACTAATGCATAATGCTGTCATAATCTGGAGGACTTTTTTAAAATCAGTCAGCTTTCAGCTAAGAGTCAATCAATCTTTTTTATGTAATTGTCAGAAAATACTTTGGTGTGTGTATTTCAACATTGTACAATACTTATTTACAACTTCAGAAAATAAAACTGTTTATTACATACAGTTGAAACTAGAAGTTTATATACACTATATAAAAAGACACATGAGTCGCCCTGCCAGGGCCATGGGGTACTCGGTACAGGGTCCTGAGTTTACAGGGGGATGTCATGGTGGAGACCCGGTCCGTGGCCCTGGGCGTCCATGTAAAAGGAGAAGGTCTTTAAAGGGAATAAAGTTTATGTTCGTGACGCCACCTGTGGTATTCAGTCAGTGGGGACCGATGCTGCTTTAAGGGGTCCTCTGGAGTAATGTTATGGCAGCTAGATGGTATAACTTCCCATAGGTGAAGTATATCCCCAGGGCTCCCGGTGTGTAGATGGAAGATGGTGGAAGGTGCAGTAAAGAACAAGGACACAGGTTTGCAGTCTCTTTACCTTGTTTTCTGAAGACTTCAGGCAGTCACAGTCCAGGGCACCAGATCACAGGGCAGGCAGGGTCCGGCCGGCTTGGAAGCGAATCCAGAGTCCCCTTTACCAAGTGGAGTTAAAAGCCTTCCTCTAGCGCGGTGGTGTTGTAGTCCCTTACTGCCTATGGCTTCAGATAAGGTCCTCATAGATGTTCTCTTTCTGTCCCCTGTATAGAATAGGACATAGAATAGGACAGACTCAGAATAGGACATGTAGAATAGGACATAGAATATAGAATAAGACAGACTCAAGTCACCGTATGACTGGTGACTTGAGTCTGTTTATAGGAACTCTAGCACACCCGGGCTCTAAAGGTGTCACCGTGTATTCAGGTGTGTGTGGGGACAGATAACTTGCAATTCAGCTGTCCTGCCGGTCTCTGCTGTAAAGTATATAAGAGAAAAACAGCCGCACTCACTCATGAGTGCGGCTGTTTTTCTCTTATATACTTGACTTTGAATGACCAGCTGGCACCTCCTTCCCTGAATTCTACAGTGTGCGCATCATATCTTTCTGGTCTCTGCTGTAAGTCGTAGAGTCCTAATAATATGCAGCAGGGTAGAAAAGGTACTAAATTAAATAAAATTTAACTTTTAATATTAGTATTTAAAATCGTAAAAAGACAAGAGCAACTAACGTACAAAATACACATACCGCAAACCACCCAAAGTAGCAAAAAACAGCCTCTGAGTGTATCATAGATAAGCTACTTAGGTGGATAAATTATTATAAATCCCGGTCAAAAACGTCTAATAGAGCCGGGCAATAATCGCAATATAGCAGTGTCCCTGGGTAATGTCAGCCTACTCAGAAGTAGAGAGTCCAGCTATACCATATCATAATCAACCATATGGTTACCCTCGCATAGGAAATGACATCTGCCACAAAATAGTAATAAATGGAACGGTCTCACCCAGGTAGATCGTGCTTCATATTCCTCCTGGTCTCTCTGGCAGTTCCAAAGGGAATACTTCAGGTTGATCCCCGAATGTGGGGAAACGGATATGCCTTAATTACCGTAATATTATAAACCCACTATTAGGATCCCCGAGTACCCAAGATTAACCCCGTGGCCTCCCAACGCGTTTCATTGTTCCAAATCATCAGGGGAGGAATGAATGAATGCCAGTTTGGGGAATGAAGGGGTTTTCCGTGCACGGAATAAACCTCCTCCTTGTTTCAAATCATTCAGCGGTCAGACCGCCTCCTTGTTTCAAATCATTCAGCGGTCAGACCGCTGAATGATTTGAAACAAGGAGGAGGTTTATTCCGTGCACGGAAAACCCCTTCATTCCCCAAACTGGCATTCATTCATTCCTCCCCTGATGATTTGGAACAATGAAACGCGTTGGGAGGCCACGGGGTTAATCTTGGGTACTCGGGGATCCTAATAGTGGGTTTATAATATTACGGTAATTAAGGCATATCCGTTTCCCCACATTCGGGGATCAACCTGAAGTATTCCCTTTGGAACTGCCAGAGAGACCAGGAGGAATATGAAGCACGATCTACCTGGGTGAGACCGTTCCATTTATTACTATTTTGTGGCAGATGTCATTTCCTATGCGAGGGTAACCATATGGTTGATTATGATATGGTATAGCTGGACTCTCTACTTCTGAGTAGGCTGACATTACCCAGGGACACTGCTATATTGCGATTATTGCCCGGCTCTATTAGACGTTTTTGAGCGGGATTTATAATAATTTATCCACCTAAGTAGCTTATCTATGATACACTCAGAGGCTGTTTTTTGCTACTTTGGGTGGTTTGCGGTATGTGTATTTTGTATGTTAGTTGCTCTTGTCTTTTTACGATTTTAAATACTAATATTAAAAGTTAAATTTTATTTAATTTAGTACCTTTTCTACCCTGCTGCATATTATTATTTTCTTGGGATTGGTAGAATTTTTTGGATCAAAAAGTCGTAGAGTCCCTTACAAACTCGGTGGTCCGGCTACCGGTTATCTGCGCTTCAGAGGGAGGCAGCCTGATCTTAGCTGGTCTCCCCTGATGTTAATATCCTGTGCTTCGCTCTCCTGCACACTCACTGAACAATGTTCGGCTTTCTGTATGTCTCTTCCTCCAGGGGCTGCAGTACTTCAGACTACAGGCCCCTTCAGACCTTCTGACACTCTCTGTCGGCCTGCTCTCTTCTGTAACTCTCACTTTCTGAACTGAAACTGAAACTGAACTCTTTCCCTCCAGATCAGAATGTAGTTATAGGGGAGTTCACCTTAAACAAGTTTAGAGTTCCCTCTTCTAGTCTGGAGTGTGAACATGTTGTATGCATTGTGGTTACCTGATAAAACATCTTCCTTCATCGCTTCCAAACATAACATCATTCTCCCCATGAGGAAAGCAAAGTCACTGTGACAACCAGGACCCTGGGGCATCACACTCCGCCCCATTAAATCCAGTACTCTCCGACTGGGAAAAGAGAACAACAGTTACAGGATAAATAATGCAAACATTTTGAAAAACATTTTTGAAAAATACATTGGAACAATTATAAAACTTTGGCTTCCCTTTATGGGAGGTATTGATTCTTAAACATTGCAAAAACAAGTTTATAAATGAAAGTACCGATGCAAGGGACCCATCATAAACCCCCAACGTAGGTCTTCGGCGGGCTACAAGGTGTACCTAGACCCAAGGTTTGCCACGCCAGACGGTTTTGCTTTGGGTCTGTGAAGAAACATGCAAACAAGGCCCTACCCATGTTGGCAATGTGGGTAGAACCAGGGGGCACCTTGAGAGTGCCAACTATGTACAAATACAGTTTTTGAGTAATTCACTGAACATTACCTTATTCTCAATTTTAAACCTGTAACAAAGATAAGCAAGCTATTCAAACAATTAACAGTAATTATTGACATTTTTAGTTCCTGCAACAAGCTGGAATTTTGCCCTTGGTGCTTCGGATAGACCTACGCAGTGCAGGGATTGCTAGTGACCTTACAGGGTTCACTGTCCTCGCTACTACTGGTGTAGTGCTCTCTCTTATGGCTACAGTTTTGGTGAGTCTACGTAGTACTGGTATACTGGATCTTAGGGGACTACTTCTACTTACTGTAGGCATGGCAGATTCACCGATAGCAGATGGTGGATATTCTGGTTCAATGCTGGTGTGAGGTTTTCTGCTTGAGCCCGCTGTTGTAGAGTTTCTTCTGGTTCAGGATGCTTCTGAGTCACTTGTTCTTGTATTTCTGACTTGGGAAAGTCAAGACAGGTATCACTATGGCCTAATGTACTTGAGTCCAAGACTGGGAAAAATCTCCAAGAACAGTGTGAATTTTATTTTCTTCTTCCATGGGTGGAGATTTTCCTGGGTCTGTTTCTCTGTTTCTCAGTTTATCAGGGCATACTGTGAAATGGTCCCTGGATACTGCAGTTGAAGTTTCTCCTCCATCTTAACTGATAAGGCAGACTTTCGTGTTGTCAAAGTTTAAGGTAGGATAGTATGCGGTTCTGCTTCCCACTGGTCATCAAGTTTGTGCAATCTTCTTTTATGTTTTAACACGTGTTCACCTTGTGACAAAAGAATCGCAGGGGCACGTTGGTTATAGTCTCTTTCTTGTTTTTGCCTCGCTTGTGATAGACTTCTTTCAACGCAGTCTTGTACTTGGTGGTACCTTTGTTGTCTCTCAGTATCCCAATCTGCATCAGATGAGGTATTTTCTGGGGTTAGGACTCCCATGTCTAGATCAACAGGTAGTTTGCTGGATCTTCCTCTCATCAGGTATGCTGGAGTACAGTTGGTGGAATTCACTGGAATATGGTTGTACAAGTCTACCAAGTCTGGCAACTTCTCTAGCCATAAGTTTCTTTCATGTAAAGGCAAGATCTTCAGTAAGTCAATCACTACTTGGTTCATCCTTTCACACATACTGTTGGTTTGTGGGTGGTACGGTGTGGTTCTGATCTTTTTACATCTGTAGAGGTTGCAAAACTCTTAAAAACACTTCAGCTTCGAAGGCTGGTGCTTGATCAGTAAGTACCTTCTCAGGATATCCATGTGGTCTACAGAAGTGCTGTTGGAAGGCTCTGGCTGCCGTCTTTGCTGTCAGGCCCTTGACAGGTACGACTACCAGGAATCTGGAGTAGTGATCCACAATAGTCAAACCATAGACATAGGTTGACCGGCTTGGAGTTAGTTTCATGTGGTCTACGGCCACTAGTTCAAGTGGCTGTTTGGTGACTATGGGCTGTAGGGGAGCCCTCTGGCTGTCACGGTCCTTTCTGTGCAAGCTACATGGACCACACTCTCAGCATCACTTTTCAATGGTTTTTCTCATGCCAATCCAGTAGAACTTCTCATAAGTGTCGGAGAAGACGAAGACATCATCCAGGTACAACAAGATGGTTTTGAAGTTCTTGTGCCAGAGACAGCACTCCATCATCCTCTGAAACTTTCCTGGGGCATTGCACAGTCCGAACAGCATGTAGTTGAATTTATAGAGACCCATCGGTATGGTGAAGGCCATCTTTTCCTTATCCGCCTCTGCCACGGGAACCTGCCAGTACCCACCGGTGACATCCAAGGTAGAGAAGTAGTTAGCAGACTTTAAAGCAGCTAATGACTCTTCTATCCTAGGCAATGGGTATGAATCCTTGTGTGTAATGCGGTTTATCTGCCTATAATCTACACACATTCTCATGGTGCCGTCCTTTTTCCTAACGAGGACTAATGGAGCTGCCCAGGGGCTACAACTATCTCTGAATACCACAGCCTCCTTCATCTCTCGTAACATGTCTTCTTTGGCACACTGATAATGAGCAGGAGGTACAGGCAGGTATCTCTCCTTAATGGGTGGATGATCTCCCGTGGGGATATGATGTTGAATCCCTTTTACCTGCCCAAAATCTAGTGGGTGTTTGCTGAATCCTCGCTCATACTCATGGACCACTCTGTAAGCCCCTTGTTTTTGGTGTGATGGTGTAGAGTCAGTGCCCACGTGTAATTTCTGACACCAATCCTCCATTTGTCCTACAAAGCCATTGTCCTCTGCCTGGTTGGACGGGACCAAGGGTTTTGTTGCCTGTATTACATTATTATCAACAGTAAACAGTTTGGCAAGTGTGGCATATTTGGTTAGGTGGACCTCCTTTTCCCCACAGTTAAGGACACGTACTGGTACCCTCCCATTGCGGACTTCAACCACCCCCCTGGCTGTCAGGATTGTGGGCCTACTATGTGAATACACAGGTTCTACTAGGGCCTGGTAGTCTTTACCTCTGAGGCCTATTGCTGCCCGACACAATATTAACATTTCACTCCTGGGAGGTATTGCAATGGGGATTGAATCACTCACTGTGGCTCGGCCAATTTCTCCACCAGATAGTTCTACCTGCTGTCTCTGCACCAGAGGTCTGATTTCTTTCTGCAGGACACGTTGTTCACTGGAACCAGCAGTTTTGGCCACCTGTTGTAATAAGACAATAACCTCTGCAAGACAATTTTCTATGACATTAGTACCAATGGTCATCTTGGGGTTACGTTCACGTCAGTTAATATCAACAATTACCATTCCTCGGGCCTTCAATTCTACCCACCCCACCTTAATGGTGACCTCTTTGTACCCCACCTGTGGCAACGGCTGACCGTTGCTGGCTACTATTGTAAAATCATCAGCTGGGCCACGATTAATGTCTGTGTCAGCCCAATAACGCTTAGGCTACTTTCAAACTAGCGTTGTTCGACGCACGTCACAATGCGTCGTTTTGAAGAAAAAACGCATCCTGCAAAGTTGCCTGCATTTTTTCTCCATAGACTTTAATTAGCGACGCATTGCGACAGATTGCCACACGTTGCATCCGTCGTGCGATCGATGCAACGTGTTTTTGCAGTCCGTCGGGACAAAAAAATGTTGCTTGCAACGTTTTTTTGTCCGTCGGGTCCGCTTTTTCCGACCTCGCATGCGTGGCAGGAACTCCGCCCCCTCCTCCTCGGACCTTACAATGGGGCAGCGGAATCATTGTAGAACTGCATCCGCTGCCCCCGTTGTGATTTTACTTCACAGCATGCGTCGGTACGTCGCCCCGACGCACTGCGACGGGCCCGTACCAATGCTAGTGTGAAAGTAGCCTTATAAAGAATGTAAGGCATAGTTGTCACCTGAGAACTAGGTAGGTGTCCAATAAAGTGTTCATTGGGATGCCGTCGATCACAACGGGAAGGACAGACCGTCCTCCGATGTACTTGGCTCTCCAGTTTTGTTGGCCTGGTCATTCTATTCCTGGGGGTTGGCCCTCTGCCCCAGGGGTCGCTCATTTAAATGACAGTACCTTGCGATGTGTCCTGCCTGGTCGCAGCGGCGGCAGATGGGTCATCCGTCCTGATGATAGCGATCGTCGTCACTCCCTCTGGTCGGCGGGATCCTCTTCTGTCGTCGACAGGGGACGTCCTCTGGTCTGGAAGTCAGCTTGATCATTTCTTTTGGCGACTCCTGCAGGGACTGCATGGTTTTGGCTAGTGCAGCTACACTTTTAGTCAGTTCCTGGACCTGGAGGCATAGTCCTGTGGGAGAGTCATCATCCAGGATCTGTGCGTCGGCCTCAACTGGGACCTGATGATATGATGCCAACTCCTGGTGGTATGTGAGAGCTGGATGCCTATGGGCCACTGCGCGGCTGGGCTGATTTTCGTGCAGCACCCAGATGGCTCTGTCCTTAAATTGTGCAAAGTCCCGGTCATGGTTTTGCAAGGCCAGGATGCGCAGCTGTGTCCTGTGGTTGCTGGACAGGAGACCCTCATTGAATTGTTCCTTTAAGAGTTTGTCTCCATTCTGTACGCTGTTAGGGTCAACCTGTCTGACGGCCCGCAGTGCCTCCTGGAGATTAAGGGCATAGTCCCGTATGCTATCCTGTGCTCTCTGCTTGCACCCAAAGAACTTCATTTTGATTTCTGCAGCGGTGCGGGTGTCAAAAGTGGTCTTAAGTTTAGCAAATATCTGCTGCACAGTTCCTTTTTTCATATTTGGCCAGGATTTCACTTCTCTTAGGGTTGCGCTTATTAATTGTGCAATTAAGATGCTGACCTTTTGATGCTCGGTCAGGGGATATACCTCAAATAGGCTGCAGAGTCTTTCTTTAAAGTAACTTAATAGATGGGACTCCCCGGAATATTGTGGAAGCCAGGCGGTTCCAGGAATATAGGGCATGGACAGCGGCATGATGGGCACTGTAGCTGCAGCAGGGTCCGGCCTGTTGGTAGAAGCTGCGGGGCCTGGGGGTGCCATAAGTCCTGCGGCTGCATCCACAACAAGGTCTTGGGGCATCACTGCGGCTGCGTCCACCGCCATTTCTTCCCCCTGATCTGACATGGCTTCTCCCCCTTGCTAAACTTATAGGGGCCGGCGCCTCTCCTTTGGAGTTTGTAGCGGTTCCTCCGGTGCCCTTTCCAGCAATTTGCAGCGTCCTCACTTCTGGCTCCGCTGTACGGCATCTTCACTTCTGGCGTTCCAGGCGGCGCGGCAATGGTGGCTGTTTTGGCGGCAATTCACAATGCACAGTCTCTTAATAAATCACAGTTTAGGCACAGTCTCTAAGGCACACTTGACCTTATTTGCTGGGTCAGTCCATCCTGTTCGTGACGCCAAGATGAGTCATCCTGCCAGGGCCGTGGGGAACTCGGTATCGGGTCCTGCGTTCATAGGGGAATATCACGGTGGCGACCCGGTCCGTGGCCCTGGGCACTCATGTAAAATGGGAAGGTCTTTAAAGGGAATAAAGTTTATGTTCGTGACGCCACCTGTGGTATTCGGTCAGTGGAGACCGACGCTGCTTTAAGGGGTCTTCTGGGGTGATATTATGGCAGCTAGATGGTAGAACTTCCCACAGGTGACGTATATCCCCAGGGCTCCCGGTGTGTAGATGGAAGATGGTGGAAGGTGCAGTAAAGAACAAGGACACCGGTTTACAGTCTCTTTACCTGATTTACTGAAGACTTCAGGCAGCCACAGTCCAGGGCACCAGATCACAGGGCAGGAATGGTCTGGCTGGCTTGGAAGCGAATCCAGAGTCCTCTTTACCAAGTTGAGTTAAAAGCCTTCCTCTAGAGTGGTGGTGTTGTAGTCTGTTATAGCTTCAGATAAAGTCCTCACAGATGTTCTCTTTCTGTCCCCCGTATAGGATAGGACATAACCCATATGACTGGTGACTTGAATCTGTTTATAGGGACTCTAGCACGCCCCAGGCTCTAAAGGTGTCACCGTGTCTTCAGGTGTGTGTGGGGATAGATAACTTGCAATTCAGCTGTCCTGCCGGTCTCTGCTGTAAGTCGTAGAGTCCCTTACAACCTCGGTGGTCTGGCTACCAGTTATCTGCGCTTCAGAGGGAGGCAGCCTGATCTTAGCTGGTCTCCCCTGATGTTACTCTCCTGTGCTTCGCTCTCCTGCACACTCACTGAACAATGTTCGGCCTTCTGAATGTCTCTTCCTCCAGGGGCTGCAGTACTTTAGACTACAGGCCCCTTCAGACCTTCTGACACTCTCTGTCTGTGCTCTCTTCTGTGTCTCTCACTTTCTGAACTGAAACTGAAACTGAACTCTTTCCCTCCAGATCAGAATGTAGTTATAGGGGAGTTCACCTTAAACAGGTTTAGAGCTCCCCCTTCTAGTCTGGAGTGTGAACATGTTGTATGCATTGTGGTTACCTGATAAAAGATCTTCCTTCATCGCTTCCAAATGTAACATCACTCTCCCTGTGAGGAAAGCAATGTCACAGTGACAACCAGGACCCTGGGGCGTCACATACATACAGTGTGTATGGAAAGTATTCAGACCTCTTTAAATTTTTGACTCTTTTTCATTGCAGCCATTTGGTAAATTCAAAAAAGTTCATTTTTTTTCACTTTAATGTGAAGTATCACATGGTCATAAGCATTCAGACCCTTTGCTCAGTCACTCATATTTAAGTCACATGCTGTCCGTTTCCTTGTAATCCTCCTTGAGATGGTTCTACTCATTCATTGGAGGCCAGCTGTGTTTAATTAAACTGATAGGACTTGATTTGGAAAGGCACACACCTGTCTATATAAGACCTCACAGTTCACAGTGCATGTCAGACCAAATGAGAATCATGAGGTCAAACGAACTGGCCAAAGAGCTCAGAGACAGAATTGTGGCAAGGCACAGATCTGGCCAAGGTTACAACAGAATTTCTGCAGTACTCAAGGTTCCTAAAAGCACAGTGGCCTCCATAATCCTTAAATGGAAGAAGTTTGGGACCACCTGAAGTCTTCCTAGATCTGGCCATCCAGCCACCTGAGCAATCGTGGGAGAAGAGCCTTGGTGAGAGAGGTAAAGAAGAACCCCAAGATCACTCTGGCTGAGCTCCAGAGATGCAGTAGGGAGATGGGAGAAAGTTCCACAAAGTCAACTATCACTACATCCCTCCACCAGTCGGGCCCTTATGGCAGAGTGGCCTGACAGAAGCCTCTCCTCAGTGCAAGACATGTGAAAGCCCGCATAGAGTTAGGTAAAAAACACATGACGGACTACCAGACTATGAGAAATAAGATTCTCTGGTCTGATGAGTTGAATATAGATCTGTTTGGTGATAATTCTAAGTGCTATGTGTGGAGAAAACCAGACAATGCTCATCACCTGCCCAATACGATCCCAACAGTGAAACATGTTGGTGGCAGCATCATGCTATGAGGGTGTTTTTCAGCTGCAGGGACAGGACGACTGGTTGTTATTGAAGGAAACATTAATGTGGCCAAGTACAGAGATATCTTGGATGAAAACCTCTTCCAGAGTGCTCTGGTCCTGAGACTTGGCCGAAGGTTCACCTTCCAACAAGACAATGACCCTAAGCACACAGCTAAAATAGCAAAGGAGTGGCTTCAGAACAACTCTGTGACCATTCTTGACTGGCTGAGCCAGAGCCCTGACCTAAACCCAAATGAGCATCTCTGGAGTGACCTGAAAATGGCTGTCCACCAACGTTCACCATCCAACCTGACGGAACTGGAGAGGATATATAAGTAACAATGGCAGAGGATCCCAAATCCAGGTGTGAAAAACTTGCTGCATCATTCCAAAAAATGACTCATGGTTGTACTAGCTCAAAAGGGTGCTTCCACTCAATACTGAGCAAAGGGTCTGAATACTTATGACCATGTGATATTTCAGTTTTTCTTTTTTAATAAATTTGCAAAAATTACTACATTTCTGTTCTTGTTCAGTCAAGATGGGGTGCAGAGTGTACATTAATGTGAAAAAATGAACTTTTTTGAATTTACCAAATGGCTGCAATGAAAAATAGAGTGAAAATTTTAAAGGGGTCTGAATACTTTCCGTACTCACTGTATGCAAGTTTTTTCAATATCTGACATAAAATCAGAATAAACCTTTCTCATTTGAGGCCAATTAGGATTACCATAATTATTATTATTTGTCAAATGCCAGAATAATGTGATAGAGAATGTTTTAAGGTATTTTTTTATTACTTACTGCAAAGTCAATAAGTTTACATACCCTAAGATTACTATGCCTGGACTGCCCACATGATGATGCCACGTGTTTGGAAGCTTCTGATAGTTTTTTTTTTTTTTTGCAACATCTGAGTTAATTAGAGACACACCTGTGGATGTATTTTAATGCACATCTGAAACACACTGCTTCTTTGTGTAGCATCATGGGAAAGTCTCATATATCAGGATATCAGGAAGGGAATTTTGGACTTGCACAAGTCTGGCTCATCCTTGGGTACAATTTCAAGATACCGGAAGGTGCCTCATTCATCTGTACAAACAATTATACTCAAGTACAAACAAGATGAGAATGTCCAGCCATCATACCGCTCAGGAAGGAGATGGATTCTGTGTCCCAGAGATGAATGTGCTTTGGTCCGACATGTGCATATCCACCTAAGGACAAAAGCAAAAGACCTTGTGAAGATGATGGCGGAGCTGGTAAGATTGTGTCAATATCCACAGTGAAACAAGTACTGTATCAACATGGGCTAAAAGACCACTTTGCCAGGAAGAAGCCATTACTTAAATTTCGAAGCATAAGAAAACCATCCCAACTGTGATACACGGGGGTGGCAGCATCATATAGTGGGGTTGTTTTGCTGCAGGTGGGACTGGTGCACTTCATAAAATAGATGGCATCATGAGAAAAGAAGATAATGTGGCAATACTGAAGCAACATCTCAAGACGTCAGCCAGGAAGTTAAAGCTTGAGCGTAAATGGGTCTTCCAAATGGACAATGACCAGAAGAATACTATCAAAATGGTAACAAAGTGGCTTAAGAATAACAAAGTCAATGTTTTAGAGTGGACATCACAAAGCCCTGATCTCAATCCTATTGAAAATGTATGGGCAAAGCTGAAACGCCAGGTGCGAGCAAGGTGACCTACACACCTGGATCAGTTACACAAATTTTGTCAGGAGGAATGGGCCCAAATTCTGACCAACTATTGTTAGAAGCTTGTTGAAGGCTATCCCAAATGTTTGACCAAAGTCATTCAGTTTAACCCCTTAATCCCATATGACAAAGTATCCCATTGAGGTTACCTGGGACTTAATTCCAAGGGACGGGATAGTACGTCATAGGCGATCGGCCGTGCTCACCGGGGAAGTGTGGCCGATTGCCGCCGGGTGTCAGCTGATTATTACAGCTGACATCTGGCACTATGTGCCAGGAGTGGTCACAGAACGCTCCTGGCACATTAACCCCCGGAACACTGAGATCAAACATGATCACAGCATTCCCGCAGCATAGGGAAACATCACGCAGGGAGGGGGCTCCCTGTGTGCTTCCCTGAGACCCTCGGAACAACGCGATGTGATCGCGTTGTTCCAAACATCTCCTCCCTGCAGGCCCCAGATCCAAAATGGCTGCGGGGCTCCTTACGGGTCCTGCAGGGAGGTGGCTTGCAAGCACCTGCTGAGAGCAGGCACCGGCAAACCTCTGGCACTGCCTGTCAGATCGCTGATCTGACACAGTGCTTTGCGATATGACACTATAGCATGATGTCCCACCCTGGGACAAGGTAAAATAAAAAATATTTACATGTGTAAAAAAAAAAAAAATCCTAAATAAAGAAAAATAAATATTGTTCCAATAAATACATTTCTTTATCTAAATGAAAAAAAACACTAAAAGTACACATATTTAGTAACGACCCGACCTATAAAATTGTCCCACTAGTTAACTCCTTCAGTGAACATTGTAAAAAAAAATAAAATGAGGCAAAAAACAACGCTTCATTATCATACCGCCGAACAAAAAGTGGAATAACACGCGATCAAAAAGTAGGATATAAATAAACATGGTACCGCTGAAAACGTCATCTTCTGTCACAAAAAAGCTGACATACAGCATCCTCAGCAGAAAAATAAAAAAGTTATAGTCCTCAGAATAAAGGGATGCAAAAATAATTTTTTTTATATAAAATAGTTTTTATCGTATAAAAGCGCCAACACATAAAAAATTACATAAATGAGGCATCGCTGTAATCGTACTAACCCGAAGAATAAAAATGCTTTATCAATTTTAGCAAGCGCGGAACGGTATAAACGCCCCCCTTCAAAGAAATTCATGAATTGCTGATTTTTGTTCATTCTGCCTCACAAAAATCGGAATAAAAAGCGATCAAAAAAGTCACGTGCCTGAAAATGGTTCCAATACAAGCGTCAACTCGTCCCACAAAAAACAAGACCACACATGACTCTGTGGACCAAAATATGGAAAAATTATAGCTCTCAAAATGTGGAGACGCAAAAACTATTTTTTGCAATAAAAAGCATCTTTTAGTGTGTAACAGCTGGCAATCATAAAAATCCGCTAAAAAACACGCTATAAATAGTAAATCAAACCCCCTTCATCACCCCCTTAGTTAGAGAAAAATAATAAAATAAAAAAATTTAATTATTTCCATTTTCCTGTTAGGGTTAGGGTTAGGGCTGGGGCTAAAGTTAGGGTTAGGGTTGGGGCTAAAGTTAGGGTTAGGGATGGGGCTAAAGTTAGGGTTGGGGCTACAGTTAGGGTTGGGGATAAAGTTAGGGTAAGGGTTGGGGCTAAAGTTAAAGTTAGTATGAAAAGTAATGTAGCGGCGCTAGTGACACAGCATAAAAAAGCAGCAAGTACCTCCTTACCACATAGGAGGAAGCAAGGGGAATAATGTATAAATTATGAAATAATCAATCAAACTTGCGCTAAGAAATGCATGCAAATGAAGCCAAAAATAATCATTTACCTGATGTGGAGGAGATAGCACTAATGAAAGTAAAGTGGACGATGGAGTTGCTTGCATATAATTATAAGTGCACTATTCCAGGTCTAAAAGTAGAGACAAATAAATATAATAAGTATATTAAGGTATCAGGTAGCGTGAATACCTATGAGTAGATATCTGAAGTCATGTACAAGTCTAGCAATGAGATAGTCCCGTCCTTGTAAATGCACATTCATCAGAAACTGGGGAGGAATCGTACCTGCCGCAGGATGCACACGCGGTGAATGTAGAAAATGCCAGTAAAAGCGATACATGTAAGTGCTGTAGAAAAAATATACTTAGCTTCGTTGTCCTTCACAGAGGTTAAAGATGCTGGCAATAGTTCATGGCGTGCTGCCCCGGCCGGTGACAGCCGCCTCAAACAGGAGAGCGTGTGTGGAGAGCGCGGCGCTTGATAATGCTGCAGCTGGCAGGACCTGCGTTCTGTTCGGGTCACGTGTCCAGTAAGTCACGTGGTGCCCCTGTCGGCGGTGCGGTGCACTGGGGGAGCCAAGATTAACCAACGCGTTTCGGAATAACACGGATTCCTTCTTCAGGGTAGGCTCCCACTGTGCTCTGCTGGTTTTATATAGACTTGGCTCCCTACCCTTATGTCAATCAAAGGCAAATAGTTCAACTCCATTATTTAGCCCCTTAGGCTTAAGGGTGTCTAATTCAAAAATAAGCCGAGTCTCTTCTCTGGACATTTGTTTAATATAGTCCCCATCACGCCAATCTTTGCGGACTAATTTAATTCCAGCTACCTTTATTCCATTTATGGAGCCTCCATGGTGAATTGCAAAATGCTTAGAAAGGGGATGTTCGTCGCATTTTCTCTTAATATTATGTAGGTGTTCTTGAATCCTCCTACATAGGGGGCGTTTAGTTCGTCCTACATACAATTTTTTGCAGGGGCACTAAATTGAATAAATAGCTCCTCTATTAGTGCAAGTAATAAAATCAGTAATTTCTACTTGTGTACCATTACGGGATGTTATAAATTTCTGTTTGGTTAAACGCAACGACTTGCACATCTTGCACTTTTGACATGGGAAGAAGCCTTTGATAATTTGTTTAAAGGGGCCTGTATGTTTCTGTGTTGGAACTGGGCATCGCACCGTGGGGGCAACAAGAGAGCCCAAATTACGTGCTTTTCTAAATATAAAGCGGGGAAAGTTGTATAATTTCTCACCAATAACTTTATCATCTTGCAAAAGAAACCAATGTTTATTAATGATCTTTCTTAATATTTGGGTGTTAGAATTGTATTGCATAATGATTGGAATAGATATTTTATTGTCGCTCTCATTAAGATTATCATCTGTCTCAATCTTATTGATGATGAGTTGTTCCCTGGGAATGCTACCGACATCATCCCTAGTTTCCAGCAAGTATTTGTGGTTATAGCCCTTTTTTACAAATTTTTCTATAAGGATATCTGATTCCTTAGTAAAATCAATGTGTCTTGAACAATTACGATTTATCCGCATAAATTGGCTGCGTGGGACGTTAAGTAGCCATCTTGGAAGATGGCAACTGCCCATGGAAATATAGCTATTTGAATCTGTTGGTTTGCTATATGTGCATGTCTGAATTTTTCCATTTTCAATAAAAATATTTAAATCTAAAAAATGAATACTCTCTTTATTAATTGTTGCTGAGAATTGAAGATAAAAATCATTAGTATTAAGTGTGTTTAAAAACAGGTCCAGTGAAACCTCGTCACCTTCCCATATAAAAAGGACGTCATCAATAAAACGAAGTCATAGGGCCAGGCCCGCGCGCAGATGCCCCTCCTGGTAAATGTGGAGCTCTTCCCACATGCCAACGTAGAGGTTATCATAACTGGGCGCGAACCTGGTCCCCATAGCTGTTCCCCACTGCTGGGCATAGTAGTCCGCCCCATGTTTGAAAACATTGTGGGTTAAAATAAAAAATGCACAGTCACTTAAAAATTCTACTTTTTCTGTGGAGAACAGTTGTGAAGAATTTAAAAAATGCGTCATAGCTGCTATACCTTTCTCGTGTTGGATAACCGTGTATAACGAGGTTACATCAAGTGTGCCCAGTATATAATTTTCCTTCCATTGTATCTTATTGAGAATTGTAGGACATGTTTACTGTCTTTAAGGTGAGATGGCAATGTTGGAACTATTTTTTGTAAAAAACAGTCCACACAATGTGATAGTTTGGAAGTCAGGCTTCCAATACCTGAAATAATGGGATGGCCTGGAGGGTTAGTGAGATCCTTATGGATTTTCGGAAGGTGGTAAAACACAGGTATCCTAGGATGTGGAGTATAAATATAATCAAATTCTCGTTTGTTCAAAACACCATCCTCCAGGCCTTTACTCAGAAGCGTTTTTAGTGCCTGTGTGAATAGTGCTGAAGGATCACTGTCCAATTTCTTATAGGTTCTAGTAACAGGCGACGTGATTCCTACATACATAAGGGTAGGGAGCCAAGTCTATATAAAACCAGCAGAGCACAGTGGGAGCCTACCCTGAAGAAGGAATCCGTGTTATTCCGAAACGCGTTGGTTAATCTTGGCTCCCCCAGTGCTCCGTACCGCCGACAGGGGCACCACGTGACTTACTGGACACGTGACCTGAACAGAACGCAGGTCCTGCCAGCTGCAGCATTATCAAGCGCTGCACTCTCCACACACGCTCTGCTGTTTGAGGCGGCTGTCACCGGCCGGGACAGCACGCCATGAACTATCGCCAGCATCTTTAACCTCCGTGAAGGACAGCGAAGCTAAGTATATTTTTTCTACAGCACTTACGTGTATCGCTTTTACTGGCATTTTCTACATTCACCGCGTGTGCATCCTGCGGCAGGTACGATTCCTCCCCAGTTTCTGATGAATGTGCATTTACAAGGACGGGACTATCTCATTGCTAGACTTGTACATGACTTCAGATATCTACTCATAGGTATTCACGCTACCTGATACCTTAATATACTTATTATATTTATTTGTCTCTACTTTTAGACCTGGAATAGTGCACTTATATTTATATGCAAGCAACTCCATCGTCCACTTTACTTTCATTAGTGCTATCTCCTCCCCATCAGGTAAATGATTATTTTTGGCTTCATTTGAATGCATTTCTTAGCGCAAGTTTGATTGATTATTTCATCATTTATACATTAAAGTTAAAGTTAGGGTTGGGGCTAAAGTTAGGGTTTGGATTACATTTACAGTTGTGATTAGGGTTGAGATTAGGGTTAGGGGTGTGTCAGGGTTAGGGATATGGTTAGGGTTATGGTTGGGATTAGGGTTGGGGGTGTGTTGGAGTTAGTGGTGTGGTTAGGGATGGGATTAGGGTTAGGGTTGTGTTGGGGATGTGGTTGAGATTAGTGATAGGGGCTTGTTCGGGTTAGGGTTGTGGTTAGGGTTATGGTTAGGGTTGGGATTAGTGTAAGGGGTGGAGTTAGAATTGGGGGTTTCCACTGTTTAGGCACATCAGGGGCTCTCCATACGCAACATGGCGTCCGATCTCAATTCCAGCCAATTCTGCATTGAAAAAGTAAAACAGTGCTCCTTCCCTTCTGAGCTCTCCTGTGCGCTCAAGCAGGGGTTTACCCCAACATATGGGCTATCAGCATACTCAGGACAAATTGGACAACAACTTTTGGGGTCCAAATTCTCCTGATACGCTTGGGGAAATACAAAACTGGGGGCTAAAAAATAATTTTTGTGGAAAAAAAAGATTTTTTATTTTTATGACTCTGCGTTATAAACTGTAGTGAAACACTTGGGGGTTCAAAGTTCTCACAACACATCTAGATAAGTTCCTTGGGGGGTCTACTTCCAAAATGGTGTCACTTGTGGGGGGTTTCAATGTTTAGGCACATAAGGGGCTCTCCAAATGCGACATGGCATCCCATCTCAATTCCAGTCAATTTTGCATTGAAAAGTCAAACGACACTCCTTGCCTTCCGAGCTCTGCCATGCACCCTAACAGTGGTTTACCCCCACATATGGGGTATCAGCGAACTCAGGACAAATTGTGCAACAACTTTTGTGGTCCAATTTCTCCTGTTACCCTTGGTAAAATAAAACAAATTGGAGCTTAATTAAATTTTTTGTGAAAAAAGTTAAATGCTCATTTTTTAAAACATTCCAAAAATTCCTGTGAAATACCTGAAGGGTTAATAAACTTATTGAATGTGGTTTTGAGCACCTTGAGCAGTGCAGTTTTTAAAATGGTGTCAAACTTGGGTATTTTTTATTATATAGACCCCTCAAAGTTACTTCAAATGTGATGTGGTGTTGTAAAAATGAGAAATTGCTGGTCAAATTTTAACCCTTATAACTCCTTAAAAAAAGTTGGCTCCAAAATTGTAGTGATGTAAAGTAGACATGTGGGAAATGTTACTTATTAAGTATTTTGTGTGACATATCTCTGATTTAAGGGCATAAAAATTCAAAGTTGGAAAATTGCTAAATTTTCAAAATTTTTGCCAAATTTCTGTTTTTTTCACAAATAAACGCAGGTAATATCAAAGAAATTTTACCACTATCATGAAGTACAATATGTCATTAGAAAACAATGTCAGAATCATCAGGATCCGTTGAAGCGTTCCAGAGTTATAACCTCATAAAGGGACAGTGGTCAGAATTGTAAAAATTGGCCGGGTTATTAACGTGCAAACCACCCTTGGGGGTTAAGGGGTTAAGGGCAATGGTACCAAATACTAATGAAATGCATATAAACTTTTGACTTTGCAGTAAGTAATAAAAATGCCTTAAAACATTCTCGCTCTCTCAGGGTATGTGTACACGTTGCAGATTCTCTGCGGATCCGCAGCGTTTTTTTCCGGTGCAGAAACGCTGCAGATCTGCATTTGATTTACAGTACAATGTAAATCAATGAGAAAAAAATGCTGTGCACACTTTGCGGAATATCCGCTGCGGAAACGCTGCGGTTTAAAAGAAGTAGCATGTCACTTCTTTTTTGTGAATCTGCAACGTTTTTGTACCCATTCCATTATAGAAAACCGCAGGGGTAAAAAGCGCAGCAAAAACGTACAAAAAACTCTGCGGAACTGCACAAAAAATGCGACAAATCTGCAGCTGCATTTTCTGCAAGGAGAGGCAGAATCCGCACCAGAAATTCCTAAGCCTAATCCGCAACGTGTGCATATAGCCTCATTATTTTGGCATTTGGCTAATATTAATAATTATGGTAATCCTAATTGACATAAAACGGGAGAGGTTTATGCTGATTTCATTTCAGATATTGAGAAAAACGTGCATATGTGTCTTTTTATATCGTGTATGAAAACTTCTATTTTCAGCTGTATTTGATAATATGTGGAAAGTCCCAAAGTGACCAGATTGGGACTTTCCAGTATCAATATAATCAACTTACAATTTTGCAATTGTGAAAATGAATATATTATTTCACAGATTCCTCTAAAGGTACAGGTGGTTCTAACAAAATTAGAATATCATCATAAAGTTAATTTATTTCAGTTCTTCAGTACAAAATGTGAAACTCATATTATATAGAGTCATTACAGCATGATCTATTTCAAGTGTTTATTTCTGTTAATGTTGATGATTATGGCTTACAGCCACTGAAAACTCAAAAGTCTCAAAATGAAATAAATTAACTTTTTGATGATATTCTAATTTTGTGAGAAGCACCTGAATATTGTGTGAGTTTGATATGCGTAGGTGGCAGTCAACTCTTCTCAATGGGAGTCTTCTATATGATTAAGCCTAGTTGGCTAAAACGACGGAATTTATATAAGGAAGAGGAGGTCATGTTTCAAGAACGGAAGAGGTACAGGAACAAAAAAGTAAAAAACTTTATTAATTTTTATTTAACTTATTACCTTTTTAAGAAATTTCTTATCACAAGTATGCAATAATCTATATGCATAAGAAAGGTAGCAGAAGACCACTTCTCCACCATGATGCAAAATTCAATAAAGACAACAAAGATTGTGCCTGCACTGCCCAAATGTTGGCATAGTATTTATTGATGGAACGGCAAAAATGTAGTTACTATATATCATATATTTGGTTTGGCAACTTCAATGTTAATATTTTTCTACAGATGATGTCAACCCTGTTCATTACTACTTTTTTCCTATGTATTGAGCTTTGCTTTCTAATGCACACATTTCCCATGCATCTTATGGCTACATGGAAGAGGAAACAAGAATTACTGTTAGTGAGGGACGTCCTGTTGGGGTCAGAAGGGAAACTTTCAATAGTATGAGGAAGATTAGCAACTTTTTCCTCTGACTATATAGACATGTCCCTTTCACTGACAGCCTAGAATACTATATCCCATCCTCGCCAAGCATGTCTAGATGACTCAGTACCATTCTGTTCATAACTTCAGAGGATTACAAGCCAATACCCAACAAACTAGCATTGTACTTGCACTAAGAGAACAGCTCGGAGCACAGCTGGGGCCACATCCCTTTTCAGTCAGAGATGAAACACAGGAAGGATAGGTGGGGTGGCCGGCTTTGGAAGAATGCCATGGAGCCAGACTTTTTCCTGGAAAAAGCCGAACATGATTGCATGAAGACAAGGAAAGTATGTAGCTTAACCTATTTTTTGCTGGACCACATAAAGTTTCAGTTATCTAGTGTGTCACAAAAAATGTATAGCAAAACACTTTCTGGATCTTCATACGTTTAAGGTTCAATGTCCTGTTGCTGTTAAACAAATTTGGCCAATTTTTACATGACAAAATATTGAAATTATCATTGTACCAATCAGCAGCAGGGTTATTGTGGATTAAATGAAAAATCAATAAATTGGTTGCCCCATCTCTTTCCAGCCTCCTGGACCCCTTTTTACCATAGGATGGTATACTTCTGTTTGATTGACAGTTTGAACCAGTGAAATTGCTGTCCCCTATCTGTGCACTTTACAATGCTGTGATCTACAGGATAGTAGGAGTTCTAAGCAAGGAAATTGGCTGGGATCAGTAATGAACAGCATGTTTGAGCAATCAAGGCAGTGCTTACAAGCGCAAAAGAAAGTAGCTTGTAAGCACTGTGCATGTGTGATCACCACTGCTGGACTGCAGAGATGCCCGGTCCCCTAGGCAATAATCTACTGTATAAGCAATAAAAAAAAAATAGTAATTTTCAGGGAAATACAGTGGGGCAAAAAAGTATTTAGTCAGTCAGCAATAGTGCAAGTTCCACCACTTAAAAAGATAAGAGGCGTCTGTAATTTACATCATAGGTAGACCTCAACTATGGGAGACAAACTGATAAAAAAAAATCCAGAAAATCACATTGTCTGTTTTTTTAACATTTTATTTGCATTTTATGGTGGAAAATAAGTATTTGGTCAGAAACAAACAATCAAGATTTCTGGCTCTCATAGACCTGTAACTTCTTCTTTAAGAGTCTCCTCTTTCCTCCACTCATTACCTGTAGTAATGGCACCTGTTTAAACTTGTTATCAGTATAAAAAGACACCTGTGCACACCCTCAAACAGTCTGACTCCAAACTCCACTATGGTGAAGACCAAAGAGCTGTCAAAGGACACCAGAAACAAAATTGTAGCCCTGCACCAGGCTGGGAAGACTGAATCTGCCATAGCCAACCAGCTTGGAGTGAAGAAATCAACAGTGGGAGCAATAATTAGAAAATGGAAGACATACAAGACCACTGATAATCTCCCTCGATCTGGGGCTCCACGCAAAATCCCACCCCGTGGGGTCAGAATGATCACAAGAACGGTGAGCAAAAATCCCAGAACCACACGGGGGGACCTAGTGAATGAACTGCAGAGAGCTGGGACCAATGTAACAAGGCCTACCATAAGTAACACACTACGCCACCATGGACTCAGATCCTGCAGTGCCAGACGTGTCCCACTGCTTAAGCCAGTACATGTCTGGGCCCGTCTGAAGTTTGCTAGAGAGCATTTGGATGATCCAGAGGAGTTTGGGGAGAATGTCCTATGGTCTGATGAAACCAAACTGGAACTGTTTGGTAGAAACACAACTTGTCGTGTTTGGAGGAAAAAGAATACTGAGTTACATCCATCAAACACCATACCTCCTGTAAAGCATGGTGGTGGAAACATCATGCTTTGGGGCTGTTTCTCTGCAAAGGGGCCAGGACGACTGATCCGGGTACATGAAAGAATGAATGGGGCCATGTATCGTGAGATTTTGAGTGCAAACCTCCTTCCATCAGCAAGGGCATTGAAGATGAAACGTGGCTGGGTCTTTCAACATGACAATGATCCAAAGCACACCGCCAGGGCAACGAAGGAGTGGCTTCGTAAGAAGCATTTCAAGGTCCTGGAGTGGCCTAGCCAGTCTCCAGATCTCAACCCTATAGAAAACCTTTGGAGGGAGTTGAAAGTCCGTGTTGCCAAGCGAAAAGCCAAAAACATCACTGCTCTAGAGGAGATCTGCATGGAGGAATGGGCCAACATACCAACAACAGTGTGTGGCAACCTTGTGAAGACTTACAGAAAACGTTTGACCTCTGTCATTGCCAACAAAGGATATATTACAAAGTATTGAGATGAAATTTTGTTTCTGACCAAATACTTATTTTCCACCATAATATGCAAATAAAATGTTTAAAAAAACAGACAATGTGATTTTCTGGATTTTTTTTTCTCAGTTTGTCTCCCATAGTTGAGGTCTACCTATGATGTAAATTACAGACGCCTCTCATCTTTTTAAGTGGTGGAACTTGCACTATTGCTGACTGACTAAATACTTTTTTGCCCCACTGTATAGGTCATCGGTTAAAGGCAATATGTCATTTGGTTTCCCGTTAACCCACTGCTGCAAGCACATTATGTCCCTTCTAATAATTATCCTAACAATCGGTTTTGTGCGCCCCTGCATCTTGGGATATCTCTAAAAATGATCTTTATTCACCGCTCTGGTACATAATACTCAATGAAGAGCCTTCCGATGGGCATGCGTGAGACAACATTGGTGCCTGCTGTGACCTCACTAATCAGGCCTCATTAATTGGAGATGAAGAGGATGGGTTAACAAGCTCACATCAGGTTCTGAAGATGGTCCATACACGCCCAGTGGACAGCTCAGCACCGAAGGAAAACAATGGATAAAGATCATTTTGAGTGGTATGCCAGGATGCAGGTGCGCAAACAATGGATGGTTAGGTTTCTAAATAATAAAGTAATTCTAGATACCTAGAATTTTTTTTGTCATTTTTAGATGCAACTGTATAACTATTCCACATCAGAATATATACTCATTCAACTGAACATTCCCCTTAAAATACATTGTAAAATAACACAGACTAAATCCCAAAATGGTAAGTGAAGAAGTGATACATGATGCATTTTTAGCATTTTGGTTGGACAAGTGCAATTTTTAGCCTTTGGGACAAGTTGAATGAAATTGACTGTATGATTTATGCTTCATATAAGGTGAACATTTTTTTTTGCTTTTCTAAGTCTTGTAGCAACATTTTATTTATACTTTGTATCCAAAAATAAACCTGACCCGGCTCTCAATTAGTATGTGCAATTGTTTCTTGAGCATTGAGAACAAAGGACTGAGTTCTTCAAGGATGATGAGATGCAGAAATGAGGATGAGCTTGTGACAATGCTCTTTCTGTTATATGTGCTGCAATGGCTTTATTTTATACTACTGACCTCACTACTTCCATGGCATGTCAGTCACAGCTGGCTCTAACCCTTTTATTTCCCCATCTAATTGTAAAAATCACTCATTCTGGAGAATGTCGCTAGTGTGACCCTAAGCTCTTACTCAGAATAACTTAAAGACCTATGGCCTCACAAGCTTCAGCTATGGGATGCAGAACCAGGAAAATATTTCTATGGCAGCTATGTTACACGGAAGGAATGTTCCTCACATGCAAAGTCGCCTAGTACCACCACTATGGAATTGTAAAGTATTCTTAGTCACACTACTGAATCTTCTGAAGCCCTACACAGGGTTATTACACTGAGTGCACAATTAGGCAATTTGTATTTTTGATGATTAATTTTAATATAGGTCAATCAAAAAGGTTGATAAGCCTGAATACTTAATGAAGTAAAAGTTTTTCATGAGAATATCTATGTGTGTATAAATGTTTGGCAACTATTAGTGTGCAGAATTATTATGCAACTATATGAAAAACGTAAATTTTCCCATTTCAACTGTTTATTTTCATTATTTAAAATTAATAAACAAACCACTCAAAATGTACAATCATACTTTTCTGACATTTAAAAAATATATACAGTATAGACCAAAAGTTTGGACACACCTCATTTAAAGATTTTTCTGTATTTTCATGACTATGAAAATTGTAAATTCACACTGAAGGCATCAAAACTATGAATTAACACATGTGGAATTATATACTTAACAAAAAAGTGTGAAACACCTGAAAATATGTCTTGTATTCTAGGTTCTTCAAAGTAGCCACCTTTTGCTTTGATGACTGCTTTGCACACTCTTGGCATTCTCTTGATGAGCTTCAAGAGGTAGTCACCGGAAATGGTTTTCACTTCAAAGGTGTGCCCTGTCAGGTTTAATAAGTGGGATTTCTTGCCTTATAAATGGTGTTGGGACCATCAGTTGTGTTGAGCAGAAGTCTGGTGGATACACAGCTGATAGTCCTACTGAATAGACTGTTAGAATTTGTATTATGGCAAGAAAAAAGCAGCTAAGTAAAGAAAAATGAGTGACCAACATTACTTTAAGAAATGAAGGTCAGTCAGTAGAAAAATTAGGAAAACTTTGTAAGTGTCCCCAAGTGCAGTGGCAAAAACCATCAAGCGCTACAAAGAAAGTGTTTATTAAAAACTGGCAGTAGATTTGGGAATTGATTTTGAATCCATCTTCAACCTGAAAAGGTCCAACTAGCTAATCTTTACTAATACCAGCCCATAGTAGTACCTCACCTTCACCTTGCTGGTGTCTGGTTCTTCGAGAGTCACTCTCATCTCTTCAGTCCATAAAGCCTTTGAAAATCTGTCTTCAGATATTTCTTGGCTCAGTCTTGACTTTTCAACTTATGTGTCTTGTTCAGTGGTGGGCGGATTTCAGCCTTCTTAACCTTGACCATGTCTCCTGGCACTGAACACATTATACTTCTGTGCACTCCAGGGAGGTCGCAGTTGTGAAAAATGACAGCACTGGAGGATAATGGGTTCCTGGTTGCTTCGCGTTTGAGTATTCTCAAATATTTCAAGTTAATACGCGTCTTTTTTCTCAACATGTGTTTTGTGACCTTGTTGATTATATATATCAAAACATTTTATGATTTCGTGATCATGACCAATATAAATTTGATTTCCTTAGGTCTCATCCTCCCTCATTACACAAATACACATCACTTGATCTGCTTCATACAATAAACATTCAAGTTTACAGAGCTTGGAATTGGAGATTCTGTACACAAATGATGATATGGTCAAAATACTCATTTGCCTTACAATTGTATACACTGGGCCATGGACTGTTGTGGGATCTTGATGAGGGGGCATGCTGGAGTCACACGCTTCTGATTCATGAAGAGGTGCAGGGTGTAGGGTTGACCTACGCAGTACAGGGATTGATAGTGACCTAACGGGGTTCACTGTTCTCGCTACCACTGGTGTAGTGCTCTCTCTTATGGCTACGCTTCTGGTGAGTCTACGTAACACAGGTATACTAAACCTTCTGGGACTACTTCTACTCACTGTGGGCATGACAGATTCACCTATAGCAGGGGGTGGACTCTCTGGTTCCACTGCTGGTGTGATGTCTGTTGCTTGAGCCTGCTGTTGTAAAGTCTCATCTGTGTCAGGACGGATTAGAGTCACATCTGCTTCAGGTATTTCCAACTGGGGAAAAGTCAAAACAGGCACCACTATAGCTTGATGTTGAGTCCAAGACTGGGGAATATCTCCAAGAACAGTATGGATTCTCTTTTCCTCTTCTTCCATAGGTTGAGAAGTACCTGAGTCTTTTTCCTTGTCTCTCAGCTTGTCAGGGCATATTTTAAGATGATCCCTTGATACCGCAGTCGAGAGTTTTCCTCCATCTTTGCTTATAACACACACTTTAGTATTGTTAAAGTTTGATGCTAAGATGGTATATGGTTCTGCTTCCCATTGGTCATCAAGTTATGTATTCTTCTTTTTCGCTTTAGCACTGGTTCACCGGGTGACAAGGGAATTGCAGGGGCACGTTAATTGTAATTTCTCTCTTGTTTTTGTCTTGCCTGAGACATGCTTCTTTCAACACATTCTTGTACTTGGCGGTATTTCTGTTGTCGCTCAGTATCCCAATCCACATCTGGTGATGTTGCTTCTGGTGTGAGGACTCCCATTTCAAGATCAACAGGTAATTTGCTAGGTCTTCCTCTCATCAGGTAGCCTGGAATGCAGTTGGTGGAATTCACTGGGATGTGATTGTACCGATCTAACAAGTCTGGCAACTTCTCTGGCCATAAGTTTCTTTCTTCCAAAGGTAAGGTAAGGTTTTCAGTAAGTCGATTACCACTTGGTTCATCTTTTCACAGATACCATTTGTTTGTGGGTGGTACGGTGTTGTTCTTATCTTCTTACATCCGTACAGGTTGCAGAACTCCTGGAAGACTTCCGCTTCAAAGGCTAGGCCTTGGTCAATAAGCACTTGTCACGGATCCCTTCTCCGTGGTGTTACTTATTCGTTATGTGCCTGCTCTCACAGTGACTTGGGGTTGTGCCTGCAAGGGTTAATCTATCTCCCCACTCTCAGTCCAGCATTCAACCTCTGTTCTATGCTGTAATGGGAGCATAAATCACACACCGACCCAGGCCACACACCCGCTCATACACGCTGCCACCACTCATCGAATACACGGGTGATGAGTCCCGGAACTAACAATTCTAATAAAAATATGTCTATCACTCATAAGGCTCACACACCTTAGGCTAGGTTCACACTTGCGTTGTGCAGTCTGTTCATCAAATTCGTTAAATGGACTGCACTAATGCAAGTGCCGACTTTGGCACTGCGCTAGCGCAGATGGAGCATCTGCCAGCTCCATCTGCGCTAGCAGTGCGCTAGCAGTGATGGACCTGGAAACGCTGCAGCCTGCGTCTCGGATCCGTCACTCAATGATGGCACATCGCTAGCGCACACCCATTGTGGGCATGCTCTAGCGATGTGTTCGCCATTGCAAGTAATGGTGGCGTTAACAGAGTATGTTACACCGCGTTATGCCGCGGTGTAACGTAGTCCATTAAATGGGTTCACACAACGCAGTGTGAAACCAGCCTAAGGCTATGGATTCTTTTAGAACATTCAAGCTTCAACTTGTTAAAGTTTTATACTTTAATAACAAAAGGTTCAATGCTTACAATAAGAAAAAGGTATAAAAATATGATAATAAAAAGACATACAACTTATGCAAAGCAGTGTCAAAATAAACAGGAGAAACTTACAGAAATTATCTAACTGGTAGTTGCTTTCCGCTCCCTGAGGGTAGGACGATGTAGATTGGATCACACCAGCTTCTCAGGCTGCCCCCATCATGTGAACACAATTCTCTGTCTGCAGCCTAAATTTATAATTTTGGTCTGAGGTCAGGTTTCTAGATCGGCCCCTCAGGTTAATATCATAATTGCGGGCTGTTTGATTGGCCACTGCCGCTCTACTAATGAATATATATTATTTTCCTCTTGCAACACTTGTGACCAGGTTCCCAGGAATAGATCACCTCAGGCTACAATTAGCATCTCCCTTCCAAGCACTAGGAGGTGTCAAGTGTTCCTTTCTTCTTGGCCTTAGCTAGACCTCCTGGTGAGATATGGAGACACAATTTCTACTAGTCCCAAGGAAGTACCTATTAACACATAGGTGCGACTTGCCTTCAGGGCAGATGTTACATTATCACTAGTCACAAATATGACCTACATACATCACTACACACATATAGATATATATATATACACATATTTCACCACAGCACCTTCTCAGGGTAACCATGTGGTTGACAAAAGAGTTGTTGTAAGGCTTTGGCTGCCATCTTCGCTGTCTGGTCCTTGACAGGCACGACTACCTGGAATCTGGAGTAATGGTCCACAATGGTAAGAGCATAGACCAAGGGTTCTGTTGCCTGTATTGCATTATTATTAACAGTAAACAGTTTAGCAAGTGTGGCATGTCTGGGTAAGTGGACCTCTTACTCTCCACAATTAAGGACACTCACTGGTACTCTCCCCTTGTGGACATCCACAACCCCTCTGGCTGTCAGGATTGTGGGCTTACTGTCTGAATACACAGGTTCTACCAGGGCCTTGTAATCTTTACCTCTGAGGCCTATTGCTGCCCGACACCATATTAACATTTCACTCCTGGCGGGTATTGCAATGGGGATCGGATCACTCACTGTGACACTTCCAACTTCTCCACCAGACAATTCTACCTGTTGTCTCTGCACCAGGGCCCTGATTTCTTTTTGCAGGACACGCTGCTCACTGGAACAAGCAGTTTCGGCCACCTGTTGTAACAAGACAATAACCTCGGCAAGACAATTTTCAATTACATTAGTACCTATGGTCATCAGGGGGTTACATTCACGTCGGTCAATATCAACAATCACCAGTCCTTGGGCCTTCAATTCTACCCACCCCACCTTAATTGTGACCTCCTTGTACCCCACCTGTGGCAATGTTTGACCATTACTGGCTATTATTGTCAAATCACTATCCTGGCCACGGGTAATATCTGAGTCAGCCCAATAAGGTTTATAGAGAATGTAAGGCATAGTCGTCACCTGAGAGCCGGTGTCCAATAAAGTGTTCATCGGGATGCCATCGATCACAATGGGGAGGATCGACCATCCTCCGATGTACTTGGCTTGACAGTTTTGCAGGCCTGGTTGTCCTATTCCTGAGGGTTGGCCCTCTGCCCCAGGGGTCACTCGTTTAAATGGCAGAACCTTGCGATGTGTCCTGCCTGGTTGCAGCGGCGGCAGATGGGTCGTCTGTCCTGATGATAGCGGTCGTTTTCTCTTCCTCTGGTCAGCGGAATCCTCTTCTTTTGTCACCAGGGGACGTCCTCCGGTCTGGAAGCCATCTTGATCTTCTCCTTTGGGGGTTCATGCAGGGACTGCACAGTCCTGGCTAATGCAGCTACGCTTCTAGTCAGTTCCTGCACCTGGAGGCAAAGTCCTGTGGAGGGGTCATCATCCAGGATCTGTGCATCGGCCTCAACAGGGACCTGATGGCAGGATTCTACCTCCTGGTGGTACATGAGGGCTGGATGCCTAGGGGGCATGGTGCAGCTGGGCTGAGGTTCATGCAGCACCTGGATGGCCCTGTCTTTAAATTGTGCAAAGTCCAGGTCAGGGTTTTGCAAGGCCAGGATGCGTAGTTGAGTCCTGTGGTTGTTGGACAGGAGCCCTCCAATGAACTGTTCCTGTCCCCATCCTGCACGCTGTTAGGGTCAACCTGTTTGATGGCCCATAGTGCCTCTTGCAGATTAAGGGCATAGTTGTTGTGAGTTCTGTTTTTGGGCTCCCTCTGGTGGTTACTGATGGTACTGGGTGACTTGTCTTTCCTGGGTTTCTGGGTTCCACCTGTTCCATCAGCATATGGGAGTTTCCTATTTAACCTGGCTTTGCTGGCATTTCCTCGCCGGTTATCAATGTATCCAGTGTGTCTTGTTACCTCTGCTCCCTGCTCCTAGAACCTTCTGGTCAAGCTAAGTTTGGATTTTCCTGTTTTGGTGTTTTGCTTTATTTGGTTTTTAGTCCAGCCTGCAGATATGTGATTCTTGCTGCTGGTTGCTATAGTGGGCTGAAATTGCTCCTCATGTACCATGAGTTGGCACATGAGTTCAAGTAATTTCAGGTTGGTTTTTTGAAGGGTTTTTCGCTGACCGCGCAGTTCACTTTTGTATCCTCTGCTATCTAGCTTTAGCGGGCCTCATTTTGCTGAAACTGTTTTCATACTGCGTATGTGCTTTCCTCTCATTTCACCGTCATTATATGTGGGGGGCTGCTATTTCTGTGGGGAATTTCTCTGGAGGCAAGAGAGGTCTGTGTTTTTTTCTAATAGGGGAAGTTAGATCTTAGGCTGGAGCGAGACGTCTAGGATCATCGTAGGCACGTTCCCCGGCTACTTTTATTTGTGTGTTAGGTTCAGGGTCGCGGTCAGCTCAGGTTCCATCGCCCTAGAGCTTGTTTGTATCTGTGCTTGTCCTTTAGTGATCCCCTGCCATTGGGATCATGACAGTATAACCGGCCCACAAAGTGTTAATTGTATTGGCTGAAGTAGGAGGATAAGTAGTCTGAGGAAGTTTTTTTTTTTTTTTTTCTTTCTCTTTCCCTCAGAGTTTGCTGCCTAGCCTTATTGCAGCCTGGCTACTTCCTCCTCCTCTTAATCTTTGAATGGCTCTGATCCCAGCTGTTTATCATGGACGTCCAGAGTTTGGCTTCCAGCCTGAATAATCTTGCCACTAAGGTTCAAAATATACAGGATTTTGTTGTACATGCTCCTATGTCTGAACCTAGAATTCCTGTCCCAGAGTTTTTTTCTGGAGATAGATCTCGTTTTCTGAATTTTAGGAACAATTGCAAGTTGTTTCTTTCTTTGAAATCTCGCTCCTCTGGAGACCCTGCTCAGCAAGTCAAGATAATTATATCTTTCCTGCGGGGTGACCCTCAGGATTGGGCATTTGCATTGGCACCAGGGGACCCTGCGTTGCTTAATGCGGATGCGTTTTTTCTGGCATTGGGTTTGCTCTATGAGGAACCTAACCAAGAGATTCAGGCTGAAAAAGCTTTGTTGGCCCTCTCTCAGGGGCAAGATGAAGCAGAAATTTATTGTCAAAAATTTCGGAAGTGGTCGGTACTTACTCAGTGGAATGAGTGCGCTCTGGCTGCAAAGTTTAGAGATGGCCTTTCTGAGGCCATTAAAGATGTTATGGTGGGGTTCCCTGCGCCTGCTGGTCTGAATGAGTCTATGACTATGGCTGTTCAGATTGATCGGCGTTTACGGGAGCGCAAACCTGTGCATCATTTGGCGGTGTCGTCTGAACCGTCACCTGAGATAATGCAATGTGATAGAATTCAGTCCAGAAGTGAACGGCAAAAGTATAGGCGGAAAAAAGGGTTGTGCTTTTATTGTGGTGATTCAGCTCATGTTATATCAGCATGCTCTAAACGCACAAAAAAGGTTGATAAGTCTGTTGCCATTAGTACTTTACAGTCTAAGTTCATTCTGTCTGTGACTCTGATTTGTTCATTATCATCCATTTCCGTCGATGCCTATGTGGATTCAGGCGCTGCCCTGAGTCTTATGGATTGGTCATTTGCCAATCGCTGTGGGTTTAGTCTGGAGCCTCTGGAAGTCCCTATTCCTTTGAAGGGAATTGACTCTACACATTTGGCTATGAATAAACCTCAGTACTGGACACAAGTGACCATGCGTATGACTCCCGTTCATCAGGAGGTGATTCGCTTCCTGGTACTGTATAATTTGCATGATGTTCTAGTACTTGGTCTGCCATGGTTGTCTTCCTGGAGCAGAACAATATTGTATCATACAATTATTAGGTTCTGTAGAAGGACGTAGATCTGGGGATTTATTATGATGGAATATAGGCTGAACTGGATGGACAAATGTCTTTTTTCGGCCTTACTAACTATGTTACTATGTTACTATGGTTACAAACTCATAATCCAGTCTTTGACTGGAAATCGATGTCTGTGTTAAGCTGGGGTTGTCAGGGGGTTCATGATGATGCACCTCCGATTTCTATCGCTTCATCTACTCCTTCTGAGATTCCTGTGTTTTTGTCTGACTATCGGGATGTTTTTGAGGAGCCTAAGCTCAGTTCGCTTCCTCCTCACAGGGATTGCGATTGTGCTATAAATTTAATTCCAGGCAGTAAATTTCCTAAAGGTCGTTTGTTCAATCTGTCAGTGCCAGAGCATACTGCTATGCGGGATTATGTTAAGGAGTCCTTGGAAAAGGGACATATCCGTCCATCTTTGTCCCCTTTGGGAGCAGGTTTTTTTTTCGTGGCCAAAAAAGATGGTTCCTTGAGGCCTTGTATAGATTATCGTCTTTTGAATAAGATTACCGTAAAATATCAGTATCCTTTGCCATTGTTGACTGATTTGTTTGCTCGCATTAAGGGGGCTAAATGGTTCACTAAGATTGATCTTCGGGGTGCGTATAATCTTATACGAATAAAGCAAGGTGATGAGTGGAAAACCGCATTTAATACGCCTGAGGGCCATTTTGAGTATTTGGTAATGCCTTTTGGACTTTCTAATGCTCCTTCAGTCTTCCAGTCCTTTATGCACGATATTTTCCGTGAATATCTGGATAAATTTATGATTGTGTATTTGGATGATATTTTGGTTTTTTCTGATGACTGGGAGTCTCATGTTCAGCAGGTCAGGAAGGTGTTTCAGGTCCTGCGGGCCAATTCCTTGTTTGTAAAGGGCTCAAAGTGTCTCTTTGGAGTCCAGAAGATTTCTTTCTTGGGATATATTTTTTCCCCTTCTACTATTGAGATGGATCCCGTCAAGGTTCAGGCTATTTGTGACTGGACGCAGCCTACATCTCTTAAGAGTCTACAGAAGTTCTTGGGCTTTGCTAATTTCTATCGTCGTTTTATAACTAATTTTTCTAGTGTTGTTAAGCCTTTGACGGATTTGACTAAGAAGGGTGCTGATGTTGCTAATTGGTCTCCTGCGGCTGTGGAGGCCTTTCAGGAACTTAAGCGCCGGTTTTCTTCTGCTCCTGTGTTGCGTCAGCCAGATGTTTTGCTCCCTTTTCAGGTTGAGGTTGATGCTTCCGAGATTGGAGCGGGGGCGGTTTTGTCACAGAGAAGCTCCGATGGCTCAGTGATGAAGCCATGCGCGTTTTTTTCTAGAAAGTTTTCGCCGGCTGAGCGGAATTATGATGTTGGTAATCGGGAACTTTTGGCCATGAAGTGGGCATTTGAGGAGTGGCGTCATTGGCTAGAGGGTGCTAGACATCGTGTGGTGGTCTTGACTGATCACAAAAATTTGATTTACCTTGAGTCTGCCAGGCGTCTGAATCCTAGACAGGCTCGTTGGTCACTGTTTTTCTCTCGTTTCAATTTTGTGGTTTCATACCTGCCAGGTTCAAAGAATGTGAAGGCGGATGCTCTTTCTAGGAGTTTTGTGCCTGACTCCCTTGGAAATTCTGAGCCCTCTGGTATCCTTAGGGATGGGGTGATTTTGTCTGCTGTCTCCCCAGACTTGCGACGTGCTTTGCAGGAGTTTCAGGCGGGTAAACCTGATCGTTGTCCGCCTGAGAGACTGTTTGTTCCGGATAATTGGACCAGTAGAGTCATCTCCGAGGTCCATTCTTCTGCGTTGGCAGGTCATCCTGGAATATTTGGTACTAGAGACTTGGTGGCCAGGTCTTTTTGGTGGCCTTCCTTGTCGAGGGATGTGCGTTCTTTTGTGCAGTCTTGTGAGGTTTGTGCTCGGGCTAAGCCTTGCTGTTCTCGGGCCAGTGGATTGTTGTCACCTTTGCCTATCCCGAAGAGGCCTTGGACGCACATTTCCATGGACTTTATTTCGGATCTCCCTGTCTCTCAAAAAATGTCCGTCCTCTGGGTTGTGTGTGATCGCTTTTCTAAAATGGTTCATCTGGTACCCTTGCCTAAGTTGCCTTCCTCCTCTGAGTTGGTTCCTCTGTTTTTTCAGAATGTGGTTCGTTTGCATGGGATTCCTGAGAACATCGTTTCTGACAGGGGATCCCAGTTTGTGTCTAGATTTTGGCGGACGTTCTGTGCTAAGATGGGCATTGATTTGTCCTTTTCGTCTGCATTCCATCCTCAGACGAATGGCCAGACTGAACGAACTAATCAGACCTTGGAAACTTATTTAAGGTGTTTTGTTTCTGCTGATCAGGATGACTGGGTTACCTTTTTGCCGCTGGCCGAGTTTGCCCTTAATAATCGGGCTAGTTCTGCTACCTTGGTTTCTCCTTTCTTTTGTAATTCGGGGTTTCAGCCTCGTTTTTCCTCTGGTCAGGTGGAACCTTCTGATTGTCCTGGAGTGGACATGGTGGTGGATAGGTTGCATCGGATTTGGAGTCATGTGGTGGACAATTTGAAGTTGTCCCAGGAGAAGGCTCAGCAGTTTGCTAATCGCCGTCGCCGCGTGGGTCCTCGACTTCTTGTTGGTGACTTGGTGTGGTTGTCTTCTCGTTTTGTTCCTATGAAGGTCTCTTCTCCTAAGTTCAAGCCTCGGTTCATCGGTCCCTATAGGATCTTGGAAATTCTTAACCCTGTGTCGTTTCGTTTGGATCTCCCGGCATCGTTTGCTATTCATAATGTGTTTCATCGGTCATTGTTGCGGAAGTATGAGGTACCTGTTGTTCCTTCGCTTGAGCCTCCTGCTCCAGTGCTGGTGGAGGGAGAATTGGAGTATGTTGTGGAGAAGATCTTGGATTCTCGTGTTTCCAGACGGAAACTCCAGTATTTGGTCAAGTGGAAGGGTTATGGTCAGGAGGATAATTCTTGGGTGGTTGCCTCGGATGTTCATGCTGATGATTTGGTTCGCGCTTTTCATAGGGCTCATCCTGGTCGCCCTGGTGGTTCTCGTGAGGGTTCAGTGACCCCTCCTCAAGGGGGGGGTACTGTTGTGAGTTCTGTTTTTGGGCTCCCTCTGGTGGTTACTGATGGTACTGGGTGACTTGTCTTTCCTGGGTTTCTGGGTTCCACCTGTTCCATCAGCATATGGGAGTTTCCTATTTAACCTGGCTTTGCTGGCATTTCCTCGCCGGTTATCAATGTATCCAGTGTGTCTTGTTACCTCTGCTCCCTGCTCCTAGAACCTTCTGGTCAAGCTAAGTTTGGATTTTCCTGTTTTGGTGGTTTGCTTTATTTGGTTTTTAGTCCAGCCTGCAGATATGTGATTCTTGCTGCTGGTTGCTCTAGTGGGCTGAAATTGCTCCTCATGTACCATGAGTTGGCACATGAGTTCAAGTAATTTCAGGATGGTTTTTTGAAGGGTTTTTCGCTGACCGCGCAGTTCACTTTTGTATCCTCTGCTATCTAGCTTTAGCGGGCCTCATTTTGCTGAAACTGTTTTCATACTGCGTATGTGCTTTCCTCTCATTTCACCGTCATTATATGTGGGGGGTTGCTATTTCTGTGGGGAATTTCTCTGGAGGCAAGAGAGGTCTGTGTTTTTTTCTAATAGGGGAAGTTAGATCTTAGGCTGGAGCGAGACGTCTAGGATCATCGTAGGCACGTTCCCCGGCTACTTTTATTTGTGTGTTAGGTTCAGGGTCGCGGTCAGCTCAGGTTCCATCGCCCTAGAGCTTGTTTGTATCTGTGCTTGTCCTTTAGTGTTCCCCTGCCATTGGGATCATGACACATAGTCCCGTATACTATCCGGTGTTTGTTGATGATTGTTTGCACCCGAAAAACCTCATTTTGATTTCTGCAGCGGTGCGGTTGTCAAAAGTGGGTTTAAGTTTGGCAAATATCTGCTGAACAGTTCCTTTTTCCATATCTGGCCAGGATTTTACTTCTCTTAGGGCTGCACCAATTAGTTGGCCAATTAGGATGCTGACCTTTTAATGGTCTGTCAGGGGATATACTTCAAATAGGCTGCAGAGCCTTTCCTTAAAGTCACTTAGTGTATGGGACTCCCCAGAATATTGTGGAAGCCAGGCCACTACTGATACATAGGGTATGGATAGCGGCATTATGGGAGCGGTCACTGCGGCAGGGTCCAGCCGGCTTGTAGGAGCTGCATGCACTGCGGGGCCTGGTGGCAATACTGGACCCGCGGCTGCATCCACAGTGGGGTCCGGGGTCATCATGGGGCTTGGGGCTGCAACTGCCGTCAATTCTCCTCCCGGGGCAGACATGTCCCTGTCCACATGATAACCTTGCAGAGGCCCGATGTCTTGCCTCTGGAGTTTGAAGCGGTTCCCCCCCAGCATGGTCGGGTGTTTCTCCCGGTCCACCATCCAGCGCTTTGTGACGTTCTCACTTGCGGTGTTAATGCACGGCGTCTTCACTTCTTGCTCTCCTCACAGCATGGCACTTGCTTCCTCTTCACGCTCTTTTGGATCGCTTCGCCCAGGAAAGTATGCCCCTTCTTCCCTTCGCGATCCATGTGGCGTGGCAATGGTGGCTTGCAAACAAACTCTCACAGTCTCTGGCACACAGTACCTGGCGATGCCAGGGCACGAAATCCTGTTCGTGACGCCAAGGTCGAGTCGCCCTCCAGGGCCTGGAGTACTTGGTACCGGGTCCGGTCGCATTTAAAGGTCCATGGCCCTGGGCACTCAACGAAATGGGAAAGGTCTTTAAGGGCTATTTTGGAATAAAGTCTATTCGTGAAGCCGCCTGTAGTTCTCAGTCAGAGGGGACCGATGCTGCTTAAAGAGGTCCTCTGGGGTGATGTTGCAGCAAGATGGTGGCACTTCCCACAGGTGAAGCAGGGACCCCAAGGCTCACAAGGTGTATGACAAGGATGGTGGGTTGCCGGTAAATGACCGAGGACACAGGGTTGCAGTATTTACCTGGTTTACTGAAGTAGTAGCCAGCCTCAGTCCAGGGTACCGGCAACAGGTGCAGAAGGAGTGCAGGCAGAGCGAAAACAAGTAGAAATCCCCTTGGCTAGTCAGGTTGGGAGCCTTCCACTATGTGCTGGTTTTCTGGTCCCTTGCTACCTGTAACTTGCTGGCAAGGTACCCCTTTCTCTCTCCTGTCCTGGGACAGTACCTGCACAGTAGGCAACTTGACCTATTCTCTTGGGGTCTCTGACACGTTGACTCCAGGCTCTAACTGCTGCTGTACCTCAGGTTTAGTATGGGCAATTTATGTATAGTCCTATGCCCTCTGGTTCTACTGTGGACCTTGCAGTTATCCACAATCTCGGGCTCCCGTTGCCTGATTTCTGAGCTCTGGCTCACAGGAGGCCCAATCGCTGCCTTCTTGAGCTCCAAATCACCCCTCTGAGCTCCTTTCCTGTCTCTTGTCTCACAAAGACTGACTAACTCCTCCTCCAGACCAGGATGGAATTTAGGGAAGATCCCCTCAAACAGGGTTTTGAGCTCCCCCTTCTGGCCTGGAGTTAGAATGTGTTGTGTGTACAGCAGACCTTTCAAAGGGAACTCACTTGTCTCCAGGCATGGCACTACCCTCCCCGAGAAGAAGGCAGCACCACTGTGGTACCTGAACTCCTGGCGTGCCACAGAGCAAATGCCAAAAGTAGCACTCCCGAGTTATGCCTAAATTTTGAAAATTTTCAAAACTTCTATGACTGATTTCTGACATGAAAGCTTTGAAGAATCGGGGCCACAATGTATTAGTTAGTAGGCAAATACAATATAACCTACATATACTATTACTAACAAACAACACTTTAAATCTCTGTCTCTAAATTCTCATTCACAAGAAATGATATTACAAGCTAAAGCTTGTTTTACATGCATCACTAGCTGGTAAAGGCTGCGTGCACACGCTGCGGATTTTGCTGCGGATCTGCAGCAGATTTGACCGCTGCGGATCCGCAGCAGTTTTCCCAAAGTTTACTGTACCATGTAAACCTAAGGGGAAAAAAAACCCCAGTGCACATGCTGCGGAAAATGCCGCGCGGAAACGCTGCGGATTATTTTCCGCAGCATGTCAATTGTTTGTGCGGATTCCGCAGCGGGTTTCAACCAGCACCAATAGGAAAGTGCTGGTGAAAACCCGCAGAAGAATCCGCAGGAAAATCCGCAGCGTGGGCACATACCCTTAATGTCAGCAGGCTGGGAAAGCATCAGGTTGGGCAGACTTAAGACATATTGATAGATATTTTGAATGTTGGGCCTCCTTAGGACAGTGAGTGATGACAACAAATGTAAGGAACTGGAGAACATGCTGATGCTATATAAGCAAAAATATTGATAACAATAATAAGGCATTATCAGAGAGCCACTGAAGGCAAAAATTTATGTATAGAGGTGGCTTTTTCCTGCTAAAATAATTATCAAATGGTTAGGAAAGGCAGACTTCTTGATCCGGAATAATAAAGTTTTCTAGCGTAAAAACCTTGAAATGTCAAAAAAACATTTTGCAACTCAAAGTTATGCAAACATTTTGCGGCATTAGCTATTGCTACCTTAACAAAATTGAAGGGTTAAAATGAAGTGTTTTATTCAGGTATAAAAATGATATTTTAATATGCTATATCACAAGACATTTTTCTCAGCAATAAGAACAATCCATTGAATATGATAAAAGCTTACCGGTTAAAGAAAGAAAGTTCTAACAAAGAAATACTTCATTGTTACATAAAAACATGTACAGTGGTGGCTTATAATAGGGGCACTTTAAGCAAAACAGTGTTCCTGCTGTGCTTTATTTCATTCCATTTTTATAATTTGGACTCTGAAAAGTAGAGCTGTAGTCCTGAATTGTAAGCACAAGTTTATCATGTACAGGTCCTTCTCAAAAAATTAGCATATAGTGTTAAATTTCATTATTTACCATAATGTAATGATTACAATTAAACTTTCATATATTATAGATTCATTATCCACCAACTGAAATTTGTCACGTCTTTTATTGTTTTAATACTGATGATTTTGGCATACAACTCCTGATAACCCAAAAAACCTGTCTCAATAAATTAGCATATCAAGAAAAGGTTCTCTAAACGACCTATTACCCTAATCTTCTGAATCAACTAATTAACTCTAAACACATGCAAAAGATACCTGAGGCTTTTATAAACTCCCTGCCTGGTTCATTACTCAAAACCCCCAACATGGGTAAGACTAGCGACCTGACAGATGTCAAGAAGGCCATCATTGACACCCTCAAGCAAGAGGGTAAGACCCAGAAAGAAATTTCTCAACAAATAGGCTGTTCCCAGAGTGCTGTATCAAGGCACCTCAATGGTAAGTCTGTTGGAAGGAAACAATGTGGCAGAAAACGCTGTACAACGAGAAGAGGAGACCGGACCCTGAGGAAGATTGTGGAGAAGGACCGATTCCAGACCTTGGGGAACCTGAGGAAGCAGTGGACTGAGTCTGGTGTGGAAACATCCAGAGCCACCGTCCACAGGCGTGTGCAGGAAATGGGCTACAGGTGCCGAAATGGGCTACAGAGAAGCAGCACTGGACTGTTGCTAAGTGGTCCCAAGTACTTTTTTCTGATGAAAGCAAATTTTGCATGTCATTCGGAAATCAAGGTGCCAGAGTCTGGAGGAAGACTGGGGAGAAGGAAATGCCAAAATGCCTGAAGTCCAGTGTCAAGTACCCACAGTCAGTGATGGTGTGGGGTGCCATGTCAGCTGCTGGTGTTGGTCCACTGTGTTTCATCAAGGGCAGGGTCAATGCAGCTAGCTATCAGGAGATTTTGGAGCACTTCATGCTTCCATCGGCTGAAATGCTTTATGGAGATGAAGATTTCATTTTTCAGCACGACCTGGCACCTGCTCACAGTGCCAAAACCACTGGTAAATGGTTTACTGACCATGGTATTACTGTGCTCAATTGGCCTGCCAACTCTCCTGACCTGAACCCCATAGAGAATCTGTGGGATATTGTGAAGAGAAAGTTGAGAGACGCAAGACCCAACACTCTGGATGAGCTTAAGGCCGCTATTGAAGCATCCTGGGCCTCCATAACATCTCAGCAGTGTCACAGGCTGATTGCCTCCATGCCACGCCGCATTGAAGCAGTCATTTCTGCCAAAGGATTCCCGACCAAGTATTGAGTGCATAACTGAACATTATTATTTGATGGTTTTTTTGTTTGTTATTAAAAAACACTTTTATTTGATTGGATGGGTGAAATATGCTAATTTATTGAGACAGGTTTTTTGGGTTATCAGGAGTTGTATGCCAAAATCATCAGTATTAAAACAATAAAAGACCTGATAAATTTCAGTTGGTGGATAATGAATCTATAATATATGAAAGTTTAATTGTAATCATTACATTATGGTAAATAATGAAATTTAACACTATATGCTAATTTTTTGAGAAGGACCTGTATAAGAACGGTATGATGTACATCATAAGCAAAAGGAGACAAGACAAAAAAAAATTTTTTTATGAGAATTAATGGCATGAATACTGCAAGTATAAACTCCTCAACAGTGAAACGGCAACATCAAAAAGGAAGTCAGGGAAAAATGAAAATCACAAGAGTAATAGATATGTTAATGATATGCCAGTATAAACACCACACAAAGAAATACACACTTTTACGATGTGGTAGGCTATCAGTTAGGTTATTAATGGTTCTTTGAAGAATGTTCAGCCACACTGAATGCGCTTGTGCACTTAAATCATGAAGGCTATTTTCAACTGTCAACCAATGACATCCCAGATGTGTTCGATGGGACACCTGTCTGGAAATGCTATAGGTCAAGGTAGCAGATTTAAGCCACACAGACTGCCCATAAAAGTGTGAGCAACATGCAGCCAAGTGTTATTGTGTTGAAAAACATCTCCAGAGACACTTTTGGGAAATCAATGTAACTCTGAGCTGTTAGTATACATGAAATGAAGATTAGAGGGGTCCTGCTACCATACATTAAAACACACCTTGACTAAGTGGAGGATCGATGTGATGTTCCATCATGAAGGCATTTTTCTGTGTGCATTGCCCAAGTAGTCTCCAATCCAATTTTAGCTTCTACACTGGAACAGCTACCAACGCTATGGCTATACTTTTTCCATAAGGGTCTGTTAACAGACAATGACTTAAATGAGTGTCCCTTTTGCCTTTCTGGCAACATACCTTAAAAAAGCATGAAATAGCATTGTAGACTACAGTATTGCATCCCGTTCAAGAAATAAAATGAAAAAGTTAGACATATGCATTAAAAATGTATTAATTTCTCTTAAAACCCTAACAGGGTTTTTTTTTTCATATTTTGGCTATGCATATTGCCTCTTCAGAGAGGAAGAAGACTTGAACTCTAGTGCCATCTATTAGAAGTACCAATCCTAAAAGTCAATATCAACCCGTTTACTTGGCCGGTCCTTGGCCCTGGGTGCCATGTTAAAGGGAAAGTCTTTTTAAAGGGTTTTTTTTAAATAAAGAAAGTTTGTGACGCCACCTGTGGTATTCGGTCAGGGATGACCAACGCTGCCCAACAGGGTTCTCTGGGGTGATGTTATGGCAGCCAGATGGTATAACTTCCCACAGGTGAAGTAGGTCCCCAGGGCTCCCAGTGAATAGATGGAAGATGGAGAGTGGTGCAGTAAAGAGCGATGGACTTAGTTGTGCAATCTTTTTACCTGGTTTACTGATGGTAGCAGGCAGCCACAGTCCAGTGCACCAGATCACAGGTACAGGCAGGGTCCGGCCGGCTTGGAAGTGAGTTCAGGGTCCATCATTACCAGGTGGAATTAAAAGCCTTCCTTCTAGCGCTGTGTTATTGTAGTCCCTTACTGCCTATGGCTTCTTAGCAAGGTCCTCTCAGTTATCTCTGTCCTTTAGTGAAGTGGAACACAAACCCATATGATAGGTGACTCGAGCCTTTTTACAGGGTCTCTATCATGACCCAGGCTCTATATGTCACTGTGTCTCCTGGGCATTAGGGCAGACAGGTTACGTGTAGTCTAGCTGTCCTAACGGTTTCTGCTGTGCCTCCTAGAGTATGACACAACCTCAGTCTTCCGGTTACTGGTATCTGCGCTTTATCTGGGAGGTAGCCCAGTCGCAACTATTCTCCTTTTTTGTCACTCTCCTGTGCTTCGCTCTCCGGCACGTTAGCTAAAGGATGTTCTTCCTTCTGTATCTCGCTATCTAGGAACCTACAGCATCTCAGGCTGTATGGCCCCTCACACTTCCTTCTGCCTCAGACTGCTCCAGTCTGCTGTCCAGCACCAACTGACCAACTCTTCCTAACTGCCTAGCAAATGCCTAGCAACTAACTCCTCCTCCCGACCAGAGAGAGCAGCTCCCCTGAAGTCGGGTGTAGAGCTCCCCCTTCTGGCCTGGAGTCAGAACGGTGTTGAATGTGCTTTGTGGTTACCTGATAAAAGAATTCTTCCATCGCTTCCAAGTGTGATATCACTCTCCCCATGAGGAAAGCAATGCAACTGTGACAACCAGGACCCTGGGGCGTCACACTTTCACACATTTAGGAAAATAACTACGGTAGGTAGCAGATTTCAAAAGCCACAATATGATTATTTTTGTAGTGGAGTCCATAGGGAAAAGCCACAAATTACCAAAAGTAGATTAGAATGTAGTTAGTCCAATTGTGGATCCACAGCAGAAGTTTCAAAGTAAAAAATAATTTTTTACTCCTATGATTGTGCGCTTATAGTATTTAGCGTGTTACATCATGGTCATCCCTGTTGAAAGCAGCTGTTATTCTTTTCTCCGAATAGAATTTCTCCTGATGTTGGTTGTTGGATGTTCCTGACATTCACTTCCTCTATTTTCCACTCACAATGAACTTTAACATTTCCTATCCGCTGCACTGACAGTCAAACTATCAATGCTGGGAAATCAAGGATTGCATGATGGAGAATAATGGTATAATTTACAAGTTTATTTTTTTGTACATGTGAATGAGGTTTCTGCAGGAGCAATGGATGTGTGATTGACAAATTGAGCACCTATACCTCATTACCTCCTTGATGTCTGGGTGGATTTATACATGTTCAACCTCCTACACACTTTCTAGGTACTTGAGTTCCAGGTGTTTCCTGTTTGACTTCCTAATATTTCATGCCACCTTCATTGCAAAATCATGGGTCAAGTGTGAAGGTTTTAGAGCCAGAACAAAATCTCATTTAAGGTATCACACAATTGCACTTGTCAAGTTAAGATGACAGAAAGTGATAACCACAAAAATGAAATATGGAATAATAAAGTTCTGATTTTCCCTCCTCCACACTCATACAGTTGTGCTCAAAAGTTTACATACCCCACCAGAATTTTGCTTTCTTGGCCTTTTTTCAGAAAATATGAATTATAACACCAAAACTTTTTCTTCACTCATGGTTAGTAGTTGGGTGAAGCCATTTATTGTCAAACTACTGTGTTTTCTCTTTTTAAATCATAATGACAACCCAAAACATCCAAATGACCCTGATCAAAATTTCACATGCCTGGTGATATTGGCCTGATAACATGCAGAGAAGTTGACAAAAATGGGTTTGAATGGTTAGTAAAGGTAATATCCTCACCTGTGACCTGTTTGCTTGGAATCAGTGTTTGTGCATAAAAGCTAAGTGAGTTTCTGGGATCCAGACAGACTCTTGCTTCTTTCAACTAGCCACTGACATTTCTGGATTGTGAGTCATGGGGAAAGCAAAATAATTTTCAATGGATCTACTGGAAAAGGTAGTTGAACTGTGTAAGGAGGAGAGACGGCCTCGGCATGCCTTGTCTGGGATGAGTCCAGAACCACCGGTGCTGTCACCCGAGTTGCAGGGGGGAAGTTTAGTTCCCCGGGCAGATCTATTAACTTGAGACCAGGGGTGGTGGAGGACATAAAAGGGCGACAGTGCGCAGGAATAAGTTCAGTGTGGGTGGGAAGCTGTATGGTGCAGGGACTGGATGTGGTGGTGCCCGCCAAGGCCGTGTGACAGATCCGAAGGTGACTGTATCTCGTTCTTGGTTCCTGTCAAAATTTGGTCAGCTCGCTACACCACTAACGAACGCAGACACGTGTGAGGATGTTGTGGTTTGGATGGCAGACAAAGGCTCCAATGTGTTGACAAGCAGCACCACGAAGTCTTTCACACAGTCCAGTGTCAGCAGCCAAGAGGCTAGGTCTCTGAATCCACAACCTGGTCCTTCTTCCTCCCACCATCAAGAGTCCCAGGAGACATATGACCTCAACGCTGGCCATTCTGAGGAACTGTTTACGTTCCCTTGTAATTTGTCAGGCCTCTCAATGTGCACCATTATAGAGGGTCATGAGGAAGTGGAGTGCAGTGATGCCCAAACATTTGAGCACCAACGGCCAGGAGAAAGGCACGTTGGGGAAGGTCAATTGATATTGGAAGAGGTGGAGGATAATCATGAGGCAGAGTTGAGATCAGGTCAGCCTCAAACAGTAGCTCAGAAGGAGGATGAGATTGAGGAACTGGAAGACGACATGGTCGATGATGAGGCCACTGATCCAACCTGGCACGGTGGCATGCCTAGCGAGCACAGCAGTGCAGAGAGGGATGGATCTGTAGAAAGAAAACAGGCAAGAAGAGGTAGTGGTTTGCTCAGAGGTAAAATTCGGTCAACTGTCCCACAGAGTCCCCCCCACTAGGCTAGATAACAGGTCAAGGGTGCGTTGTTCCCTTGTATGGCAGTTTTTTCTGAAAGTCCTTTAGGTAAAAGAACTATAATTTGCATCATCTGCCAAACCAAGCTAAAAAGTGGCAAGAACACTGCCAACCTTAGCAATGCCAGCATGCAAAAGCACATGGCAGCCAAACACCCCAGTTGGTGGGCAGAATGCCTGGGTACCAAATCTGTGTTTGAGGGTGAAACAACTGCCCCTTCCTCTGTGTTACGGCCTACCCAATCTGCTGTCCATGAAGCAGGCACTGATGCCTCCTACCCACAACCAGTGGTTGCACACACACAACAGTCAGCTATCACGTCCTCTTTGTTTTCACAGGGCAGCGTTCAGTTGTCACTGCTCCAGATGTTCACTAGAAAGCAGAAATATATAGCCATCCACTCACAGGCTCAAATGCTAAACACCCACATTGCCAGATTGCTAGCTCTGGAACTGTTACCATTTTCACTTGTGGGAACTGAGTTTTTCTGTGATCTCTTCGTGGTGGCAGCCCCATGATACTGGATTCCCAGCTGATACTATTTTACCCGGTGTGCCGTCCCTGCGTTACATAAGCATGTGTTACACAATATCAGCAGTGCTCTGACCAACGCAGTCACAGGGAAGGTCCACCTAACCACAGACACATGGACAAGTTCTTGTGGACAGGGACAATATATTTCCTTGATCGCACACTGTGTTAAGCTGGTGGAGTCTGGGACAGAGTCAGAGGCTGGGACATCACACATCTTACCCATACCAAGAATAGCGGTTCCAAATTCCATCAGGGTTTCAGTCTCCTCATATTCCACTTCTTGTCTCTCGTCCTCCTCCTTCTTATCCTCAGCAGAACAAGCCTCCCCATCACTCCTCAACTGGGAAATCTGCAGCACTGCCTTGGCGAAGCGGCAGCACGGTCTGCTGAAGCTCATCTGTTTAGGTGATAAAGCTCACAACGCAGCCGAGCTGTTGAAGGGGATAAAAGAACAAACTGATCAGTGGATCTCCCCGCTGAACCTCCAACCAGGTCTGGTTCTGTGCGATAATGGGTGGAACTTGGTGGCGATCTGGTAAGCTCGGCAAGCTGGTATGTGTTCCATCATGGCCCGCATGCTGAACTTGTTTGTACAGCGATTTTTAAAAACATACCCTGGCTTGCCTGACCTACTTGCCAAGGTATGCAATGTCAGAGCACATTTCTGAAAGTCACCTTAGGCTTTCGCCGGTCTAGCTTCGCTGCAGCAGCACTTTAATTTGCCTCTCACACTGGAATTCTACCTTCCATATGTTGGCAAGGCTTAGTGAGCAGCAGGGGGCAGTCTCTGAATTCCAGCTTCTCAATGCCCATCAAAGTAACACTCAGCCCCCACACATAACAACTGCTGAGTGGATGTGGATCGCTGACCTTTGTGAGATTCTTCAAGACTTTGAGTACTGCACCAAGATGGTGAGCGCTGATGACGCTATTATGAGAATAACAATCCTGCTGCTCTGTCAATTGAAACGTTCTCTGCAGAATATGAAATAGGAAGCTTTGAATGCTGAGCAGGTGGCTATGAGACAAGATAGTACAGTGGCTGATACCATACAGTCCAGCCTCACACAGTATTCTCAGGCCACATTGGGTGATGACGAGGAACAAGAGGAGGAGGATGAGGAGGAACAAGAGTTTTGCTCTTCATTACAGAGGGGATTCCCAATCCCAGATTCATGCCTTCATCGTCAAGCATGGATCACTTGAAGAGGAGGAGGATGAGGCTATGCGTCATGAGGAGAAGAGGATGGTCACTGTTCTTCCTGGTGAGGACACTGAATGTTTGATTCTTTGTAGTCTGCCGCACATGACAGAGTTCATATCCAGATGCCTTTCCCAAGACCCTCACATGAAAGACATTTTGTCCACCATGAATCACTGACTGTGCACCTTTCTTGACGCACGGTATAAGGAGAAATTTGCTTCTCTGATTGCGGAGGCAGACATTCCATTTTTAGTGAATGCATGCCAGTGGGCTGTAGTGGAAGACTTGCTCAAAAGATTACCCTCAGACAACACTGGTGGTAAAGGTACTGGCTCTTTTCACCCACAAGGATTACAGGGGAGGGCCACAAACACTAGTTGCAACTCGGAGGGGGAGAAATGTCCACCAACTTGGCCATTTTTATGACACTGTCCCATCAGCAAGGGCTGTCTGTGGGTGTAATTATGACAAGGAGGGAGAAGTTGACCAAGATGGTGAAGGACTTCTTAAGTGACCATAACAGCTTCCTTTCTGACTCTTCAGGGCCCTTTAACTATTGGTTGTCCAAGCTGCACTCTTGGCCTGACCTCTCCTTGTATGCCTTGGAGGTGCTGCCATGCCCTTCCGTGAGTGTGTTGTCTGAGCGGGTTTTTAGTTCGGCAGGTGCAATCATAATGGATAGGAGCACATGCCTGTCAATGAAAAATGCAGACAGGCTGACTCTTCTAAAATTGAACAAGATGTAATGCAACTGCCAAGCAGTTAAGCTCAGCCATCACCAGGCACCAGGGGGCGCTGTAACGGGAAAAAGGGTCGCACTTACTGTCTAGCACTTCGGTGCAGAAGTGCAGGCTGCCACCAGGAGGCGGCAGAATAGTCAGACAGGCCGAAGTCAGCAACAAACAGGGAGATGAAGTACAAGAGGTCACAGCAAAGCACAAGGTCAGAGACGAGCCAAAAGTCAGAGCCAGACGGGAGAGCGGTATCCAAAACGTGAGACAGAAAGAGGAGTCAAGGTACGAGCCAGAGAGTCAAAAGCCTGTCGGGGAACGCAGTACCAGAGACAGAAAAACCAAAGGCGGAATTCTGAGCTGAAGGTGAGTCATACACTGTAGGGAAACCACCAAATGTACACTGAGTCAGGGATAGGGAACAGGTCAGACACACACACGGGAAGTCAGAGACAGAAGGATCACTAGGTTATATGGATCAGCTGCTCTAGCCAAGGACCAGAACTATCACTGACAAATACTGCCAGAAATAGCACCAATAAATAGCCACTCAAAAACCAAAGACAGGCAGGAAAGGTTAACCCCTCCATGACCAGGCCAGGAAAAGAGAAGCAAGAAGCAAACCCCGATCTGGATCATGACACAAGGGCTGGATTTCTTCCAACTTTGTAGGGATCAGTGACTTGTCAGCAGTCTGCATTATGAATATCTAATCAGAGCACCACATAAACCTTAGGGCACGAGAATCTCATTAACTGCAAACTGAAAATAATGATTAAAGAACAAGCAGAAGATGGATTTCATCAACCAAGGTATCATTTTAATCAGTATAACAGCGCCGACCTGACACTGTGTGTAGGTTACCATGTACAATCCTGCCTACAGGTTCCCTTTAAAAAATAGTCGCTATGACACTGGTAGGCCAGTCAATCACAGTAATGCCACAACAAAGATGGCACCGGCATTACTGTGATTGGCAAGCCAGCCCAGCATGTTCATTGGCTGCAAATAAAGCACCAAACATGCTGAGTGTGTCACTCAAATATACTGAGGTGAATCCCGAATTACTCACCAAGTAACGAATAGCCCGAATAGCGTACTGTTCGTGCGAGTAATGAATAGTGTCAAATGTATTTGCTCATCACTAGTCACCCGTTCAATACACTAAAGATACATAATAAATAGTATACATTAAAGGGTGTGCATTTTATCCTTCTCTCAACTGTACTTCCACAATGCGTATTGTAGTTTTCAGATTACCGTATATTTTGTATATACCGTATATACTCGAGTATAAGCCGAGATTTTCAGCCCAAATTTTTGGGCTGAAAGTGCCCCTCTCGGCTTATACTCGAGTCAAGGTGGGTGGCAGGGTCAGCGGGTGAGGGGGAGAGGGCGCTGAGGTATACTTACCTAGTCCCAGCGATCCTGGCGCTGTCCCTGCCGTCCCACGGTCTTTGGTGCTGCAGCTTCTTCCCCTCTTCAGCGGTCACGTGGGACCGCTCATTAGAGAAATGAATAAGCGGCTCCACCTCCCATAGGGGTGGAGCCGCCTATTCATTTCTCTAATCAGCGGTGCCGGTGACCGCTGATTAGAGAAAGAAGCTGCAGCACCGAAGACCAGCTGTGACAGGCAGAGGGAGCCGGACGTCGGGACCAGGTAAGTATGTAATATTCACCTGTCCGCGTTCCAGCCGCCGGGTGCCGCTCCATCTTCCTGGCGTCTATCTGCGCTCTGACTGTTCAGGTCAGAGGGCGCGATGACGCATATAGTGTGCGCGGCGCCCTCTGCCTGATCAGTCAGAGCAGAGAGACGCCGGGACCGGACGCCGGAACGAGACGCCGGGAGCTGCAAGCAAGAGAGGTGAGTATGGCTTTTTTTTTTTTTTTACTGCAGCAGCAGTGGCCATGGCAGAGCTTTCTATGGGGAACTATGAACGGTGCAGAGCACTATATGAGGCACAGCTATAGGGCCATAATGAACGGTGCAGAGCACTGTATGGGGCACAGCTATAGGGAAATAATGAACGGTGCAGAGCACTGTATGGGGCACAGCTTTAGGGAAATAATGAACGGTGCAGAGCACTATATGAGGCACAGCTATGGGGCCATAATGAACGGTGCAGAGCACTGTATGGGGCACAGCTATAGGGCAATAATGAACGGTGCAGAGCACTGTATGGGGCACAGCTATGGGACAATCATGAACGGTGCAGAGCACTATATGGGGCACAGCTATAGGGAACTATGAACGGTGCAGAGCACTATATGGGGCACAGCTATAGGGAACTATGAACGGTGCAGAGCACTATATGGGGCACAGCTATGGGACAATCATGAACGGTGCAGAGCACTATATGGGGCACAGCTATAGGGAACTATGAACGGTGCAGAGCACTATATGGGGCACAGCTATGGGACAATGATGAACGGTGCAGAGCACTATATGGCACAGCTATGGAACAATCATGAACGGTGCAGAGCACTATATGGCACAGCTATGGAGAAATAATGATCTATTTTTATTTTTGAAATTCACCGGTAAATGCTGCATTTCCACCCTAGGCTTATACTCGAGTCAATACGTTTTCCCAGTTGTTTGTGGCAAAATTAGGGGGGTCAGCTTATACTCGGGTCGGCTTATACTCGAGTATATACGGTACATACTTTCTGGTCACTATGAATGGCACAACTAGGGTTGAGCGACCTTGACTTTTTTAGAGTCGAGTCGGGTTTCGCGAAACCCGACTATCTCAAAAGTCGAGTCGAGTGGAATCGGCCGATTATCGCGAAAAGTCGGGGATCGACCGAAACACGAAACCCAATGCAAGTCAATGGGGGAGCATAGTCGGCAGTGAGTGGAGGCCAGGAAAACATGTACAGTGCCCATTTTAATGGCAAAAACATACATTCTTGTTATTGAAGCTTGCCAATCTTAATTTACCTTATAATAATAGTAAGGCATTGGAAATTGGGGGTCATTTGGCTAAAGTTGTGGGGGGTAGGGCTGGTTCAAGTAATTAGTGGGCCCAGGAAATCTTGACCACGTCACGGCAGTGGAGCAGGGAGAGGTAAGTATTTCAACTTTGCAAGTGCTGTGATCCTGAGCAAGCAGGGGGGGGCCCACTCGTTGGCATTGGCACTGGCACAGGGCCCCTCAAAGTACGGCGGTGTGTTTGCACGACGGGGGCGCCTCCCACCGGCAGCGACACTTTTGCGTACTATGAGGGGCCCTGTGCCAGTGACGTCGCCAACGAGTATTCCTCCCCCCACCTGATGAAGGAACCTGCACCTTCATCTGCACCTTCCTCTTTGTCCCTGTGTAAGGTGGTATGGTATGCGGGAAGGGGAACCTGACTTTCAGCAGGGTCACAATCTTGCAGTGTAGCGTGCACGGGGAATGTTGCGTTATGGGTCAATGTACCAGCAGACTCATCTATCACTGGCTGGGCAATGGGCAGGATGAGGGGGAAACAGATATGGGCCCAAAGAATAAAGTGGGCTAAATGCAGTTCAAAATTGGTAACAGGACTAACCAGGGGGCATTGCTTTGTTCAGTGGAGGACAACTGGAATGAGAGGCTGACACAGAGAGTAGGCCCAAATCAGTAAGTAGTCTAAATGCAGTTCAAAATTGGCAACAGTAGTAAACAGGCGGCACAGCTTTGTTCACTGGAGGAGAACAGCAAGGAGCGGCAGACACCGATAGAAGGCCCCAACCCAACTATTAGGCCCACTGCAGTTTTAAAATTCCGATTTTTGTAAAGAGGACAGCTGTATTGAGTGGCGCAGCCAGACATTACAAGTAGGCCTTACACCACAAAGTTGGCTTGACGCAGGTTTAAAAAAGGTTACATGGGTACACGGTCTGCATTGGTGTGCTCAGTGGAGGACAATTGGAAGGAGGGACCGCAGAAAGACTTAGTAGGCGTAAAATTACAAAATAGGCTCTATGCAGCTTCGATTATGTGGCAACCTGGAGAACACCTTGGAGCGGCAGACACCGTCTCTACGACCCAGACCCAACTTGTAGGCCTAATGCAGTGTTGTTTCAACCACTACTTAAGACGAGCATGAAGATTGAAACAATGGAGAGGCAACCTGGAGAACACCTTGGAGCGGCAGACACCGTCTCTACGACCCAGACCCAACTTGTAGGCCTAATGTAGTGTTGTTTCAACAACTACGGTTCTTAAGACGAGCATGAAGATCGAAGCAATGGAGAGGCAACCTGGAGAACACCTTGGAGCGGCAGACACCGTCTCTACAACCCAGACCCAACTTGTAGGCCTAATGCAGTGTTGTTTTCAACAACTACTAAACGAGAGCTAGAAGATCGAAGCTATGGAGAGGCAACCTGGAGAACACCTTGGAGCGGCAGACACCGTCTCTACAACCCAGACCCAACTTGTAGGCCTAATGCAGTGTTGTTTCAACAACTACTAAACGAGAGCTAGAAGATCGAAGCTATGGAGAGGCAACCTGGAGAACACCTTGGAGCAGAAGACACAGTCTCTACAACCCAGGCCAATATTAATCTCCCACTATTTATTTATTTTTCAGGGAGAATTTTAAAAACCAAAATAAAAAAAACAGACACTAGGCTTTCTGTGGCCCACAATTTGAGAGAGATGGCACAGACAGGACGGGCACAGAAGCACAAAGGCCAATATTAATCTCGCACTATTTTTTTTTTTTTCAGGGAGAATTTAAAAACCAAAATAAAAAAAAACAGACACTAGGCTTTCTGTGGCCCACAATTTGAGAGAAATGGCACAGACAGGACTGGCACAGAAGCACAAAGGCCAATATTAATCTCCCACTATTTTGTTTTTTTCAGGGAGAATTTAAAAACAAAAAAAAACAAAAAAAAAACTAGGCTTTCTGTGGCCCACAATTTGAGAGAAATGGCACAGACAGGACTGGCACAGAAGCACAAAGGCCAATATTAATCTCCCACTATTTATTTTTTTTTCAGGGAGAATTTAAAATCCAAAATAAAAAAAACAGACACTAGGCTTTCTGTGGCCCACAATTTGAGAGAGATGGCACAGACAGGACGGGCACAGAAGCACAAAGGCCAATATTAATCTCCCACTATTTATTTATTTTTTTCAGGGAGAATTTAAAAACCAAAATAAAAAAAACAGACACTAGGCTTTCTGTGGCCCACAATTTGAGAGAGATGGCACAGACAGGACTGGCAAAGAAGCACAAAGGCCAATATTAATCTCCCACTATTTATTTTTTTTCAGGGAGAATTTAAATACAAAAATAAAAAAAAACAGACACTAGGCTTTCTGTGCCCCAAAATTGGAGAGAGATGGCACACACAGGACTGGCACTCTAGCAGAAATGCCAATCTTAATCTCCTACTACTTTTTTTGGTTAGGGAGAATTGCCAAGAAATCAGGGCCAGTATTACACACTAGGCTTTCCGTGCCCCAAAATTGGAGAGATATGGCACACACAGGACTGGCACTCTAGCAGAAATGCCAATCTTAATCTCCCACTATTTTTTTTTATTAGGGAGAATTAAAAAAAAAAAATAAAGGATTATAGACACTAGGCTTTCTGTGCCCCACAATTGTAGAGAGATGGCACACACGACTAGCACTCAAGCACAAATGCCAAGATTAATCTCCCACTATTTATTTTTTTTCAGGGAGAATAAAAAAAAAAACAAAAAAAAACAGGGACTGTCCTACAATTACTATCTCCCTGCAGTAATCTCAGCCAGGTATGGCAGGCAGCAATAACAAGGAGTGGACTGCTGCACAAATTACATCAAAATTGTGGACAAACAAACAAGATAGCTGTGCAGAAAGGAAGGAACAACAGGATTTGTGCTTTGAAAAAAGCAGTTGGTTTGCACAGCGGCGTACACACAGCAATGCAGCTATCAGGGAGCCTTCTAGGGCAGCCCAATGAGCTACAGCGCTGAGGAAAAAAAATGTAGCTTCCACTGTCCCTGCAAACAAAAGGTGGTGTTGGACAGTGGAAATCGCTACAGCACAAGCGGTTTGGGGGTTAATGGACCCTGCCTAACGCTATCCCTGCTTCTGACGAAGCGGCAGCAACCTCTCCCTATGCTCAGATCAGCAGCAGTAACATGGTGGTCGGCGGGAACGCCCCTTTATAGCCCCTGTGACGCCGCAGACAGCAAGCCAATCACTGCAATGCCCTTCTCTAAGATGGTGGGGACCAGGACCTATGTCATCACGCTGCCCACACTCTGCGTCCACCTTCATTGGCTGAGAAATGGCGCTTTTCGCGTCATTGAAACGCGACTTTGGCGTGAAAGTCGCGTACCGCATGGCCGACCCCACACAGGGATCGGGTCGGGTTTCATGAAACCCGACTGTGGCAAAAGTCGGCGACTTTTGAAAATGAACGATCCGTTTCGCTCAACCCTAGGCACAACATCTAGGGTATACCTTAAAAGCCAAACGGAATAGTTCAAGGTAACTGGATGTTCTCATCACTTTTCTATATGGTTAAAATCCACTTCAGGAACATTTAAACACATCACTATTTGCTAAATTTTACTATGTAGGTCATAGAAGAGTGACACATATAAAGCAGAGAGGTGCAGGAAATAACCATTTCCTGTACTTGCTGTATATGAAAGCAGCTTTCCTAGAGGTTCAACTGATACTAAGCACAGCAGAGATATTCTACAGAAAAGAAAAGACTCGGAGCAGCTGTGACACATTATAATGCTGCTTCACACTAAAATCGACATTCCACAGCACAAGCAGAAATGATTATCTAGGTTACGTATATTCAATCTGCTAGCTCAATTTTTAGATCTGTTGGGAATTTGTACTGAATTTTCTGCAGCCTTTATTTTTTTTACTCTATTCTACAATAAAAATGTCTCTTACATAATGGCTAATAACTTTTAGAGCTTTTATGACTATTGCCTACTGCTAGCGCCACCACCATTTTTCTTCATTCTGCAGCCAGGTGGGTTCAAACTTTTGCTAATATGTTCAGTTACTTGCAAAAAAACCAAACTGAGCTTTAAGATTTAAGCACCCCCTGTGGGTCCAGCACGGTGTCTCTGCCACTCTTCCCAGTCTGTGTTGTTTGGCTGACATCATGTCGACAATGCTTCAGCCAATCACTGAGCTCAGTAGTTCATGCTGTCTACTTCCTGCTGAGCTTAGTGATAGGCTACAGTGTTATCAATGGGATGTCAGTGCTACAGACAAAAGATAGAGATCGGTTCAGTGGTAGAGACACAGCACCGGACCCAAGAATGTTAAGTAACATAGTAACATAGTAACATAGTTAGTAAGGCCGATAAAAGACATTTGTCCATCTAGTTCAGCCTATATTCCATCATAATAAATCCCCAGATCTACGTCCTTCTACAGAACTTAATAATTGTATGATACAATATTGTTCTGCTCCAGGAAGACATCCAGGCCTCTCTTGAACCCCTCGACTGAGTTCGCCATCACCACCTCCTCAGGCAAGCAATTCCAGATTCTCACTGCCCTAACAGTAAAGAATCCTCTTCTATGTTGGTGGAAAAACCTTCTCTCCTCCAGACGCAAAGAATGCCCCCTTGTGCCCGTCACCTTCCTTGGTATAAACAGATCCTCAGCGAGATATTTGTATTGTCCCCTTATATACTTATACATGGTTATTAGATCGCCCCTCAGTCGTCTTTTTTCCAGACTAAATAATCCTAATTTCGCTAATCTATCTGGCTATTGTAGTTCTCCCATCCCATTTATTAATTTTGTTGCCCTCCTTTGTACTCTCTCTAGTTCCATTATATCCTTCCTGAGCACCGGTGCCCAAAACTGGACACAGTACTCCATGTGCGGTCTAACTAGGGATTTGTACAGAGGCAGTATAATGCTCTCATTATGTGTATCCAGACATCTTTTAATGCACCCCATGATCCTGTTTGCCTTGGCAGCTGCTGCCTGGCACTGGCTGCTCCAGGTAAGTTTATCATTAACTAGGATCCCCAAGTCCTTCTCCCTGTCAGATTTACCCAGTGGTTTCCCGTTCAGTGTGTAATGGTGATATTGATTCCTTCTTCCCATGTGTATAACCTTACATTTATCATTGTTAAACCTCATCTGCCACCTTTCAGCCCAAGTTTCCAACTTATCCAGATCCATCTGTAGCAGAATACTATCTTCTCTTGTATTAACTGCTTTACATAGTTTTGTATCATCTGCAAATATCGATATTTTACTGTGTAAACCTTCTACCAGATCATTAATGAATATGTTGAAGAGAACAGGTCCCAATACCGACCCCTGTGGTACCCCACTGGTCACAGCGACCCAGTTAGAGACTATATCATTTATAACCACCCTCTGCTTTCTATGACTAAGCCAGTTACTAACCCATTTACACACATTTTCCCCCAGACCAAGCATTCTCATTTTGTGTACCAACCTCTTGTGCGGCACGGTATCAAACGCTTTGGAAAAATCGAGATATACCACGTCCAATGACTCACCGTGGTCCAGCCTATAGCTTACCTATTCATAAAAACTGATTAGATTGGTTTGACAGGAGCAATTTCTCATAAACCCATGCTGATATGGAGTTAAACAGTTATTCTCATTGAGATAATCCAGAATACCATCCCTCAGAAACCCTTCAAATATTTTACCAACAATAGAGGTTAGACTTACTGGCCTATAATTTCCAAGTTCACCTTTAGAGCCCTTTTTGAATATTGGCACCACATTTGCTATGCGCCAGTCCTGCGGAACAGACCCCGTCGCTATAGAGTCCCTAAAAATAAGAAATAATGGTTTATCTATTACATTACTTAGTTCTCTTAGTACTCGTGGGTATATGCCATCCGGACCCGGAGATTTATCTATTTTATTCTTATTTAGCCGGTTTCGCACCTCTTCTTGGGTTAGATTGGTGACCCTTAATATAGGGTTTTCATTGTTTCTTGGGTTTTCACCTAGCATTTCATTTTCCACCGTGAATACCGTGGAGAAGAAGGTGTTTAATATGTTAGCTTTTTCCTCGTCATCTACAACCATTCTTTCCTCACTATTTTTTAAGGGGCCTACATTTTCAGTTTTTATTATGTTACTATTGATATAGTTGAAGAACAGTTTGGGATTAGATTTACTCTCCTTAGCAATGTGCTTCTCTGTTCCCTTTTTGGCGGCTTTAATTAGTTTTTTAGATACAGTATTTTTCTCCCTATAGTTTTTTAGAGCTTCAATGGTGCCATCCTGCTTTAGTAGTGCAAATGCTTTCTTTTTACTGTTAATTGCCTGTCTTACTTCTTTGTTTAGCCACATTGGGTTTTTCCTATTTCTAGTCCTTTTATTCCCACAAGGTATAAACCGCTTACAGTGCCTATTTAGGCACTGTTAGACAAGTAAAGCTCAGTTCATTTTTTTAAAAGTACCCGAGCATATCAGCAAAACTTTGTTCATGTTATGAGCCTTGCGGCTTCATTTATACATTCTTCATATGGTTTTATATAAGAGTTGTAGGATTAGATTCCTTCAGAAGAATTCACCAAAAACGTTCCCAAAAATGTTTCAATTGTTTGTTTCCCATCCTGTTTTGGCACAAAATTTATGGCTCTCACAGAAAAATATAATATAGATATATGAAGTTAGGGGGTTTTCCAGGACAGGATGATGCATCCTTAGGGTTATTCGTCAACATTAGCTCTACAGAGGTCTGCCCCCCAACCAATCAGATGAATGAAAGTGCTGTGGCACACAGGTAAACAGGAGAGCTCCTGTATTACCAACAAGGGCCGCTACAAAATATATCAAACTGTGTCAGTTTTGCTGTGCCGCAACTGGAGCGCCCGCCAGGGCCGTGGGGTACACAGAACCGGGCCAGTTCTTAAAGGGATGTGTCATGGTGGCAGTGACCCGCTCCATGGCCCTGGGCATTGGGAATCCCCTTAGCCAGGTGGGGTTGAAAGCATTCCTCTCTGCGCTGTGTTGTAGTCCCTTGCTGCCTTAGGCCTCACACATTGTCCTCACTCTCTCTCTCTGTCCCCCTTTAGAGAAGACACTACTCGCATGACAAGTAACGTAAGCCTTTTTACAGGGTCTCTCAGATGATGCCGGGCTCAACGTGTTATTGTGCCTTCAGATATTAATGGTGGACAGGTGACTTGCAATAAGCTATCCGCCGATTTCTGCTGTGGGGCATCAAGTTACCCCACAACCTCGGACTTCCTGCTACTGGTATCAGTCGCAGCTTCCCTCCAGCTTTTCACTTCGCCTTTGCTCCTTCCTCTTTCACACTTTCTATAGACTGTTCCGCTCCTTGCTTTCCTTTCCAGGAGCTGCAGAACATGGTCTGCACGGCCCCGGCTTTCCTCACAGGAGCTGCAGATCCTCTCGTCTGCATGGCCCCTACTGTCTTCCTGACTGCTTTCAGTCCCTGTCTCTTGCAGACTACACTCAATTTCCCTCCAGCCAGAACATATATAGGGGAGGTACCCACAAACTGGATCAGAGCTTCCCCTTCTGGCCTGCCATGTTGCCATGTTGTGGTTTAGGTTTCTTAACCTAAACCACATTTCGGAGGGTTTCAGCTTTCAGAAGAATAATTTATACAACCAATGGATGAATTTAACATCAGGTTATAAGCTTTTATTTACATGACATGGATAAGCGACATAACTTCAGTCAGGGAGTGTAGACTAATGTGAATGGGGACTTTAGATCTACATTGATATGATATTGATTTATCACAATAACAGACCGTCAATATTAGGTCCTAGAGAACCCCCTTCAAATTTATCAATACTTAAAAATATTGGAATCTATGTGAACACATATAACACTTTGGCCTTGATTCATCATTAATTTGGGGCCATTTTTAGGTTCGTCTCTTTCAATCATCATTTTTGAGTTTGCTCGACAAAGTGGGAGCGGTTTTCAAAATCCAGATGTTTTTCCTAATGTATTATTTGAGACATTTCCAGAAAATGTTACATTTTTGAGCAATCATAGTCCAGCACCCCAGTGGAGCACAAAATCTGTCTTGTTGAAGACTAACATGCAACATTTTAAAGCCTGAAAGAGTCATGCAGCATTTCACTAAAAAAAAAAGGTGTGAGTGAAACAAAAGGGTGAAAAAGAAGAATTTTAGTTTAGTTACAGACGAGTTATTGAGGAGACCTTGAACAAACTGCTCCTCTACGTTTTTCTAAAGTTAGGGTGGGAGGGCACTCGTGTCCTGTGGTTTTACCCACATGGTGCTATCAAGAGCTGTAGAAGATGTTGCTTCCTTCACTGTTGACAAAGCCATTTAATTAGCTACTAACTTGAAGAATACACAATATATCTTCCCAGACGCAGCCCTACTTGTTTTGAAATAGCTGTGGGGTGTTGTCAGGGATAATGTACGTTCTAATGAATGTTTCCTACATCTCAGTCACCATGCCCCGATAAGTGTACCACAAAATGTTTCAGGAAACTGATATTTTATGACAGACGCTAAAATTAAAACATCAACTGTGACAATAGTAAAAGCTTTCTTTTAACATAGCCACAAATGATAGTTTAACCAAAGCCTTTTGCTTTGCTAGTTTTTTTTTCAATTATGCTAATGCCTATTGCTTTAGTATTTTCGCTCAGCTAATCCAACCTTTATAAGTTATTCCACGCTATCAATGCTAATATTCTATACAATATTACAATCGTTTTTTAACCCCTTACCAATGGCTGGTAGCAGGTGTATGGAGCAGGCTCATGGAGTGAGCCCGACGCATAGTTGGGAGGTGATGGCTGTGACCTTCTGATGGCTGGGAGATCTTCTGAAACCAGGCCTGTGGCCGGGCTTTACAGGAGACTGTGATTTTTTACGATATGCCACAATACTGTGGTATTGCAGTAAATAGCACAAGTGATCAGACAGTTGCAGGTTCAAGTCCCCCAAGAGAACTAATATACAGTAGAGAAGGGGTGTCAAACTGCATTCCTCGAGGGCTGCAAACAGGTCATGTTTTCAGGATTTCCTTGCATTGCACAGGAGATAATTTAATCACCTGCAGAGAATGATTCCAGCACCTTGTGCAATGCTAAGGAAATCTTGAAAACACGCATGGTTTGAGGCCCTTGAGGAATGCAGTTTGACACCCCTGCAGTAGAGTGTAAAAAAATTTTTAATAAAAATATGAAAAAAAATTCTAATAAACATATTCAAATCAACCCCTTTATCCTATATTAAAAATAATGAAAATAAAAAAGATTTTAAAAATTAGCGGTATCGCTGCATCCTGACAAGTCTGGTCTATCAAAGTCCATTCTTCACAGATTGAAAGCAATGGGTAGTGCAAAGAAACACTGCAAAAACTTACGGTAGGTGTCAGGTTTTGCTGTGTTTTTGCTGCCAAAACCTGCTAAAGTTGAATCAAATTATTTTTAATGCTCTAAACTTTATGAACATGCACAAGGGATAAATGCACACTGACAAAAACGCAGCAATAAAAACTCAGGAAAAACTAAGCAAAACCTTCATTTTTGTAAGCAGCTTAAACTTTGCATAAAAAAGCAGCAAAAATGCAACGTGTGAACATAGCCTAGGTCCACGCAGACCTCCCACAGCAGATGTGCAACAGAGATATCCGTAGGGAAATTTAGGCTAGGTGCACACATTGCTGATTTTGATGAGTTTCCGCATCGATTTTGGACTCACGGAATTGCATCAAATCCGCAGTGTAGTGCACAACCAATGTTAGTCAATGAGAGATTGAGAATTGTTGTGCACATGTTGCGGAAAAATACGTGTGGATTTGCAGCGTTTTATTTTCCGCAGCATGTCAATTCTTTTTGCGAATCTGCAGAGTTTCTGCACCCATTGACTACCATTGAGTCAGGCAAATCCACAGCAAAACCGCAGGTTTAAAAAGATCTGTGGTTTTGCTGCAGAGTTGTCTACGAGAACCGATGCAGATTGGGAGGAGGAAGAGTGTGTGGGTGGAGACTATGCGTTTTGGCAGAGAAGATGTGTGTGCGGGTGTCTGTTTGTATCTGCGTCTATCTGTGTGTGTGCGGGGGTCTGCGGCGGTCGGCGGGGCTGTGTGTGTGTGTGTGTGTCTGTGTGCGGGTGTCTGTGTGTATCTGTGTGTGTGTGTGAGGGAGTCTGCGCGTGTGTTCGGGGCTGTGTGTGTGTGGGTACGGGTTTGTATGTAGGCAGGCATCGTCCGATGAGACTACTAGTCCCATCCGGCTATGCCTGCTACAGTGACAGCTAGCCAATGATGGGACAGTAGTAATCCAATTATCCGGCTACTGTGTTCAAATGTAAAAAAAAAACACATATACACATACAGTACATACACATACAGTACATACATATACACATACAGTACATACATATACACATACAGTACATACTCACCATACAGCTAATCCCCTATGAGACCGCTCTCCAGGGGCCTTCGGTGAAACAATGAAGGCTGGTATCCTCCCACAGTGGATCACCCTGCCCTCAGAGGTCACTGGAGTTCAAGCTGTCACTTGTGGCACCGCTGCGTGGGAAAATTCTCACTCAGCAGTGCCGTAAAGTGAGAACATGAACTCCAGTGAACCCTCAGTGATAGCACTGCAGAAGCCATTGTCTCCTGTCAGTGTGTCACTGGTGGCCCTGTAGAGCGGTTACATCTCCTGATGTGACAGCTCTATAGGGAAGATTTAGAAAATAGGAAAACCTGAGCCTTCATATATTAAAAAATAGCATTTATTAGTACATAAAACATAAAATAAATACTCAATACAATTTCTAAAAATATTACATTTGTATGGATAAAAGCGTGAGCCTGAAAGGTGAAAAAATTGAGTAGCCGCTAACCTGGACCCAAATGGTGCAGCACTAGAGACAATGTCCTAGTGGACATATGTACACTACCGTTCAAAAGTTTAGGGTCACCCAGACAATTTTATGTTTTCCATGAAAACATCGTACTTTTATTAATCAAATGAGTTGCTAAATGAATTGAATATCTAGCCCACACATTGACAAGGTTAAAAAAAAAGATTTTTATTTGAAATAATAATTTTCTCCTTCAAACTTTGCTTTTGTCAAAGAATGCTCCATTTGCAGCAATTACAGCATTTCAGACATTTGGCATTCTAGCAGTGTATTTTCTGAGGTAATCTGGAGAAATTTCACCCCATGCTTCCAGAAGCCCCTCCCACAAGTTGGTTTGGCTTGATGGGCACTTTTTACGTACCATATGGTCAAGCTGCTCCCACAACAGCTCAATGGGGTCCAGATCTGGTGACTGCGCTGGCCACTCCATTACAGATAGAATACCATCTGCCTGCTTCTTCACTAAATAGTTCTTGCATAATATGGATGTTTGCTTTCGGTCAATGTCCTGTTGTAGGATGAAATTGGCTCCAATCAAGTGCTGTCCACAGGGTATTACATCGCGTTGCAAAATGGAGTGATAGCATTCCTTATTCAAAATCCCATTTACCTTGTACAAATCTACCACTTCACCAGCTCCAAACAACCCCAGACCATCACATTACCTCCACCATGCTGGACAGATGGTGTCAGGCATTCTTCCAGCATCTGTTCTGCTTCTCACATATGTTCTTCTGTGTGATCCAAACACTTCAAACTTGTATTTGTTTGTCCATAACACTTTTTTCCAATCTTCCTCTGTCCAATGTCTGTGTTCTTTTGCTCATATTAATCTTTTCCTTTTATTAGCCAGTCTCAGATATGGCTTTTTCTTTGCCACTCTACCCTGAAGGCCAGCATCCTGGAGTCAACTCTTCACTGTAGACATTGACACTGGCGGTTTGCGTGCATTATTTAATGAAGCTGCCAGTTGAGGACCTGTGAGGTGTTGATTTCTCAAACTACAGACTCTAATGTACTTGTCTTGGTGCTCAATTGTGCAGCGGGGACTCCCACTTCTCTTTCTACTCTGGTTAGAGCCTTTTTGTGCTCTCCTCTGAAGGGAGTAGTACACACCGTTGTAGGAAATCTTCAGTTTCTGGGAAATTTCTCACATGGAATAATTTTTATTTCTAAGAACAAGATAGACTGTCGAGTTTCACATGAAAGTTCTTTTTAGAGTTTAATGGAACCAACAAATGTGATGCTCCAGATTCTCAACTAGCTCAAAGGACGGTCAGGTTTATAGGTTCTCTATTCAGCCAAACTGTTTTCAGCTGTGCTAACATACTTGCAAAGGGGTTTTCAAGGATATTCTAACTATCAATTAGCCTTCTTACACAGTTAGCAAACACAAAGTACCATAAGAACACTGAAGTGATGGTTGTTGGAAATGGGCCTCTGTTGTGAATTCCGCTCTTGGGCTCCCTCCGCTGGTTGTTAGTGGCATTTTTGTGAGTTCTGCTCTTTGGCTCCCTCCTATGGTTTTGAGTGGTATGGCTGCTTCTTGGATTTATCTTCAGCAGCTGTTTTCACTGATCTTCTTTCTGGCTTGGCTATATTAGTCTGGCCTTATCCCTCATTCAATGCCAGTTGTCAATTGTTCCTGCCTGGAGTCATTGCTCTTAGGACTTTCCTGACACTCTGACCAGTTCATCAAAGCTAAGTTCTTGCTTGTCCTTTTGTGGTTCTCTTGTTGTGGACTTGTTGTTCAGCACTTTCTTTGTTTTTGTTCATTTGTCCAGCTTTTCAGTATGGATCTATTCAGCTAAGCTGGAAGCTCTGGGCAGCAGAGTTTGCCCTCCACACCTTTAGTCAGGTGTGGAGATTTTTGCATTTCTCTGCGGTGGACTTTTTCTAGTTTTTATTACTGACCGCACAGCGTTCTGTCCTGTACTATTTTCTATCTAGCTAGAAGTGGTCTCCTGTGCTAAATCTTGTTTCATACTACATATGTCATTTCCTTCTCCTCTCACAGTCATTATTTGTGGGGGGCTAATCTATCCTTTGGGGATTTTATCTGACGCAAGATAGTTTTCCTGCTTCTATCTTTAGGGGTAGTTAGCTCTTAGGCTGTGACGAGATGCCTAGGCAGAGTTAGGAGCATTCCACGGCTGCTTCTAGTGTTGTGTTGAGCTTAGGGACTGCGGTCAGTATAGTTGCCACCTGCTCAGAGCTAGACGCATGTCACTCCTTAATCACCAGATCATAACAGGCCTCTATACACCTATGAAGATATTGCATTACAAACCAGACGTTTGCAGCTAGAATAGTTATTTACCACATTATAGAGTGTATTTCTGAATCATTTAATGTTAGCTTCATTAGAAAAAACTGTGCTTTTCTTTCAAAAATAAGGATATTTCTAAGTGACCCTAAACTTTTGAACGGTAGTGTATATAGCCCTATGATGACAACAAGGAAAAGTCATAAGCCACTAACCCACATATAGTGAGGCAAGGTAAGGTAAGGCAAACCCAGTCAAAACTTATGGCTAAGAAAGGCTATGAGAGCCACAAAATAGGTCATGCTGGAGCGCTGCACCAAAAACACATAAAGCCTAAGGTAAATCAGGGGTTAATTACTCATAGTAATAGTCTCTACGGTCCAGTCCAGGGGGCTACCACTGAGAACAGTATGCTCCCTGTTCAGACATAATCCATTTAATAACAAGTGTTCCATGATTATCTCCCATGTAGAACAGTCACATCAGGACCACAACTGACAGCTTGAACTCCAGAGACCTCTGATGGTGGAGTGATCCACTGTGCGAGGATACCTGCGGTAATTGTATCAACAAGACCCCTGAAGAGCTGTCACATCTCCTGATGTGACAGCTCTACATGGGAGATCGTCGTGGGACACTCGTTATTAAATGGATTACGTCGGAACAGGGAGTATACTGTTGGTTTATTATTTCATTTTTTTTACAGGTGATCGAGGGCATCGGGGATTAGCTCTATGGTGCGTATGTACTGTTTATGTGTGTATGTGTTTTTTTTACACGTGAACTACTACTGTCCAATCATCGGCTAGCTGTCACTGTAGCAGGCATAGCCAGACGGGACTAGTAGTCCCTTCGGATGATGCCTGCCTAAATACAGACTTGCACACACACACACAGCCACGCACATACCCGCAGACCGACGCACACACACAGATGCATGCAGATACACACAGACACCCGCACACAGACATTCACATCTTCTCCGCTCACACATAGTCTCCACACACACACTCTTCCTCCTCCCGATCTGCAACGTTTCTCACAGGTAACTCTGCAGAAAAACCACAGATCTGTTTAAACTTGTGGATTTGCTGCGGATTTGCCTGACTCAATGGTAGTCAATGGGTGCAGAAACACTGTAGATCTGCAAAAAGAATTGACATGCTGCGGAAAATAAAACGCTGCAAATCTGCACATATTTTTCCGCAGCATGTGCACACCAATTCTCAATTTCCCATTGACTAACATTGGAGTTGCACTACACTGCGGATTTGATGCAATTCCACGTGTCCAAAAACGCTGCGGAAATGTATCAAAATCTGCAACGTGTGCACATAGCCTAATAGATCGAAATCTATACAGATACATACATTACTGCCTGGTACTATTTAGGCCAAGTAAGAAGTAGGTATTGTGGTAGTTGGTGATGAGAATCCAAGTTCTCCATACCTACATGTCCCTGACAAAAGATTGGAACACATAGATATCACCTGCTACTGGTAGTGCAGCTCAGGCTTTGGATCTATCTTTTTAAAAGAAATCTGTCACCAGGTTTTTACTCTCTAACCATAGAGTAGCATGATGTAGGAACAGTAACTCTCGAAATTCCAGTGATGTGTCCCTTACTGGTCAGCATTTGGCCATTTTTTATAGAATTACAATTTTCTCCGCTGCAGCTCTGATTCCTGAGCCTTTTATAACCCTACCCACACCACTGATTGGTGGCTTTCTGTGTACACTGTGCATTGATAGAAAGCTGCTAATCAGTAGAGGGGGTGTGGTTACACAGAGCAGGAGGACTAGGAGGCACTGGGCAACTAGTCCTATTGTGATCATCTCCTGCTGATAAAACGTTGATTTTATTGAAACAACAACACATAGCCTAGTTAGTCATACATCACTGGAATCAAGGTTAGCCCCTACATCATCTTATGCTTGGATTAAATAGCTAAAACCTACTGACAGATTCCCTTTCAACAAAGGGATATTACAGAGGAATTCCCTGTTCATGACCTCTTGTACAAGCCAGAATAGAGATCCTCTCCTAAAGAGTGGCTGACAAGCCCATCTGAAGTTCATTTGAATGGAGTACATTTTCCATATAATGGCAATTGCAGATGGGATATTGCAGGTTTCTCTGAAAACAGACAGGTGACAGAAGCTGATGCGCCGGCAGGTTTTCCTTTAAAAAGAGTTTATTTCCATGGAACAACCTTTTTAATCATGGTGTATAAGTTTTTTGGAGGGGGCATTAAGACAGTTTGGCAATGAAATTAGTATGAAGTTGGCGTCAAGAAGACTAGTGTACAACATTGATGGAAAGTTCTTACTAATTTGCAAGAACATGAAAGAGGATGTAGGTTTATCTAAGTAACAGGCATCAGCAAAGCCTAGTACACTTTCTGTGGAAACTCTAAATTGTAAAGAAGTGAAGAACATTTCTGGGAAAATATGATATGTAGTTTTGGTTGGTTTGATTCAGTTTTCCTACATCAAAGGGGATTTCCACCTATACAGTAGCACAAAAATAACTAGCTATTACGTTCTTCGAAGTGAGTGCTATAGTTAGTTGCATGCTGTATCTCTAGTTACACGTAGTCTTCATCCTTCACAATGTGACAATAGTGATCAACCAGAACTGTACTGCTAATTTCAGACCTGTCTCTAATCTTCCCGACTTCTCTAAACTCCTAGAACACTTGGTCCACTCTCCTCTAATCCGCTATGTGTCAGATCACTCTCTTCTTAACTCTTTACAATCTAATTTCCGCTCTTTACACTCTACTGAAACTGCCCTCACTAAAGTCTATAATGATTTACCAGCAGTGAAATCTAATGGTCACTACTAGTGATGATCGAATAGTGAAATATTCGGATTCGCGAAAATCGTCACAAATAATTCCTAATATTCGTTGTAGTGCAGTGGTAGCACACTTATGTTGTGAGGAGGCAGTGACCACAGTTAAGTTCCAAAAACAAAAGTCTCTTTAATATTCAGAGTACTAACGAAGTAGAAGCAACAAACTGATATCCTCCGGATCGCAGTCGGAAAACAAAAAAACAGTCTATAAATGTCCAGATGCTCAGGGCAACTGCACCACCGTATCAAACAGTGGGGTGCCAAGAGTTTGCTCTGCTTGGCCTTGTGTTTCCTCACACAGACAGAGCCTTCTTGCAGAGCCGACTACTCCACAGGTTGCAAACTCCAACACTGACACACCCAACCACCCTAGCAGGGTTTTTTTTTCCTCAACTCGACTCTGTGTCCATGGGCCACTTGTAAGATCCGGGATGGAGGAAATGGACTGTCCCCACTACCTTACTGCAGTCCGTTTAAAAAATAAAAGCCTATACCGGGTTTTCCTGAATAAATTCTTGGCCAAATAAATTGACCAGGTTCAACTTACTTTTATTCTGCCTTGTGACTCACAGGCATCCTGCTGTGACCACGAGGCACTCCAGCGGTCTAATATGCTTCTGAGCACATCCTAGGGGGACACATGGCGACCCTCGCAAATCACACCAGCCACTGCCTCACATACCCCATCCTCTGTTCAAACTTGTGGGGTTGAACATTTGCTACCTTACAGGGAGCCCTGGATAGGGCATCTGCATTTCTCTGTGATTTTCCCACCCGATGTTCCACTGAAAAATTGAAATTTTGCAGTGACAGAAACCATCTGGTGACCTGAGCATTCCCTTCTTTTGAGTTTCTCATCCACAGGGGTGAATGTTCCGTTACCAAACGAAACTAACGGCTGAGCAAATAATAGCGTAGAGATTCCAAGGCCTGTTAATTGCCAAGCACTCCTCCACTACGCTAGAATTTTTTTCCCCTGTGGTCAGTTACCTGCTCAAATAGGTGATTGGATGCTCATCTTTGTTCACCTCTTGCGACAGCATCACTCCTAGGCCTACCTCTGAGGCATCGGTTTGCACGATAAAAGTTTCTTTGAAGTTGGGGCTGATGAGGACTGGCTGTCCACACAATGTCGACTTTAGGGATTGGAATGCTTCCTCTACTTGAGGCTTCCACAGGACCATAATTGACTTTTTACCTTTCAACAGGTCAGTTAGGGTTGCTAATTTACCCGCAAAATTGGGTATAGACTGGCGATAGTACCCAATAATGCCGAGAAAAGCCCTCACCTGTTTAGTACTCAACGGCTTGGGCCAGTTTTGGATGCCCTCGATCTTGTTTACTTGGGGTTTGATAACCCTGCGGCCGATCACATAACCTAAGTACTGGGCTTCCGTGAGTCCTATCATGCATTTCTTTGGGTTTGCTGTTAACCCCACAATTCTGAGAGACTCCAGCATTGCTTGTACCTGGGACAGATGGGTCTACCAGTTGGTACTACAGATGATTATGTTATCTAAATACGCCGATGCATATTTCCGATGAGGCTCTAACACTATGTCCATTAGCCTCTGGAATATGGCTGGAGCCCCATGTAACCCAAAAGGCAAGATGACATAATGAAATAGATCCTCCGGCGTTATAAATGCGGTCTTCTCTTTCGCTGATTCTGTTAGCAGGACCTGCCAGTACCCTTTGGTGAGGTCGAGCATGGTGAAGTAATAGGCCTTTCCCAGACTCTCAATTAGCTCATCCACTCGTGGCATTGGCTAGAGGTCAAACATTGACACCTCATTTAACTTTCTGAAGTTATTACAAAAGCGTAACGACCTGTCTGGTTTCGGTATTAGCACAATGGGGCTATCCCACTCACTCCCGGACTCCTCGATGACTCCCAATTGAAGCATTTGTTTCACGTCAGCCACTCTCAGTAAAAGGCAGGAAGGAAATAAAAAGCGCAATAGGGTCTTATCTGGGTATAACGAGATAAATTCTATTCAAATTTACTCACCAGACCGAGCCCTAAAACAGGCTCATATAGATGTAAGCTGCAGCAGATCAATCGGTGTCCTCGTAACCAACCAAAGTAAAAAAAATGGGATACAGGGGTAGATTCTTCTTTGCACCGCTTGAAAAATCAGAAGTCCAAATAGGTAATCCCATGAAAAAGTGGCTTTATTCAAAGTGTTTCAGAGCAACACGGCGCCTTCATCAGGATAACACACACAGAATGTACAAGGCACTCCAGCGGTCAAATATGCTTCTGAGCGCATCCTAGGGGACACATAGCGACCCTCGCAAATCACACCAGTCACTGCCTCACACCATGTATTCATACCAAATAACAAATCCAAAGCAAGTCAATGGGAAAGCCGAATACTTTTCTGCTGGACCTAAGAAACCAGTCTGGATGCATGGGAAAAAAGCTGAAATTGATGGGAAAGAGCTAAAAGTAAATGGGAACAGCATGGAGAAGATGCCTACATGCCTTTCTGACTCGCATATGGTATCTGGGAATAATGTTGTCCGACTATTGTGCTGGTTTTACAAATTTTTTTAACAAACCAAACCAACATTTTTTTAACCCCTTTGCGACATGCGCCGTACTAGTACTGCTCTGCAGGAACTGCAGAAAATTACTATTTGGGCGCACGGCAGGGCTTGGCAGTTAAGGAGTGACGTTTTGGAATGCAGGCTTTGATGGAATGATCTGTGGGTGTCATGTCATGTTTGTAGAGCCCCTGATGTGCCTAAACAGTGATAAACCCCCACAATTTGCCCCATTTTATCCAGGGGTGAAGTGAGCATTTTGAACCCACAGGTACTACACAGAATTTGATAATATTAGATCATCATTTTTAAAATTTTCAATCTTTTCACAAAAAAATGTTTTATCCCCACATTTGTAATGTTCAGAATGGATAAAAGGAGAAAATGGAGTGACGATACCGGATTGAGCGGCGGGTGTTGTGAATTCTGTGGTCGAGCTCCCTCCTGTGGTCACAAGTGGTACTTCGGCTGATTCTGTCTATGGGCTTCCGTTGGTGGATGTGAGTGGTACTGTGGCTTCTGAGTTTCTTTCCTCAGGTGATGAGGTTAAGTCGTTAGGTGCTGCTCTATTTAACTCCACCTAGTGCTTTGATCCTGGCCTCCAGTCAATGTTCTAGTATTGGTCTTGCTTCCTCCTGGATCGTTCCTGTGGCCTGTCTATCCTGCATAAGCTAAGTTTTGCTTGTGTTGTGTTTGTTTGCTATTTTTTCTGTCCAGCTTGCTATATTGGTTTTTCTTGCTTGCTGGAAGCTCTGGGACGCAGAGGGAGCACCTCCGTACCGTTAGTCGGTGCGGAGGGTCTTTTTGCCCCCTCTGCGTGGTTGTTTGTAGGGTTTTGTGTTGACCGCAAAGCAATCTTTCCTATCTTCGGTCTGTTCAGTAAGCTGGGCCTCACTTTGCTAAATCTATTTCATCTCTGCGTTTGTATTTTCATCTCAACTCACAGTCATTATATGTGGGGGGCTGCCTTTTCCTTTGGGGTATTTCTCTGAGGCAAGGTAGGCTTATTTTTCTATCTTAGGGCTAGCTAGTTTCTCAGGCTGTGCTCGAGGCGCATAGGTCTGGTCAGGAGCGCTCTACGGCTGCCTCTAGTGTGGTTGGATAAGATTAGAGATTGCGGTCAGCAGAGTTCACACGTCTCAGAGCTCGTCCTATGTTTTTTGGTTATTGTCAGGTCACTTTGTGTGCTCTGAACTTCAAGGTCCATTGTGGTTCTGAATTACCTATTCATAACAGTACTGGAGGCCAAAAGTACTAATGCTTCTCAATAGAGGGCAAAAAGAAGTTCTGAGACCATTTTTTTTTTCTTTGCACTGTGTTTTGCCTTTTTTTTCCCCTAGACATTTGGGTGGTTCAGGACACAGGTGTAGTGATGGACATTAAAGGTCTGTCTTCATGTGTGGATCATCTCACTGCAACAGTACAAAATATTCAAGACTTTGTGGCTCAGAATGCTATGTTAGAACCAAGAATTCCTATTCCTGATTTGTTTTCTGGAGATAGAGCTAAATTTCTGAGTTTCAAAAATAATTGCAAACTGTTTCTGGCTTTGAAACCTCGCTCCTCTGGTGACCCAGTTCAACAAGTTAAGATCATTATTTCTTTATTACGTGGCGACCCTCAAGACTGGGCATTTTCCCTTGCGCCAGGAGATCCTGCATTATGTAATATTGATGCGTTTTTTCTGGCGCTCGGATTACTGTACGATGAACCTAATTCAGTGGATCAGGCAGAGAAAAATTTGCTGGCTCTGTGTCAGGGTCAGGATGAGATAGAGATTTATTGTCAGAAGTTTAGAAAGTGGTCCGTGCTCACTCAATGGAATGAATGTGCGCTGGCAGCTATTTTCAGAAAGGGTCTCTCTGAAGCCCTTAAGGATGTCATGGTGGGATTTCCTATGCATGCTGGTCTGAATGAGTCTATGTCTTTGGCCATTCAGATCGGTCGACGCTTGCGTGAGCGTAAATCTGTGCACCATTTGGCGGTATTATCTGAGCATAAACCTGAGCCTATGCAGTGCGATAGGACTTTGACCAGAGCTGAAAGGCAAGAACACAGACGTCAGAATGGGCTGTGTTTCTACTGTGGTGATTCCACTCATGCTATCTCCGATTGTCCTAAGCGCACTAAGCGGATCGCTAAGTCTGCCACCATTGGTACGGTACAGTCGAAATTTCTTTTGTCCGTTACTTTGATCTGCTCTTTGTCTTCCTATTCTGTCATGGCATTTGTGGATTCAGGCGCTGCCCTGAATTTGATGGACTTGGAGTTTGCTAGGCGCAGTGGGTTTGTCTTGGAGCCCTTGCAGTGTCTTATTCCATTGAGAGGAATTGATGCTACGCCTTTGGCCAAGAATAAGCCTCAGTATTGGACCCAGCTGACCATGTGCATGGCTCCTGCGCACCAGGAGGATATTCGCTTTCTGGTGTTGCATAATCTGCATGATGTGGTCGTGTTGGGGTTGCCATGGCTACAAGTCCATAACCCAGTATTAGATTGGAAATCAATGTCTGTGTCCAGCTGGGGTTGTCAGGGGGTACATGATGATGTTCCATTTCTGTCTATCTCATCATCCACCTCTTCTGATGTCCCAGAGTTCTTGTCTGATTACCGGGATGTATTCGATGAGCCCAAGTCCAATGCCCTACCTCCGCATAGGGATTGTGATTGTGCTATCGATTTGATTCCTGGTAGTAAGTTTCCTAAGGGTCGACTGTTTAATTTATCTGTACCTGAGCATGCCGCTATGCGGAGTTACGTAAAAGAATCCTTGGAGAAGGGTCATATTCGCCCGTCGTCATCGCCATTGGGAGCAGGGTTCTTTTTTGTGGCCAAGAAGGATGGTTCACTGAGACCTTGTATTGATTACCGCCTTCTAAATAAAATCACGGTCAAATTTCAGTACCCCTTGCCGCTGCTATCTGATTTGTTTGCTCGGATTAAAGGGGCTAGTTGGTTCACCAAGATAGATCTTCGTGGTGCATATAATCTTGTGCGTATTAAACGGGGCGATGAATGGAAAACTGCATTTAATAAGCCCGAGGGCCATTTTGAGTACCTAGTTATGCCATTCGGACTTGCCAATGCTCCATCAGTATTTCAGTCCTTTATGCATGACATCTTCCGAGAGTATCTGGATAAATTCCTGATTGTATACTTGGATGATATTTTGGTCTTCTCGGATGATTGGGAGTCTCATGTGAAGCAGGTCAGAATGGTGTTCCAGGTCCTGCGTGCTAATTCTTTGTTTGTGAAGGGATCAAAGCGTCTCTTTGGTGTTCAGAAGGTTTCATTTTTGGGGTTCATTTTTTCCCCTTCTACTATCGAGATGGACCCTGTTAAGATCCAGGCCATTTATGATTGGACTCAGCCGACATCTCTGAAGAGTCTGCAAAAGTTCCTGGGCTTTGCTAATTTTTATCGTCGCTTCATCTGTAATTTTTCTAGTATTGCTAAACCATTGACCGATTTGACCAAGAAGGGTGCTGATGTGGTCAATTGGTCTTCTGCTGCTGTGGAAGCTTTTCAAGAGTTAAAGCATTGTTTTTCTTCTGCCCCTGTGTTGTGTCAACCAGATGTTTCGCTTCCGTTCCAGGTCGAGGTTGATGCTTCTGAAATTGGAGCGGGGGCTGTTTTGTCGCAAAGAGGTTCTGATTGCTCGGTGATGAAGCCATGCGCCTTCTTTTCCAGGATGTTTTCGCCTGCTGAGCGAAATTATGATGTTGGCAATCGAGAGTTGCTGGCCATGAAGTGGGCATTCGAGGAGTGGCATCATTGGCTTGAAGGAGCTAAGCATCGCGTGGTGGTCTTGACTTATCACAAGAACTTGACTTATCTCGAGTCTGCCAAACGGTTGAATCCTAGACAGGTTCGTTGGTCGCTGTTTTTCTCCCGTTTTGACTTTGTGGTTTCGTAACTTGCGGGCTCTAAAAATGTGAAGGCGGATGCCCTGTCTAGGAGTTTTGTGCCCGACTCTCCGGGTTTGCCTGAGCCGGCGGGTATTCTCAAAGAGGGAGTAGTTGTGTCTGCCATCTCCCCTGATTTGCGGCGGGTGCTGCAAAAATTTCAGGCTAATAAACCTGATCGTTGCCCAGCGGAGAAACTGTTTGTCCCTGATAGGTGGACGAATAAAGTTATCTCTGAGGTTCATTGTTCGGTGTTGGCTGGTCATCCTGGAATCTTTGGTACCAGAGATTTAGTGGCTAGATCCTTGTGGTGGCTGTCTCTGTCGCGGGATGTGCGTTCTTTTGTGCAGTCCTGTGGGATTTGTGCTCGGGCTAAGCCCTGCTGTTCTCGTGCCAGTGGGTTGCTTTTGCCCTTGCCGGTCCCGAAGAGGCCTTGGACACATATCTCTATGGATTTTATTTCGGATCTCCCCGTCTCTCAAAAAATGTCGGTCATTTGGGTGGTTTGTGATCGCTTCTCTAAGATGATCCATTTGGTACCCTTGTCTAAATTACCTTCCTCCTCTGATTTGGTGCCATTGTTCTTCCAGCATGTGGTTCGTTTACATGGCATTCCAGAGAACATCGTTTCTGACAGAGGTTCCCAGTTTGTTTCGAGGTTTTGGCGAGCCTTTTGTGCTAGGATGGGCATTGATTTGTCTTTTTCCTCGGCTTTCCATCCTCAGACAAATGGCCAGACTGAACGAACCAATCAGACCTTGAAAACATATCTGAGATGCTTTGTTTCTGCTGATCAGGATGATTGGGTGTCATTTTTGCCGTTGGCTGAGTTCGCCCTTAATAATCGGGCCAGCTCGGCTACCTTGGTCTCTCCATTTTTCTGCAATTCTGGGTTCCATCCTCGTTTCTCTTCAGGGCAGGTTGAGTCTTCGGACTGTCCTGGTGTGGATACTGTGGTGGACAGGTTGCAGCAGATTTGGACTCATGTAGTGGACAATTTGACCTTGTCCCAGGAGAAGGCTCAACGTTTCGCTAATCGCAGACGCTGTGTGGGTCCCAGACTTCGTGTTGGGGATTTGGTTTGGTTGTCATCTCGTTATATTCCTATGAAGGTTTCCTCTCCTAAGTTTAAGCCTCGTTTCATTGGTCCGTATAGGATTTCTGAGGTTCTTAATCCTGTGTCTTTTCGTTTGACCCTTCCAGATTCTTTTTCCATCCATAACGTATTCCATAGGTCATTGTTGCGGAGATACGTGGCACCTATGGTTCCATCTGTTGATCCTCCTGCCCCGGTTTTGGTGGAGGGGGAGTTGGAGTATATAGTGGAGAAGATTTTGGATTCTCGTGTTTCGAGACGGAAACTCCAGTATCTGGTTAAGTGGAAGGGTTATGGTCAGGAAGATAATTCCTGGGTCTTTGCCTCTGATGTCCATGCTGCCGATCTTGTTCGTGCCTTTCATATGGCTCATTCTGGTCGGCCTGGGGGCTCTGGTGAGGGTTCGGTGACCCCTCCTCAAGGGGGGGGTACTGTTGTGAATTCTGTGGTCGAGCTCCCTCCTGTGGTCACAAGTGGTACTTCGGCTTATTCTGTCTATGGGCTTCCGTTGGTGGATGTGAGTGGTACTGCGGCTTCTGAGTTTCTTTCCTCAGGTGATGAGGTTAAGTCGTTAGGTGCTGCTCTATTTAACTCCACCTAGTGCTTTGATCCTGGCCTCCAGTCAATGTTCTAGTATTGGTCTTGCTTCCTCCTGGATCGTTCCTGTGGCCTGTCTATCCTGCATAAGCTAAGTTTTGCTTGTGTTGTGTTTGTTTGCTATTTTTTCTGTCCAGCTTGCTATATTGGTTTTTCTTGCTTGCTGGAAGCTCTGGGACGCAGAGGGAGCACCTCCGTACCGTTAGTCGGTGCGGAGGGTCTTTTTGCCCCCTCTGCGTGGTTGTTTGTAGGGTTTTGTGTTGACCGCAAAGCAATCTTTCCTATCTTCGGTCTGTTCAGTAAGCCGGGCCTCACTTTGCTAAATCTATTTCATCTCTGCGTTTGTATTTTCATCTCAACTCACAGTCATTATATGTGGGGGGCTGCCTTTTCCTTTGGGGTATTTCTCTGAGGCAAGGTAGGCTTATTTTTCTATCTTAGGGCTAGCTAGTTTCTCAGGCTGTGCTCGAGGCGCATAGGTCTGGTCAGGAGCGCTCCACGGCTGCCTCTAGTGTGGTTGGATAGGATTAGGGATTGCGGTCAGCCGAGTTCCCACGTCTCAGAGCTCGTCCTATGTTTTTTGGTTATTGTCAGGTCACTTTGTGTGCTCTGAACTTCAAGGTCCATTGTGGTTCTGAATTACCTATTCATAACAGGCGGGCATGCGGTAGATTTGCATGAGTGGGGGGGACGCCTTCAGATTTGCATGAGCAGCGATGAAACTGCTTGTGCAAATTATGTTGTCATGCATGTGGAACGCCCGCTAGGTAGCGGGTCGGTACTTAAACGGATGTGTCACGGCAGCGGCGACACGGTCCTTGGCCCTGAGTGCCCATGTTAAAGGGATGGTCTTTAAAGGGGTTAGTTAAATAATAAAAGTTCATGACATCACCTGGGAGGTAAGAATGCTTAAACATTGCAAGAACATATTTAAATAAATATATAAATAACTTTTCACAAATTAGAACTTTTTCTATAATATACCATGGATGGCAACTACCCTTACGGGTATACTACTTTAAGGTTTCCTTTAATTAAAATGCAAACATATTCAAGTCAATAACTCAACAATTTGTAAACAATAGCAACAATGCAAGGGACCCGTTTTGTGAATCCCCAACATAGGCTTGGGAGGGCTACAAGGCATGGCATCCAGACCCTATCTTCTGCCACGCCAAACGGGTTTTTCTTCGGGTCTCTGCAAAAGAAATCAACTTTCAAGGCAACTTTAGCAACAGTTTCTTTAAAGATTCTTTTTAAAACCAGTAGAAAGCACCTTAAGAGGTGACAACTATGTACAAGAAAGATTTGATCATGCCTAGTTCATGACTATAGTTCTGTTAAACTTGAGCAACAGTAACATAACCAGCCAGGTTAAATTTTAACTATTTACTGTCATATTCAAGCTTGCAGCATCAAAAAATGTTCACCTCCTTTGCCAGGGTAGCTCCGGGTGGCTACTGTTTCCTGACCGGGAGAAGGTTTCTGCAAATGTCACAACAGGTGACTCAAATGATTTTAATTCAGTATCTGGGGTTTGGGCTTTGGCCTGCATAGTGGTACTGTTGGTGGCTACGGTAAGATCAGTCACCGGAGCAGGGTCGTTTTCCATACCTGTTTCTGATGTGATCTCTCCGGTGCCGGTCTTCTCCGCTGCTGAAGTTGCAGTCGCTGGTCGCATGACAGGCCACGGCTCTCCCAGAGCGGTCTTTTTGCGCAGGGCTGCCTTCCACCTCTTCATTGCGGTCAGCTCCGTGCTCAGGAGCTGGCGGCTTAGCTCATCCACCTGCGCTCCTAGGAAGTCTGGATCTTACAGCGGCGGTAAGTCTGGGTCCTTCTCCCCTTGTCTGGGACAGTCCTCGGCTGCCTCTCCACCCTCCGGGTGGTCGCCATCTTTTCCTCTGGGTTCTCAGGTGCACACACATGCTGCTCCTGCTCTGTTTTCCGGGGGTGGAATTTCTTCCTCAGCTTTCCACCATTACAGATCAGGAGGCAGACCTCCCGGGCCAATGGACATGTCCTCATTGATAGTAACATCTGAAGGGGGTGTTCCTGACTTTTTGCACCGCAGTTAGTCTCCGCCCACAATTGCGCACTTCTCTTCTCCTGTGCTCCTTGTGGCGCTCTTTCTGGCGGCTGTTTTTGGTGGTTATTTTAAAAAATAAAGTGCGCGATGTTTTGATGGTGATGTTTCAAAAGCTCATTAATGTCTCTGGTAAACAATTCAATAAAGTCTCTCTAGTTTCTCAATAAACCACAGTCTCTTAGGCGCATACGACCCATTTGCTGGGTCGGTCCATCCTGTTCATGACGCCAAAAGGGAAAGCCCGCCTGGGCCATGGGGTACTAGGTATCAGATCAAGGACTTAAAGGGATGTGTCACGGTGGCAACCCAGTCCGTGCCCCTGGGTGCCCATGTTAAAGGGATGGTCTTTAAAGGGGTTAGTTGTATAATAAAAGTTTGTGACGCCACCTGTGGTATTCGGTCAGGGGTGACTGACACTACTTAAAGGGGTCCACTGGGGTGATGTTATGGCAGTAGGGATGGTATGGCTTCCCACAGGTGAAGCTGGGTCCCCAGGGCTCCCGGTGTAATAGATGAAGATGGTGATATGTGTAGAAAGAAATGGAGGACACAGGGTTTCAGTCTATTTACCTCTTTACTGTATGATTCAGGCAGCCACAGTCCAGGGTACCAGATCATAGGTGCTGGTGGTGGTCTGGCTGGCTTGGAAGCATCTCAGGATACCCCCTAACCAGGTGGAGTTGGAAGCCTTCCTTCCAGCTCTGTGTTGTTGTAGTCCCTTGCTGCCTTAGGCCTCACACAAGGTCCTCACGTTCTCTCTGTCCCCCTTTAGGTAGGACACTAACCCGTATGACAGGTGACTCGAGCCTTTTACAGGGTCTCTATCATGACCCGGGCACTATGTTTAACTGTGTCTCTTGGGCATTAGGGCACACAGGTTACGTATAGTTTAGCTGTCCTACCAGTTTCTGCTGTGCCTCCTAGAGTATGACACAACCTTGGTCTTCCGGTTACCGGTATCTGCGCTCTATCAGGGTGGTAGCCTTCTCGCAGCTATTCTCCCATGTTGTCACTCTCCTGTGCTTTGCTCTCCGGCACATTCACTAAAAGCTATTCTTCCTTCTGTATATCGCTATCCAGGGCCTGCAGCACTTCAGGCTATACGGCCCCTCACTCGTCCTTCTGCCTCAGACTGCTCCAGTCTGCTGTCCAGCACCAACTGTCTAAATCTTCCTAACTGCCTAGCAACATCCTAGCAGCTAACTCCTCCTCCAACCAGAGAGAGCAGCTCCCCTGAAGTCAGGTGTAGAGCTCCCCCTTCTGGCCTGGAGTCAGAAAGGTGTTGTATGTGCTAATTACCTGTTAAAAGGAATCCTCCATCTTTTCCAAGTGTGACATCACTCTCCCCATGAGGAAAGCAATGCCACTGTGACAACCGGGACCCTGGGGCATCACACATGATAACATGGAAAGCTCACTAGTCTGGGCCAACTAAATGTCCATTGACTAGTCAAATCCCTCATTAGCATAGCAAATGGGGATAATATAAATATTTATTAAACCTCATTTGTACACAATAACATTATACAGGGGTGGTTAGGCAGGAAATTTAGTCATAAATAGGTAACTGCTGCTGGGTTGGAGGGCATGGGGGACCTGACAGGTTGCCTTTAAATTGCAGACTCTCAGCTTTAATTTGAGGATAATCCCAACCTAATTGCAGTAAGGTATAGGCATTACAGCTCTTTAATATGTAGATTACTCTTGATAAAAGGACCGAAAGTATTTGGGCAATTATCTCAAAAGCTCTTTAACAGGCTGCATGGGCTTTTCCCTCAGGAATCCATCTTCAATTATGCAGGTAAAAAGTCTATAGTTGATTCCAGTTGTGGGATTTGAATTTGGGCTATAAACGTAAGGATGAATGACCTCGGGGAATTCAAAACATCCAACACCGCGGAGACACCATCAAGTGTTTTTCAACGCAGTGATCCAGAACACTGCTCCCATCCCTTATGGGAAATATGCAAATGCATGTAGAAAAGCCGTGGAAACACCATCACGTGTTTCTCAAGGCAAGCAATAAATAGCCAGGTCTTTCACCGGGAAGGAACAACCACGGGAAGGGCAGCATCCAAAAAGGTTGAGAAACACGTGATGGTGTTTCCGCGGCTTTTCTACATGAATCTCAAATTCTTTGCCTGAGGAGGTGGTGATGGTGAAGTCAAGGAGTTCAAGAGATGACTGGATGTCTTCCTGGAGCGTAACAATATTGTATCTTACAGTTATTAGGTTCTTTAGAAGGACATAGATTTGAGAATTTATTCTGACGGAATATAGGCTGAACTGGATGGACAAATGTATTTTTTCAGCCTTGCTAGCTATGTTACTATGTAAAAAAAGCCTGGGTGTCCATGGAAGACAACAGTGGTGGATGATCGTAGAATCCTTTTCTTGGTGAAGAAAAAACAAACACTCTCTGAGAACTATGTATTTTAGTATCAAAGTCTACCACAAAGAGAAGAAGAAAAGAAAAAAAATCTGCATTCTAAAATGCTTTAATATGCAAACATTGAATATATTAAATTGGAACTTCATTACTGCTATAGAAAATATGATAACTATAAAGGTACTTAGAGAAAAAAATGGCCAATTCATGAGAGCCCAACAGCCAGCAACAAGGCGAATCCCCTTGTTGGTACCCAAAACCTAATATGCCTCTCCCAGACTGAAAGCCACCAATTTTAAGGGCAGGCAGGACTTAGCTCTAGCTGGAAACACCTTAGGCTGATGGGAGGAGTGCTCAATCAGAGGGAATGTACTACAAATATAAAAAAGACTGGCCAGCACCTCCAAACAGAATAAGGCCAGGTTCACATTGCATTAACAACAGCCCGTTCAACACATGCGTTAACGGGCTGCTGTTAACGCAAGTGCCAATATGTCGTCGCGGTAGCGCAGATAGAGCTAGCAGATGCTCTATCTGCGCTAGCAGTGACGGACCCGGAAACGCTGCAGCCCGCGTCCCAGGGTCCATCATTCAATGACGGCACATCGCTAGTGCACGCCCAAAATGGACGTGCGCTACCGATGTGTCCAACATTGGACTAAATGGCGGCGTTAACGGACTACGTTACACTGCGTTATGCCCCGGTGTAATGTAGTCCGTCTAATGGATGCCAAAAACATATTGTGAACCTGGCTCATGACAAGTGTGAACAGAGGCAAGCTTAGACAACCAAGTTGATAAAGCTAAGAAAAAATAGTGCACTCTTCTATTGTGCTCCAGCAGCACACAGTGAACAGGAACATCCTGGTTCCTTTCTTTTTTTATGTGTTATTGGCAATATACCACGATTGCTGGAGGCAGAAACTCATGCATTATTAAATAGTAGTAAATAGTAGTTGTTGCAATATCTACAATAATAAGTATTATTTCAACATACAACTACTGCTTTTCATACTACGAATACTTCATGTCCTTCTCCAGAATACTGCTTCTACTGTATATCTTGTCCCTTATTTAATTGAACATAAACCGACATATTTGGAGCACCTACTGATGCCCTCCCAGGGCGCAGATGGTAAACTTATCACAGGAAACCAGGACAACTCCCATACTAAATTAAGCCTATAGAGAAATGGAGTATGACGCCCCTAAAAAATAACTGATCAAAATGCTGCAACTAGTGAAAAAATGTGTAAACTTTGTTACACAATACAAAAAAAGTCTAAAAACTCAATAGAAGTGGTAGGAAAATGGTGATAACACAACAAACGGAAGCAGCAGTACCATACAATTAAACATTTGCACTATGTAGCAAAAAAGGGCCTCTGTTTATAAAGTGCACACAATAAAGTATAGGTTCCTATGTGGCATATTGTACTACCAGTCTCCTAATGAGTCTGGATACATAGCGTTGCCTAATTAAACGCTAAGTCACAGTTAAGCAAGTATATAGAATTGACGCTGCAATAAAGTGCAGAGTGCTTGAAAAAGTGCTAACAATAGTGCTTACCCATGTGGATATGTTAACTGCTGGGTCCATGGCCCCGACGCACGTTTTGCTATAATAGCTTCCTCGGGAGGCTTGTGTGAGTTGCTACTCCAAGGGGGCCCCTTTTAAAATGCCCAAAACAGCTGATGATGATCAGCACCGCTCCATGGAGTGCATGAGAGGCGGGTCCCGGGTGGCAAACCAAGAACAACCAAACCAAAAAATGTGAGCTCATCCACCAATGTGAGCCAAATTTTGTGCTAAGCATCTCATGTGTTTTTTCATAGATTTCACAAGCCATTATGCTATTCACATTTCACGTATCACACACGAATTAAACACATTCCCTTGTACAATTGAGTGCAGCCATTTATCTGAAATCACCGGGTAAAAGAAAGTTCTACTTCCGCACTGCCCCGATAATCTGACCCCAATGTGCACAACAGCAAAAACCACATGCAAAGGGCGTGTATGGCTGATAATTTCCTTTTCATTACCAACGGGGTGCTGCATCCAACAAAAGCATACAGAGTTCATAAAGGAAAAACGAGGAAAAAGATTGGAGCGCACTTACCCAGGTAAAATAGTCACCATTATTAGAACTTTGTACAAAAAGCAGGGAAGGGAGTGGATAAAGATAGTTAATTGTACTATAGGTTCTGTTCAGTGTTGTTTCAAGTGTAGCTCTCAGAGTTTGATTTTAATTGGTTTTGTTGTTTTTATTGCACCTTTGTTCATGTTTCTATCAGTGGTGGTTACTCCCACCCATGTGCTGTGTGCAGGGAGGAGTTTTTTTTTTGCCTATAAAATCCTCCCTGCATTCATTCAGCCGTAGGACCCGTTGAAGTGCCACTCTGCACGAAACGGCCGTCGTCCGATCTTTATCCACTCCCTTCCCTGCTTTTTGTACAAAGTCCTAATAAAGTGGTGACTATTTTACCTGGGTAAGTGCACTCCAATCTTTTTCCTCGTTTTTGCAGCCATTTATCTATTTGCTATGTAAGTTGATTTTGGTTATGCACCAGTTCAGACTAGTTCTCTGTTCAGTCAGTGTTCCATTACTTCCTTCTCTTATCAGCAACATCTTTACCTTGAATTTCCAGGATTGGTAGTTCTGGTAGTCAGATTTGGCACTGTGAACTTCACAGAGTGGCAGCTGGCGGCCATTTTTGCTTCTTCTTCTTAGTACACTGAGGTACTGGGTGGTTCTCTAGGTCTTTGGATTTCTAGGTCCCTGTCAGCTGCAGTAAAGGCCTGGAAAAGCATCACAATGGAGGAAACTCTGCATTTGGTGGCCTCCATGGCTTCCAGAATTCAGGACAAAGGATTCTCTACAAATTACCATAAATAAAATGTTCTTTTTTAATTTGTCCAATTACTTTTGAGGAGGAAAAATGGTTGCAATTCTTAATCGTTTCACAGGATGTTTCTGCTCAACCCCTTTAATTAAACCTGAAAGTCTGCACTTCAATTGCATCTCAGTCGTTTAATTTAAAAAAAAAAAAAGTGGCATGCAGAGTCCAAATCACAAAGATTAGATCACTGTCCAAATATTTCTAGACTTATCTGTGCTAAACAAGGAAGAATGGGAGAAGAGGAAGCATTAAAAGACTTTGTCGAAGGCCCCCATAAACATTATAATAGTGTGGCACAAAATTACTGAGTTGTGATTTGTTTTGGTAATGATTATTATTTATACTCCTTTATGGTGTCTCCATAGTAAAAACAGCTGGCAGAAAACTTAACACTTTAGAGTATGTGCACACATTCAGGAATTCACAGTACTTTGGGCCACTGAGTCCAAAGCGCTGCCGGCTATTGAACGCAGGTGAATCCGCATGTGTTCATTGAACTGTGCAGAATCACCTCGACCAATAAATTGTGTGGATGAAATTTATCTTGCGGAGACTCGTGTCTCCACAAGATAAATAGACATGCTGCGGTCTGGAAAGACGTGCTGCATGTCCGTCTCCGCAGGTGGTCTGCGGGCGTCTGTGCAGGCATAGTGGGCATGGGATTTCTAGAAATCCAATAAACTATGCTGTAATATCTGGCCGCTGCGGGATGAACGCTGTGCAAGCGCGCAGCGTCCAACCCGTAGTGTTTACTGATCGTGTGCACATACCTTTAGAATCTGATAACTTTCTAGTAATTTGTTCCAACTTCTTCCCATTTTAATTTAAATCTAAACTTCTTAATTGTCCTTGAAAAACACATTAAAACTTGTCTTGCCAAAAATAAGGCATTTCATAGATCCATCAACCCAGGACCAAAACTTTGTGCATGTGATAGTTTGCGTTAAATGCAAAAAATGTACAGCTCTGGGGAAAATTAAAAGACGACTGCAAAATGTTCAGTTTGTCTGATTTTTCTCTTTATAGGTATATTTTTAGTACAATGAAAATTGTTCTTTTAGTCTATAAGCTTCTGACAACATGTCTCCAACTTTCAAAGCAATATTTTTTTTTCTGAAAAGGAAAAATGGTCAAAATTTATAATAAAAAAAACAGTGCTTTCAGACCTCAAATAATGCAAAGAAAACAAGCTCATAATTATTTAGAAACAACAACACTAATGTTTTAACTCAGGAAGTGTTCAGAAATCAATATTTTGTGGAATAACCATGATTTTTAATCACAGCTTTCATGCGTCTTGGCATGCTTTCCACCAGTATTTCACACTGCTTCTGGCGCAAAAATTTAAGCCGTTCTTCTTTGTTTGATGGCTTGTGACTATCCATCATCCTCTTGATTACATTCCAGAGGTTTTCAATGGGGTTCAGGTCTGGAGATTGGGCTGCCCATGACAGGGTTTTGATGTGGTGGTTTCTTAATTTTTGCCAGAGCTGTATATTTTGATCTATTTAGTTAATTATTAGTTACCACCAACAATTATATGGTAACTAAGATCATATCTCTGTTACTCAATCCAAAAGTTGATTTTCTAAATAATTTAAATCTAAATTTTAAAATATTCTATTCTGACTGAACTGAAACGGAAAAGTGTAGTTGACTGTTTAACTTTATGTAACTGCTTGTCCACTTAGCCAATAAGAAGATGATACTTCCTGTGGTCGAATGTCATTGTTTTCTTAAACTATCCTAACAGCCAAAAAGGGGAAGGAAGTTTCTGGGTTGTTAAGATTTTACATAGAGAATTTGGAGTCAGACCCAGTTGAGTATGTGCAAGTTATTGAGCAAGGGTTTATAAACAGTTATCATGATGAGAATCCTAAAACCCTGCTCTCCTCTCTAATATATATGTGTTTCTCTATCTTAAAAGCCCAGAAAAGGAAATGGTGACTGTTTTCTCAACGGTAAAGGAATTACTAGTTACAGGAAGTAAATATATGACTGATAAGATCCCGCTGCTTTATTCACTAAATTGCAAAATTACTTGTTTTACATTTTAAGCTTTTGCTTGAACCTCAAACTGTGCAAGAATTCTCATACTTTATAATAATAATTAATAATAATTTTTATTCATATAGCGCCAACATATTCAGTAGCACTTTACAATTAAGCGGGGACATGTACAAACAATAAATTCGATACGAGTTAAGACAATTTACACAGTGACATTAGGAGTGAGGTCCCTGCTCGCAAGCCTACAATCTACAAGGAAATGGGAGCACAATAGGTGAAAAGTGCTTGTTATTTCCGGTCTGGCAGGTATAATAAATAGGGATTTTCATATAAAGCTGCATGATCCGGTCATCAGCCTGTGTGTTTAAGTGCAAGAGTCAAGTATCAAGTGCAGTTATCATGTGCATGGAGGGTGTGGAGACAGATGAATAATAGGGTGCAGATTCAGAGTAATATTTGGAAGGAGGGAACAGGGCAAAGTTAGTTTACTGAGTAGTTGATGTGGTAGGCTTGTTTGAAGAGATGGGTTTTCAAAGCGCGCTTGAATAGGTCAGGGCTAGGTATCAGTCTGATCGTCTGGGGAAGTGCATTCCAGAGAGCTGGCGCAGCACGAGAGAAGTCTTGGAGACGGAGGTGTGAGGTTCGGGTTACAGGGGATGTTAGTCTTAAGGTACCGTCACACTTAGCGACGCTGCAGCGATACCGACAACGATCCGGATCGCTGCAGCGTCGCTGTTTGGTCGCTGGAGAGCTGTCACACAGACCGCTCTCCAGCGACCAACGATCCCGAGGTCCCCGGTAACCAGGGTAAACATCGGGTAACTAAGCGCAGGGCCGCGCTTAGTAACCCGATGTTTACCCTGGTTACCATCCTAAAAAAACAAACAGTACATACTTACATTCAGCTGTCTGTCCCTTGCCGTCTGTTTGCTGCACTGACTGCTGGCCGCAAAGTGAAAGCAGAGCACACCACAGCCACAGCGGTGAGTCACCGCTGTGTGACTCACCGCTGTGCTTTCACTTTCACTTTGCCGTCAGCAGTCAGTGCAGGAACCAGACAGCAAGGGACAGACAGCTGAATGTAAGTATGTACTGTTTGTTTTTTTACGATGGTAACCAGGGTAAACATCGGGTTACTAAGCGCGGCCCTGCGCTTAGTTACCCGATGTTTACCCTGGTTACCAGTGAAGACATCGCTGAATCGGTGTCACACACACCGATTCAGCGATGTCTGCGGGGAGTCCAGCGACGAAATAAAGTTCTGGACTTTCTTCCCCGACCAGCGACAGCACAGCAGGGGCCTGATCGCTGCTGCCTGTCACACTGGACGATATCGCTAGCGAGGACGCTGCAACGTCACGGATCGCTAGCGATATCGTCTAGTGTGACGGTACCTTTAGGTCATTTGTAGAACGGAGGGCACGTGTAGGGCGATAGGAAGAGATATAAGTTACTAAAGTTCCTAAAATATTTCTTTCTGACTTGTGTATGTAATTCTACTATTTCTAGTCAATTAATTTGTGATTCAATTATTCAAAACTCTAATGTGAAAAGAAGGTAAAGCAAACTTGTATTGGTGGGGTCAGTGTTACTTGTCCACTCTATAACACAAAAATAGCTATCATAACGTGGTCCATATTAAAGAAGCACTCCCATGAATCTGTAATTTTTTTCATTAAATCTATATACAAGTGTTTCTAACTAAATTAGAATACCATCAAAAAGTTAATTTATTTCAGTTCTTCAATACAAACAGTGAAACTCATATATAAGATAGAGTCATTATAAACAGAGTGATATATTTGAAGTGTTTATTTCTGTTAATGTTGATAATTATAGCTTACAGACAATTAAAACCCAAAGCTCATTATCTCAGTAAATTAGAATACTTTATAACACCAGTTTGAAAAATTATTTTAAAATCTGAAATGTTGGCCGACTGAAACGTATGTTCAGTAAATGCACTCAACACTTGGTCAGTGCTCCTTTTGCATCAATGAGGCACGGCGGCGATCAGCCTGTGGCACTGCTGAGGTGCTATGGAAGCCCAGGTTGCTTTGCTAGCAGCCTTCAGCTTGTCTGCATTGTTGGGTCTGAGATCTCTCATCTTCCCCTTGACAATACCCCATAGATTCTCTATGGAGTTAAGGTCAGGCGAGTTTGCTGGCCAATCAAGCACAGTGATACTGTTGTTTTTAAACCGGGTATTGGTACTTTTGACAGTGTGGACAGGTGCCAAGTCCTGCTGAAGAATGAAATTACCATCCCCAAAAAGCTTGTCAGCAGACGGAAGCATGCAGTGCCCTAAAATTTCCTGGTAGATGGCTGTGCTGACTTTGGTCTTGATAAAACACAGTGGACCTACACCAGCAGATGACATGGCTCCCGAAACCATCACCAATTGCAGAGTCTGAGACCTTGATTTCCAAATGAAATGCTAAATTTACTTTAATCTGAAAACAACATCTTGGACCACCTTTATTCTACCACACTTTTTCCTTCCACTCAACTTTCCATTAATATGCTTGGATACAGCACTCTGCGAACAGTTAGCTTCTTTAGCAGTGGCTTAGCCTCCTTGTGCAGTGTGTCAATGACTGCCTTCTGGTCATCTGTCAAGGGACCTTTTTAAACGCTTAGGAAGCCTTAGCAGGTGTTTTTTGTTAGTTATTCTAATTTACTGAGATAATGACTTTTGGGTTTTCATTGGCTGCAAGCCATAATCGTAAACTATAACAGAAATAAACACTTGAAATAGATCACTCTGTTTGTAATGACTCTATATAATATGAGTTTCACTTTTTGTATTGAAGAACTGAAATAAATTAACTTTTTGATGATTTTCTAATTTAATGAGAAGCACTTGTATATGTGCATGTAATGAATTGTGAGAGTATTAACCCCTTTCTGCCAGCTGACGGAATAGTATGTCAGCTGGCAGATCCCCTGCTTTGAGGTGGGCTCCGGCAGTGAGCCCACCTCAAAGCCGAGATATGTCAGCTGTTTTGTACAGCTGACATGTGCGCGCAATGAGTGCGAACGGAATCGCGATCCGCCCGCGCCCATTAACTAGTTAAATGCCGCCGTCAAGCGCTGACAGCGGCATTTAACTAGCGCTCGCGGCCGGAAGTGCTCGCACCGCTGACCCCGTCACATGATTGGGGGTCAGCGGTGCATTGCCATAACAACCAGAGGTCTCCTTGAGACCTCTATGGTTGTTGATGGCCAATTGCTTTGAGTGCCACCCTTTGGTCGGCGTTCAAAGTACACCTGCATTTCTGTTACATAGAGGTGATCTGTACTTCACCTCTATGTAGCATAGGCGATCGTGTAGTGCATGCTTCTAGCGTCCTATGGAGGCTATTGAAGTATGCCAAAATTTAAAAAGTGTTTAAAAATATAAAAAAAAATAAAAAATACATAAAAGTTCAAATCACCACCCTTTCGCCCCAATCAAAATAAAACAATTAAAAAAAATCAAACATACACATATTTGGTATCGCCGCGTTCAGAATCGCCGATCTATCAATAAAAACAAAGGATTAACCTGACCGCTAAATGGCGTAGCGAGAAAAAAAATCAAAACCCCAAAATTACGTTTTTTTGGTCGCCACGACATTGCATTAAAATGCAATAACGGGCGATCAAAAGAACGTATCTACACCAATATGGTATCATTACAAACGCCAGCTCGGCACACAAAAAATAAGCCCTCAGCTGACCCCAGATCACGAAAATTGGAGACGCTACGGGTATCGGAAAATTGCACTTTTTTTTTTTTTTTTTTTTTTTAGCAAACTTTGGAATTTTTTTTCACCACTCAGATAAAAAATAACCTAGACATGTTAGGTGTCTATGAACTCGTAATATAGATAAACACCGTGTGCACTGCTACTGTATATGGGTGGTGCAGAGACTAGGTTCCCAAACCATCAACAATTAGTACAAAAGTCTCGCACTCAACTTAAATCTCATTTCTTTTATTTGGTGAAAGATAGCACTGGAAACGTTTCAGCTCTAATCGAGCTTTCATCAGTCACTATAATGTTTGAAAAAAATCTATACATATATCAAAATAGTGTATAAACCAAAAAACAACCGCAACCAAATACATAATAAACAAAAGTATATACAGAATCTCGCAAAATTATACAGTAGCCAGAAATATATATTTTTTATGGTTACTTCCTCTTACCTCCAATACTATATATACAAGGTAAATACATACATTGGATCATTAGTGCTACATGCAGCCTTATCATACAGATTAAGGTACCTCTGTTTTCTCCCCCATTTTGGCTCATAGCTTTCCTACTCCGTAGTTCTTGTATACTACATAAGACCACCATCCCATCTCTTAGCAGTCATTATGCTGTAAGTATGTGTCCGCTAACATTAGCACTCTATTGTCTTTGGTCCACACTATACCGCTATCTAATCCTTCTCTCACACTGTACTAGGTAATAGGCACGATCTGTATCCCAACTCATGACCTGATCGACACACACTCTTGTTAGGCACAGCACGGTATGTGTATTTCTTTCATCCACCAGTACTTATATCGAGCGAAAATGTATATGCGTGTCCTTACTGCTACGAAATACGTCTAATGCATCCATAAAAAATATATATTTCTGGCTACTGTATAATTTTGCGAGATTCTGTATATACTTTTGTTTATTATGTATTTGGTTGCGGTTGTTTTTTGGTTTATACACTATTTTGATATATGTATATATTTTTTTCAAACATTATAGTGACTGATGAAAGCTCGATTAGAGCTGAAACGTTTCCAGTGCTATCTTTCACCAAATAAAAGAAATGAGATTTAAGTTGAGTGCGAGACTTTTGTACTAATTATGAACTCGTAATGACCTGGAGAATCATAATGGTAGGTTAGTTTTAGCATTTGGTGAACCTATAGCAAAAAAGCCAAACAAAAAACAAGCGTGAGATTGCACTTTTTTTGCAATTTCATCACTCTTGAAATTTTTTTCCCGTTTTCTGTTACATGGCATGGTAAAACCAATGGTATCGTTCAAAAGTACATCTTGTCCCGCAAAAAATAAGCCCTCACATGGCCATATTGACGGAAAAATAAAAAAGTTATGGCTCTGGGAAGGAGGGGAGCGAAAAACGAAAACCCGGGGGTAAAGGGGTAAATATACTCACCAACTGTCTTCTTCTCAGGGTTCCAGCACATCTCCTCTCTACTTCTGAGTGATGTTGCCACTCTTCAGACTAGTCGGCTCACTCTATGCGCGCGATGGAAGTCACTTTTACAGTGTAAGGCTGCCGTCACACTAGCAGTATATGGTCAGTATTTTACCTCAGTATTTGTAAGCCAAAACCAGGAGTGGGTGATAAATGCAGAAGTGGTGCATAGGTTTCTATTATACTTTTCCTCTATTTGTTCCACTCCTGGTTTTGGCTTACAAATACTGAGGTAAAATACTGACCAAATACTGCTAGTGTGACGGCAGCCTTAGTCTATGGAGCATATTTCCATCTTACATTGTAAAAGCCACATTCAAAATATGCAGAGCGCAGTGTGACTAGAAGTGTCTGCAGAGGAGTGATGTCACCTAGAAGAGGAGCAGAGCTGCACTGGAGAAGATTTATATTAATTCTGGGGTATAGCAAAAACTGAATAGTGAATAATATAATAAAATACAAAAAGAATGGGCAGAATTGCTTTTTTTATTCTTTTTCAAAAGTGTCAAAGTTTGTAATTTAGTAAATCTACCTCTTTCTGCAAATAACAAACCTACATATGACTACAGCAGTAGAAAAATAAATAAAAAAGTTTTAGCCCTTTAAGTGTTCTAACATTAAAGGGAATCTGTCACCCCCGCCCTTTTGATCTATTACTATGGACAAACAGATAATAGAATGGTTAAACCCGTCTTACAAGTCATAGCTGCGGTGTAGATCTTGAGAAATTCATTTATAATGTTATATGCTAATGATTTCTTTCATTCTCCGTGGCGTGCGGTGCCTGGAAGAAATCCCTGCCTCCTGACTTTATTATCATGGTACCACCATCACATCAGCAGCACGCTGACACGTTGGGCGCTATAGTCTGTGCATGCGCCATGTACACTCGTGGTTGCGCGAACCCTGTTCGCTCTTCTATGGGCAGTGTCTGCATTGATCTTCTACGCATGCGCAGAAAAGCACTTAAAATAAATGTGCATTTGTTACCTGTGGAATTTACGCACCTAAAACAGGTTTATGGGGAAAATCCACACAGAAAACTCAGCATACCCACAAGAAAAATTGACATGCTGCGGATTTGAAACACGCACCACAGAGTGAGTTTACGCAATGTTAAAAAGAATCACCTTGGGCAGGAGATTTCGATAAATCCCATCCACACAACATCAAAGACACACCAAAAGCTCATTGTGAGAACATAGCCTAAAGAGTACCTGCAATCATTTATACTTTCCACTATAATGATGATAGAAATTATACTTTAAAAAGCCGGCACATAATTACAAAGCTCAGATGACTAGTCCAAGAGGCATCTGTCTGTCTTTAGGTCTCTCCCTATACACACACATAGGGAGTGTCCTGTCAGTGAGGAGGAATGGGGCGGGAAGGAAGAAGCTTCCAGGGACCAGCCTTAGACTAGTCAACTTATCAAAATATAATCTTTTCTAAACTCTGCAGTATTTCAGAGTAAAAACTACAATCCAACAATAATGTCTGTGGTTCAGCCTGCAAGAAACCACTGTCAAGTTCTCTTTAAACCATGTAAACAGGACACACACATCTCAGCAGACCTGTGCCGAAGATGTAGTATATGCGGACTGCAGGGGTATGGGCCAGGCTGCAGAGGAAATGTAGGGTGATGACATGTGCAGCTGACAGGATTCAAAGAAGAATGAGCGAGCGAGGAGGAGTGTGGGCTTGGTTAAGGTGCTGAGCCCAGTGTAGCATTGCTGCTGTCCCTGCCGCCACAGCTGTACTGTGCAGTGCCTCCTAACTTGCAAATGCATGGGGCTGAGATGAGCACAGTTGGCATGAATGGGTATTACCATATCTACCTTAGATCTACAGGACTCAGTGCTCCTTCACGAAAAGGCTCATACATTAGAAAACAAATTTTAGCCTCAACCCACCATGTATCCTGGAGGATTATCTGCAATCGGATCAGTAAAATAAATGTGCTCCAGTGTTCCTGGGGTACGCCGCCATCCCTTTCATTGTATACACAGGCACAGTGGCTTGTCCATCCGGGCGGCTGAGCTTTGTAGTACAGCTTACTAATATTTAAGTTATTGCACAAAACACTTCTCAAACCCTTTTAGTGACATATTATTACTTTCACTGCTTATTTCCTGCTATTTAAAGTGTTAATCTTAAAGCACCGCTCCAGCGCTCCACTTTTATTGCCATGCTGGAGTGGTGTTTCTAATCTAAGTTCTCTGCCCCTAGTATTACACTTAGCAGATGTCATCTTCCTCTGTTATCAGCACCACTCCGGCTGTCTTCAGCAGTTTGTGATCTGCCAGATCGCTCCAGTGTCTGCTGGGTGATCTGGAAGTCACAACTCAATGTAAGTCTATGAGAGCCAGAACGAGGCCCTCACCTCACGGGCTCACATTGAGGCCGCCGTCACACTTGCGAGTTTTACGGACGTATGAGCGCAGAAAATACGTCCGTAAAACTCGCAAAACAAACGGCACAATTATTCTCTATGCCCCTGCTCCTATCTGCCGTATTTTACTGATCCGTATTATACGGCTTTCTACGGCCATAGAAAATCGCAGCATGCTGCGTTTGTCACCGTACTGCGCAAGAAATACGCCAATGAAAGTCTATGGAAGCCTGAAAAATACGGATCACACACGGACTAACAGTGTGACTTGCGAGAAATACGCAGCGGTGTTAGAGAGAAAAGCCGGCAATTCATTGCGGTATACAGTAAAATCACACTGACAGCTTACAATAGAATAGGTAGAATAAATGTGTACACATAGAATAGGTATATATATATATATATATATATATATATATGTCAGTGAGACACATATATGTATATATATTACTACTTCATACAGCGCTAGATAGCTTTAAAGCCGGTAATTCAATTACCGGCTTTTGCTCTCTCCTTCCTAAACCCGACATGATTTGAGACATGGTTTACATACAGTAAACCATGTCATATCCCCCTTTTTTTTTGCATATTCCACACTACTAATGTTAGTAGTGTGTATATGCAAAATTTGGCCGTTCTAACTACTAAATTAAAGGGTTAAATGGTGGAAAAAATTGGCGTGGGCTCCCGCACAATTTTCTCCGCCAGAGTGGTAAAGCCAGTGACTGAGGGCTGATATTAATAGCCTGGAGAGGGTCCACGGTTATTGCCCCCCATCCCCGGCTAGAAACACCTGCCCCCAGCCACCCCAGAAAAGGCACATCTGAAAGATGCATCTATTCTGGCACTTGGCCACTCTCTTCCCATTCCCGTGTAGCGGTGGGATATGGGGTAATGAAGGGCTAATGCCACCTTGCTATTGTAAGGTGACATTAAGCCAAATTAATAATGGAGAGGCGTCAATTATGACACCTATCCATTATTAATCCAATACTAGTAAAGGGTTAAAAAAAACACAACCACATTATTAAAAATTATTTTAATGAAATAAAAACAAAGGTTGTTGTAATATTTTATTCAACGCCCAATCCAATCACTGAAGACCCTCGTTCTGTAACAAAAATAACATAATAAACCAACAATATCCTTACCTTCCGCAGATCTGTAAAGTCCAACGATGTAAATCCATCTGAAGGGGTTAAAATATTTTGCAGCCACGAGCTTTGCTAATGCAACGTTGTTTGTGGCTGCAAAACCCTGGGGAATGAAGGTAAAGTAGGTCAATGACCTATATTTACCTTCATTTGCGGTGAGGCGCCCTCTGCTGGTTGTTCCTAGATCGTGGGAACTTTCCTAGAAAGCTCCCAGGCTCGAGCTCATAAGAGGCGCCCTCTGCTGGTTGTCATGTGCTGCACCCATCCTGCGCCCCCATCCTGTCATGTGCTGCACCCATCCTGCGTCCCCATCCTGGTATGTGCTGCACCCATCCTGCGTCCCCATCCTGTCATGTGCTGCACCGATCCTGCATCACCATCCTGTCATGTGCTGCACCCATCCTGCGTCCCCATCCTGTCATGTGCTGCACCCATCCTGCGCCCCCATGCTGTCATGTGCTGTACCCATCCTGCGTCCCCATCCTGGTATGTGCTGCACCCATCCTGCGTCCCCATCCTGGTATGTGCTGCACCCATCCTGCGTCCCCATCCTGTCATGTGCTGCACCCATCCTGGTTATCATCCTGACGCATCGCCGACCCCCGATCATGTGACGGGGGTTGGTGATGCGCTTCTTTTCCGGCCGTGCGACGGTTAAATGCCGCTGTCAGCGTTTGACAGCGGCATTTAACAGGTTAATAGCGGCGAGGGAATCGCAATTTCACCCGCCGCTATTGCGCGCACATGTCAGCTGTACAAAACAGCTGACATGTCTCGACTTTGATGTGGGCTCAACGCCGGAGCCCACATCAAAGGGGGAGACACGATATGAGCAGTACATGTACTGCTCATGTCATGAAGGGGTATATATATATGTGTCTACTGACATATATATATATATACTAGCTATTGAACCCGTTCTACGCCCGGGTGGCGAGCATTTATATTGGTATATGGTCTCCATCCTGTCATGTGCTGTTCCATCCTGCGTCCCCATCCTGTCATGTGCTGCACCCATCCTGCGTCCCCATCCTGTCATGTGCTGCACCCATCCTGCGTCCCCATCCTGTCATGTGCTGCTCCATCCTGCGTCCCCATCCTGTCATGTGCTGCACCCATCCTGCGTCCCCATCCTGTCATGTGCTGCACCCATCCTGCGTTCCCATCCTGTCATGTGCTGCACCCATCCTGCATCCCCATCCTGTCATGTGCTGCACCCATCCTGCGCCCCCATCCTGTCATGTGCTGCACCTATCCTGCGTCCCCATCCTGCGTCCCCATCCTGTCATGTGCTGCACCCATCCTGCGTCCCCATCCTGTCATGTGCTGCACCCATCCTGCGTCCCCATCCTGGTATGTGCTGCACCCATCCTGCATCCCCATCCTGTCATGTGCTGCACCCATCCTGCGTCCCCATCCTGTCATGTGCTGCACCCATCCTGCGTCCCCATCCTGTCATGTGCTGCACCCATCCTGCGTCCCCATCCTGTCATGTGCTGCACCCATCCTGCGTCCCCATCCTGTCATGTGCTGCACCCATCCTGCGTCCCCATCCTGCCATGTGCTGCACCCGTCCTGCGTCCCCATCCTGTCTTGTGCTGCACCCATCCTGCGTCCCCATCCTGTCATGTGCTGCACCCATCCGGGGGCCTGAGCAGGCGGGGACACCGGCGCGCTGTGGGGGTCAGGTGCCGGTATCGCCGCCAGCTCAGGCCCCCCAGCACTTACTATATTCACCTGTCCTGCGTTTCACCGCTGAGCGCCGCCATCTTCCCGGTCTCCTGGCTGTGACTGTTCAGTCAGAGGGCGGCGCCGGCGCGCATTAAGCGCGTCATCGCGCCCTCTGAACTGAAGGTCACAGGCCGAAGACCGGGAAGATGGCGGCGCTCAGCGGTGGAACGGAGGACAGGTGAATATGGCCGATACTCACCCTCCTGGCAGTCCCTGCTTCTCTGTTGGAGATCGCGGTGTGCGTTCAGTGTGAACGCATACCGCGATCTCCCGGGAATGTCACTTTGTGAGGCCCAGACTGCGCCCAGCGCAGTCTATAAAGGCTTCGGACAGAGTGACGCTCCCAGCGTTATATTATAGATATATAGACAGTACATATATATATTTTTTTTTTTGTGACACATGGATCCCTTCTATAGCGGTATGTTGGTTTTGCAAGCCTGCGAGAAAAACACGCAGTACGGATGCCATACGGATTACATACGGAGGATGCCATGCGCAAAAAACGCTGACACACCCTGCCTACGGAGGAGCTACGGACCACTATTTTGGGGACTTTTCAGCGTATTACGGCCGTAATATACGGACCGTATTGTTTTACGCTGTGTGTGACACCGGCCTGAGAGCTTGTGACCGTTACCTCTGACTTACAGGATGGCGGTGCAGGACCGGAGTGACGCCAGTAAGAGCTGAAGATGGCAGCTGGTAATTATAATACTAGGCTCAGGGACCTTACATTAGTGACACCACTAGAGCGCTGAAATAAAAATAAAAAAAATCACTTCGCTTTAAGCTGTGAGAAATGTAAGAAAGAAATGTAAACAATATTTGTACCCAAAGGAACCTGTGCCATGAAAAAAACAGTAGTGCTATAAATTAAATAGCTTTATACTGTGCTTCTGGCTGGCATACACAATTCACACACTGTAAGTGTTGACAGAAAAATGGCAGTTTTTTATGCCTTTTCATTTTTTTTTATGTTTTCTGCAACTTTTCTATACTTTTAATTAAATGGGTAAAAAACTCAACAAAAAACGCTAAAAGAATTGACATACTATCAGTTTTTTTACTCACACACTGCTGCACACTGTAGCTTAAAAACACACAAAAAAAGCACTTTTAGTAAAACACTGCTTTTTTTCTGCACACAAAAAAATGTATGTGACCATAACCTTCCAGTCACTTTGCAAACCATTATCAATGCGTGTGAAACAAGATCTCACAAAACCTAGACCTGTGAATTTCCCAGGTCTAGATAGGATAAATGTAGTCCTGATCCCAAGGCCGGGCTCAGACGAGCGGATGAAAAATTATCTGATTTTCATCCAGAAAACTGGGATGATTTTTATCCATATTGTCAACCGTGCGCCATCCGTGTGTCCGTACTTTACATATGTATGTGCTATCGGTGTGACGTACATATTTATACAGCAACATTTGAAAATCTACGTGATTAAATGCAATTTTCTCTGTTAACAATGGCAATGTAGTAAAGATGGGATGATCTGTATGGGAGCTGATATTTTTTTGCGCACCCATAGACTTGAATTGGCGAGGCTCATCTGACATAGGAAAGGAAAGATTTGTTTCACACAGACACTGGGCGTATGTAAAAAAAAACTGCACAGCCCTATTAAATAACATTGGTCTACATTGGTCAGTGTTCTGTCTGATTTTATTCTCTTCTGAATTAGCCCTTATACGGTTACCATTCACTAACATGTAGTGAACATTTTCTTTGTGCAGAGGGAGCGATCAAACGTCACTATTGCGGAAGCTTCGTCACATCGCTCATCTGAAGCTGTGATAGTAAGCCTGACTAGCTCCACACTGCTCCCACTTGGTTGTAGCGCGTTACTGCACACTTGTTTTTCTCCTTTAGTTTTATTAGTAGTAGTTTTATTAGTAATTGGGCACAAAATATAATGACAGGTAGTGAAGTCATAACCATTGGAATCAAGTATTAGAGATGGTACAGGGGCAAATATAACAAAAGAATTCAAAGGCAACACATGGCACCATCCTTTCTGCCACATAAGGCTACGTTAACTGTGGTGTGTTTTGTCTCTTTTAGTGTGTCGTGCTCTAAATAAAGCTGCTTTGTTTTTGATACCTCCTGATGTTTTTCTTTGACAAAACTTTATTGATACAGCTTTGTGCAAATTATATGAGTTTTTTATACATTAAAAACGCATGTGCATTTTTACCTAAAACATGAATTTTTACCAAAGAAAATTGACATGTTACACACCGCAGGTCAGTTTACACTAAGCTAAAAAAAAAGCACAGTGTGCATGAGATTTCTATAAATCCCATCCAATTTACTGTAAGACCGACCAAAAACTCATTGAGACCACACAGCCTCAGGCTAGTTTCACACTAGCGTACGGCAGGGCTGTGGAGAGCTGCGGACATCCTCCGTGAAGCCCCGCCCACTGTTGCGCCTCTTCATTCAGCTCCGCCTATGGTTGCATGCGTCCTGCGCACCCTATCTTTAACATTGGGTACGCAGGCCATGCAGATCTATGCAGATGCATCCGCATGCGTCGTTTTCACGCTGCGCCGACCTGTGACGAACGCAACATGTTGCATTTTGTTGCGGTCGGCGCAGCGGGAAATCGATGCATGTGGAGGTATCCGCATGGTCTGCATACCCAATGTTAAAGATAGGGTTCGCAGGAAACATGCAGCCGTAGGCAGTGCTGAATGAAGAGGCGCGGCAGTGGGCATCACAGAGGAAGTCCGCAGCCCTCCTCAACCCTGCCGAACGCTAGTGTGAAACTAGCCTAAGGCATTTTTTTCTGCAGCCAAAATCTGCTCTTTTGGCAGCAAAAACTGCATTTAAAAGGCCAGCTTTTCGTCGCTTTTGCTGTGTTTTCTCTGTGTTACTTACTATTTTTGTGGCTGCTAATTACATATATGCTTTGTCTCCATTACATGTCTAATAAAGTTAGGCTAAAGCTTCATTCCCACATTGATCTTTTGGTGAGTTTGGGATGTTGCAGTTTTTTGTAAAATATGCAAAGTAAAAAATGCTACAAAATGCCACAAAAAACGTGTTTTTTTCCCCATTGGTTTTTATCAGTAAAAAAATGCTAACAAAAGCTTCAAGAATTTACATGCTGCAGATTTTAAAAACGCTTCAACTGCACTTCTCAAATTCAGTCTGAAAAAAAAAACAAGCGCATGATATTTCGAAATTTCATAGCTTGTGCTAGTACTTCAAAAACACCAAGGTTACTTACTGGTAGCCGGTTTTTCCGGAGCCCATGACAGCACACCTGAGAGAGGGATCCGCCCAGTCGGGACAGGAAACCTACCGAAACAAAAGGGCGGTACCTCTCCCTCGCTTCAGTTGGTTTTCAGAGCATGAGAGGCCTCCTTGTTTAGTACACATGGTAATCCATCACCACATTATAATAATAACAAAAAACACCCAACTAAAAGTGCGCACCAAAGGGTGACAAAAGAAGGGAGGGAATATACAGGTGCTGTCATGGGCTCCGGAAAAACCGGCTACCAGTAAGTAACCTTGGTGTTTTCCCGTCTCCCATGACAGCACACCTGAGAGATTTTTGGAGAAAGGAACACCTTAGGGAGGGACCACCGCTTGCAGCACCCTTCTACCAAAGGTAAGGTCAGTTGAGGAGGATAGATCTAGCCGGTAGTGTCTAAAGAAGGTAGACGGTGAGGACCAGGTAGCGGCCTTACAGATTTGATCAATCGATACCTCTGCTTTTTCTGCCCAGGAAGTAGCCACGGCTCTGGTGGAGTGAGCCTTGATGCCTTCAGGGATCGGGGCACCACGAGAAACATAGGATAAGGAAATGGCCTCCCTAATCCACCTGGCAATAGTACCCTTGGATACCCCATATCCCTTCCTGCTACCCTGGAAAGCTATAAATAGTGATTGATCCTTCCTCCACTGACTAGTCAGAGATATATACTGTAAAATAGCTCTTCTTACGTCAAGCGTATGAAATTTCTCTTCCCCTGGGTTCTTAGGATTATTACAGAAAGAGGGCAACACAATTTCTTGACTCCTATGGAATTTAAGTACTACTTTCGGCAGATATGCCGGATCCGGTCTGAGCACTACTCTGTCATCAAATATCTGCGTGTAAGGAGGGGAGATAGACAGGGCTTGCAAGTCACTCACCCTACGGGCTGATGTCAATGCTACCAGAAGTACAGTCTTAAGAGTAAGTATTTTTATTGATGACTCCTGCAAGGGTTCAAATGGATCACCAGTCAGAGCCTCTAACACCAGATTCAAATCCCATGGAGGAACCCTCTGAATTACCACTGGTCTAGACCTACTACATGATTTTATAAAGCGGGACACCCATCTATTGGAGGCCAGATTACAATTATACAAGGCTCCTAATGCCGACACTTGCACCTTGAGCGTATTAGTTGCTAACCCTAGTTGCAACCCCGCCTGTAGGAATTCTAAAATAGTACCCACAGGAGCCCTGTCCCCCACAGGTTGCCCCGAAAATTCCAGAAACCTTTTCCATGTTCTGCCATATATCCTTGATGTTACTGGCTTTCTACTTTTTAACAAGGTGGAAACTAACCCTGGTGAAAACCCCTGCCTACTCAGTAATGCCCTCTCAAATTCCAGGCTGCAAGATGGAAGCCCTTCACTTGAGAGTGGCATATTGGACCCTGAGTAAGCAGGTCCGGAATTTCTGGCAGGATCCATGGATCGGTCACTGACATTTGTCTCAGGAGGGAGAACCAAGGTCTTTTTGGCCAGAATGGAGCAATCAAAATTACTCTCGCCTGCTCCATTCTGATTTTTCTTACTACCGTCGGAATCATCGCTATTGGTGGAAACACATATGCGAGGCTGAAATTCCATTGTATTTGGAGAGCATCTACCGCGAAGGGTTTTTCTCTTGGATCTAGTGAACAGAAGCTCTCTACCTTCCTGTTGCTTAGGGTGGCAAATAAATCTATCACAGGTAAGCCCCAAGCCTGCACTATCTGTTGAAACACCCGGGGATTCAAAGACCACTCTCCTTGCCTCAGTGTTTTGCGACTTAGGTAGTCTGCCTTTATATTCTCGACCCCTTTTATATGGAGAGCCGAGAGGGATAGTAGGTGGCGCTCCGCTAGTTGTAGGAGGACAGATGCTGACTTCATCAGGGAAGGGGATCTCGTCCCCCCTTGGTGGTTGATATATGCCACTACTGCGTGATTGTCCGACATGACCCTGGTATGATGACCCTGGAGGATGGGAAGGAAATGTTTTACAGCTTTTTCTACAGCCCACAACTCTCTTAGGTTTGACGCTTGTTGTGATTCTAAATGGGACCAAGATCACTGAACTGAGAGTGTCCCCAAATGAGCTCCCCATCCTGAACCGCTTGCATCTGTGGTGATGACCTGGTCTATTGGAGTTATCCACTGGACCCCTGATGTCAAATGGTCTCTTATGGTCCACCATTTTAGGGAATCTGTTACCTCTAATGAAAGGCGTAGCTTTCCCTCTAAATGCCCTTTTAACCACCTCTGCGCTGACAGGACCTCCCATTGTAATTGTCTTAGATGGAACTGTGCCCATCTTACTGCGGGTATACAGGACGTCAGAGATCCCAACAGGGACATTGCCCTTCTCAATGTCATTGCGGGGTGATGAATTGCTGACTCTACAAGATTTTGAATTTTGATCAGCTTGTTTTCTGGCAAAAGACAAAGCTGACGCCTGGAATCCAGGACTAAACCCAGAAAAGATTGCACTAGCTCTGGCGTCAACCTTGACTTGGCAAGATTTATTTTCCACCCCAACCGCTGTAGCGTTGATATGACTTGTTCTATTTGTGTTTGGCAATGTGTTGATGAGTTCCCTATTATGAGGAAGTCGTCCAGATACGGAACTATAACTACATTCTGAGAGCGGAGGAAGGACATGACCTCTGACATTAATTTTGTAAAAATTCTCGGTGCTATTGATAGGCCGAATGGCAGGGCAGCATACTGATAGTGCCTGAGACAGCCTTGTACATAAACCGCCACCCTTAGGTATTTTTGGTGGTCTTGATGAATTGGGACGTGGTAATAGGCGTCCTTCAGGTCTATGGCTGCCATGAAGCAACCTGGGAATAAGAGTTTTATGGCCGTATTTAATGACTCCATTTTGAAGGAGCAGTTTACTATTGACCGATTTAGATTTTTTAAATTGATAATAGTTCTCAGGGACCCGTCTGGTTTTCGTATGAGAAAAAGAGGAGAGTAAAAACCTTTTCCCTGCTCTTCCCCCGGGACCTCCACAAGAACCCGTTTTGATACGAGCTCCAGTACCTCTGCCTCCAAGGCTAGCTGCTCCTCTGGAGTCTTTCTTTGGGGCGTTAAAACAAAAGTTTGTCGCGGTGGAAAAACAAAATCTATTCTTAGGCCGTGTTCGATGACCTTTAGAGTCCAATGACTGGGGGAGATGTCTACCCAGGCTGGGAGAAAAGATGAAAGCCTTCCCCCCACTGGCCTGGCGTCATTGGGAGGGCTTTTTCGCCGATGTTGAGGGACCTTTAAACATGTATCCAGATCCCCTTCTGTCTCTGGAGTCCCAATTCCTTCTATCTCCCGGGGGGCGGCCTCTACTAAATTTGCCCCTCCGAAAATAAGGCCTTCTAAAGTCCACAGGAAAATGAGGGAATCCCTTTTTCCTATCTCCTGCTTTCTCTAAAATGTCTTCCAATTTTTGACCGAAGAGGAAATGGCCGTCACATGGTATAGAACAAAGTCTATTTTTTGAAGGTAGATCCCCCGGGCATCCCTTCAACCAGAGAGCACGTCTAGCTGCATTGGATAAACTTGCAGCCCTAGCTGCCAGTCTTACAGAGTCTGCAGAGGAATCCGCTACGAAGGCAGCTGCACCTTTAGCCAAAGTTACATTGGTTAGAATTTCATCTCTCGGGGCTTTAGACTTCAGTTGCTCCTCTATCTGCTGCAGCCAGACAATAAGGGAGCGAGAGACACAGGTTCCTGCGATTGCTGGTTTCAGGCCCCCTGCGGTTGCTTCCCAGGTGTGTCTTAGGAACCCATCCGCTTTTTTATCTAAAGGATCCCTTAATACGCCAGAATCTTCTAAGGGAAGGGATAATTTTTTAGACGATCTAGCCACCGCACCATCGATTTTCGGAACCTTATCCCAAGTCTCTGAATCTTTCTCCTCAAAGGGGTAACGTCTTTTAGAAGCCGAGGGAAGATTACCCGATTTTTCTGGTTTCCTCCACTCTTTTTCTATAAGGGCTTTTATTCTGGAATTGACTGGGAAGGTGCGTTTTTTCTTTTCCTCTAAACCCCCAAACATTATGTCCTCCAGGGATTTGGCCGCTTTCTCATCTTTAAGGCCCATTGAAGCTCTAACGGCTTTTACTAGCTTGTCCGTGTTCCCAGTAAGAAAGCACGGACGGCCCCCAACATCACTATCAGAAGAGGAGCCAGAGGACTTAGGAGAAGAGGAGCAGGGAGATAACGGTTCCTCCTGACCTTCCTCATCAGAAGGAGATACCTCAGAACCCGAAACTGGTTCAGGGTGCTTACTACCCTTTTTCTTAAGGGCTGCTTTAACAGAGTCTTGTACTTCGGCTCTGATTATTGCTCTAAGACTAGAGGCAAAGTCAGGGGTCTCTTCCTGGATAGTCTTTTGAATACAATCTATACAAAGACTTTTCTGCCACTGAACTGCCAATGGGACATTACAGAGGGCACATTCTTTATTCTTTGTCTTGGAACTAGCCTTCCTCGGCGCCTGCCAAGTAAACAGAAAATGTAGCCCATTACCACCAGGGTGACATTCACGTAGATCACTCACCACCCGCTGACCATAAAGGGTACCGGATTCCGAGGCGGACTGGGAGCACGGGGAACATTCCTCCTGGATGTCGAAGAGTCCTGAAACGTCCGACTAGGATGATTGCTGCTCCTTCCACTTGAACGGCTATTCTTCTTAGGATGATGACGAGCAGATGTGTCGCCTGGTAAGGGCTCTTGCTGCTGCTGCTGCTGTAATAGCTGCTGCTGCTGCTGCTCCATACCCTCCATCTCTGGAAACTGTATGGGAATGAGCAGCGATCTATTGCAGCCACCCCCTTAATAAGGGGTCGTTCCACAGCGCTCCCCGCCTCCTTCGGTAACAATTCTTGCTCCTCTCCCCCTCCAGAACACCGCCGGAGAGCTCACATAATTACCGGCGTTTCAATCCATGGGCGCCGCCATCTTGGATCCGGCGCGCCTCTCTGACGTCACGCAGGCACGCCCATACCCAGCGTGCTCTGCACTGAACGCCAGCCGCGCACCCGGAAGTCGCTCCAGCAGAGGGGGAGAGAGCGGCGTGGCAGCCGCAGAATGGCTCCAGAGATCCGGACTGCGCTGGACCGACGCCCGCACGTGCGCAAGAGCCCGAAAGATCTGCGGACGGCGCTACCAGCGTCCCGAAGGCCGACATACAGGCGTCCTGCCTGCTCTTCAAGTGCCGGGACGGGAGTGGGTAAGAGGATCTTCTATCAACGAAAAAATAAAAACAAAAAAGTACCGCCGTGGTTCAGCACAAGGGTTCCCGTCAGGACAGGAAACCCAACTGAAGCGAGGGAGAGGTACCGCCCTTTTGTTTCGGTAGGTTTCCTGTCCCGACTGGGCGGATCCCTCTCTCAGGTGTGCTGTCATGGGAGACGGGAAAAGTAGCGTTTTATTTCTATAAAAACAACTGTAGCAAAAACATTGCATGTAAATATCAGCTTACGATATGTTCACACATTTCTTTTTTACAGGTTTTTTTTTCCTGCAGCCAAAACCTGATCTCTCGTTTAGGTTTTACAGCCTTTTTTGCTGCTTTTCATGCTGCGTTTTTCAGGATCCCAAATTTCAGGATTTGCTTTCAGCTTGCAAACATGAACAATACAAGGTGTTAGGCCAGCAATGCAGGACGTGCATGAAACTATAAAACATTTGATAATTTGATCAAGTTATTTAGTGGAAAAAATGTTTATGTCTGAAAAAATAGTCAGAATTCTGACCAAAAAAGCTAGCTTCATGCATGAAGTGCCAGCGTCAACAAGGTTATATAAGTTCATGAAAAAATACACAATTAGGCCGGCGTCACACACAGCGTAAAACAATACGGTCCGTATATTACAGCCGTAATACGCTGAAAAGTCCCGAAAAAAGTGGTCCGTAGCTCCTCCGTAGGCAGGGTGTGTCAGCGTTTTTTGCGCATGGCATCCTCCGTATGTAATCCGTATGGCATCCGTACTGCGTGGTTTTCTCGCAGGCTAGCAAAACCAACATACCGCTATAGAAGTGATCCATGTGTCCCAAAAAGAAAAGAAAATATATATATACTGTCTCTCTATATATATATCTATATATATATATATATATATATATATATATATATAGATATATATATGTGTCAGTAGACACATATATTAGAGAGAAAAGCCGGTAATTCAGTGCGGTGTACAGTAAAATCACACTGACAGCTTACAGTAGAATAGGTAGAATAAATGTGTACACATAGAATAGGTATATATATATATATATGTCAGTGAGACACATATACCGTATATACTCGAGTATAAGCCGAGATTTTCAGCCCAAATTTTTGGGCTGAAAGTGCCCCCCTCGGCTTATACTCGAGTCACGGTAGCGGTGGGGTCGGCAGGTGAGGGGCTGAGGGCGCTGGGGTATACTTACCTAGTCCCAGCGATCCTCGCGCTGTCCCTGCCGTCCCACGGGCTTCGGCGCTGCAGCTTCTTCCTCTCTTCAGCAGTCACGTGGGACCGCTCATTACAGAAATGAATAAGCGGCTCCACCTCCCATAGGGGCGGAGCCGCTTATTCATTTCTCTAATCAGCGGTGCCGGTGACCGCTGATAGAGAAAGAAGCTGCGGCACCGAAGACAGGAGGGGACAGCGCGAGGATCGCCAGGACTAGGTGAGTATAGCATATTCACCTGTCCTCGTTCCAGCCGCCGGGCGCCGATCCATCTTCCCGGCCGGCGCCTCCATCTTCCCGGCGTCTCTGCTCTCTGACTGTTCAGGCAGAGGGCGCGATGACGCATATAGTGTGCGCGGCGCCCTCTGCCTGATCAGTCAGAGCAGAGACGCCGGGAAGATGGAGGCGCCGGAACGAGACGCCGGGAGCTGCAATCAAGGGAGGTGAGTATGTGTTTTTTTTTCTTTATTGCGGCAGCGGCGGCACAAATTTATGTGGAACATCTATGGGGCACAGTGAACGGTGCAGAGCACCGCACAGCACAGCTATGGGGTACAGTGAACGGTGCAGAGCACCGTATATGGCACAGCACAGCTATGGGGCACAGTGAACGGTGCAGAGCACCGTATATGGCACAGCACAGCTATGGGGCACAGTGAACGGTGCAGAGCACCGTATATGGCACAGCACAGCTATGGGGCACAGTGAACGGTGCAGAGCACCGTATATGGCACAGCACAGCTATGGGGCACAGTGAACGGTGCAGAGCACCGTATATGGCACAGCACAGCTATGGGGCACAGTGAACGGTGCAGAGCACCGTATATGGCACAGCACAGCTATGGGGCACAGTGAACGGTGCAGAGCACCGTATATGGCACAGCACAGCTATGGGGCACAGTGAACGGTGCAGAGCACCGTATATGGCACAGCACAGCTATGGGGCACAGTGAACGGTGCAGAGCACCGTATATGGCACAGCACAGCTATGTATGGGGCACAGTGAACGGTGCAGAGCACCGTATATGGCACAGCACAGCTATGGGGCACAGTGAACGGTGCAGAGCACCGTATATGGCACAGCTATGGGGCACAGTGAACGGTGCAGAGCACCGTATATGGCACATCTATGGGGCACAATGAACGGTGCAGAGCACCGTATATGGCACAGCTAGGGGGCACAATGAACGGTGCAGAGCACCGTATATGGCACAGCTAGGGGGCACAATGAACGGTGCAGAGCACTATATGGTTCACACCTATGGGGAAATATGAACGGTGCAGAGCACTATATGGCACAGCTATGGGGAAATAATGATCTATTTTTATTTTTGAAATTCACCGGTAAATGCTGCATTTCCACCCTAGGCTTATACTCGAGTCAATAAGTTTTCCCAGTTTTTTGTGGCAAAATTAGGGGGGTCGGCTTATACTCGGGTCGGCTTATACTCGAGTATATACGGTATGTATATATATTAATATTTATTCCAGCGCTAGACAGCTTGAAAGCCGGTAATTCAATTACCGGCTTTTTCCTTCTCCTTCCTAAAACCCGACATGATTTGAGACATGGTTTACATACAGTAAACCATGTCTTCTCTCCATTTTTTTTGCAGATTCCACACTACTAATGTCAGTAATGTGTATCTGCAAAATTTGGCCGTTCTAGCTCTTAAAATAAAGGGTTAAATGGCGGAAAAAATTGGCGTGGGCTCCCGCGCAATTTTCTCCGCCAGAGTAGTAAAGCCAGTGACTGAGGGCAGATATTAATAGCCTGGAGAGGGTCCACGGTTATTGGCCCCCCCCTGGCTAAAAATATCTGCCCCCAGCCACCCCAGAAAAGGCACATCTGGAAGAAAGCTCCCTGGCTTTCTAGGTAATTTCCCACGATCTATGAACAGCCAGCAGAGGGCGCCTCACCGCAAATGAAGCTAAATATAGATCATTGATCTATTTTTAGCCTCATTCCCTGGGGTTTTGCAGCGAGGAGCAGCCTGCATTAGCACAGCTCCTTGCTGCAAAATGTTTTAACCCCTTCAGAAGGATTTACATCGTTGGACGTTACAGATCTGCGGAGGGTAAGTATATTGTTGGTTTATTATGTTTTTTTACTCACAGAACGAGGGTCTTCAGTGACTGGATTGGGCGTTGAATAAAATACTGCAACAACCATTGTTTTTATTTCATTAAAATAATTTTAAAAAATGTGTTTGTGTTTTATTTAACCCTTTACTAGTATTGGATTAATAATGGATAGGTGTCATAATTGACGCCTCTCCATTATTAATTAGGCTTAATGTCACCTTACAATAGCAAGGTGGCATTAACCCTTCATTACCCCATATCCCACCGCTACACGGGAATGGGAAGAGAGTGGCCAAGTGCCAGAATAGGCGCATCTTCCAGATGTGCCTTTTCTGGGGTGGCTGGGGGCAGATATTTTTAGCCAGGGGGGGGCCAATAACCGTGGACCCTCTCCAGGCTATTAATATCTGCCCTCAGTCACTGGCTTTACTACTCTGGCGAGAAAATTGTGCGGGAGCCCACGCCAATTTTTTCCGCCATTTAACCCTTTATTTTAAGAGCTAGAACGGCCAAATTTTGCAGATACACACTACTGACATTAGTAGTGTGGAATCTGCAAAAAAAATGGAGAGAAGACATGGTTTACTGTATGTAAACCATGTCTCAAATCATGTCGGGTTTTAGGAAGGAGAAGGAAAAAGCCGGTAATTGAATTACCGGCTTTCAAGCTGTCTAGCGCTGGAATAAATATTAATATATATACATATATGTGTCTCACTGACATATATATATATACCTATTCTATGTGTACACATTTATTCTACCTATTCTACTGTAAGCTGTCAGTGTGATTTTACTGTACACCGCACTGAATTACCGGCTTTTCTCTCTAACAGCGCTGCGTATTTCTCGCAAGTCACACTGCTTGTCCGTGTGTAATCCGTATTTTTCACGCTTCCATAGACTTTCATTGGCGTATTTCTTGCGCAGTACGGTGACAAACGCAGCATGCTGCGATTTTGTACGGCCGTAGAAAGCCGTATAATACTGATCAGTAAAATACGGCAAATAGGAGCAGGGGCATAGAGAATAATTGTGCCGTATTTTTTGCGAGTTTTACGGACGTAGATTCTGCGCTCTTACGTCCGTAAAACTCGCATGTGTGACGGCGGCCTTATAAATATAAAACCAGCAAGGGAAGACTGTTTTTTTGTGACATCTTTTACTTCATGTTAGTGGTAAAATTTCTTTGCTATAACTTGCGTGTATTTATGAAAAACGGAAATTTTGCCATTTTCAAACTTTTAATTTTTGTATCCTTAAATCAGAGAGTGGTGTCCTGCAAAATAGTTAAAAAATAACATTTCCCACATGTCAACTTTATATCAACACAATTTTGGAAACATAATAGGACGTTTTAAGGGTTAAAAGCTGACCAGCGATTTCTCATTTTTCCAACAAAATTTACAAAACCATTTTTTTTAAGGATTACCTCACATTTGAAGTGACTTTGGGGGGTCAATGTATTAGAAAATGCCCAAAATTGACACCGTTCTAAAAACTACAACCCTCAAGGTGCGCAAAACCACATTCAAGAAGCTTATTAACACTTCAGGTGCTTCACGAGAACTAAAGGTACTGTCACACTATACGATATCGCTAGCGATCCGTGACGTTGCAGCGTCCTTGCTAGCGATATCGTCCAGTGTGACAGGCAGCAGCGATCAGGCCCCTGCTGTGCTGTCGCTGGTCGGGGAAGAAAGTCCAGAACTTTATTTGGTCGCTGGACTCCCCGCAGACATCGCTGAATCGGCGTGTGTGACACCGATTCAGCGATGTCTTCACTGGTAACCAGGGTAAACATCGGGTAACTAAGCGCAGGGCCGCGCTTAGTAACCCGATGTTTACCCTGGTTACCATCCTAAAAGTAAAAAAAACCAAACACTACATACCTACAGCCGTCTGTCCTCCAGCGCTGTGCTCTGCACTCCTCCTGCTCTGGCTGTGAGCGTCGGTCAGCCGGAAAGCAGAGCGGTGACGTCACCGCTCTGCTTTCCGGCCGCTGTGCTCACAGCCAGCACAGGAGGAGTGCAGAGCACAGCGCTGGAGGACAGACGGCTGTAGGTAAGTATGTAGTGTTTGTTATTTTTACTTTTAGGATGGTAACCAGGGTAAACATCGGGTTACTAAGCGCGGCCCTGCGCTTAGTTACCCGATGTTTACCCTGGTTACCAGCATCGTTGGTCGCTGGAGAGCTGTCTGTGTGACAGCTCTCCAGCGACCAAACTGCAGCGTCGCTAAGTGTGACGGTACCTTAAGGCAATGTGGAAGTAAAAAAATTTACATTTTACTTTTTTCCCCCAAAATTTGCTTTGGAACCAATTTTTTTTTTATTTTCACAAGGGTATTGGGAGAAAATGGACCACAAAATTTGTTGTGCAATTAATCCTGAGTACACCAATACCCCGTATGTGGGGGAAAGCCACTGTTTGGGCGCGTGGCAAGGCTCAGAAGGGAGGGAGCACTGTTTGACTTTTTGAATGCAAAATTGGCTGGAATCAATGGTGGCGCCATGTTGGGTTTGGAGACTCCATGATGTGCCTAAACAGTGGATCCCTCCCAATTCTAAATCCAACCCTAACCCCAACACACTGCTAAACCTAATCCCAACCCTAACCATAACCCTAACCTCACACCCCTACCCCTAATCCCAACCCTAACCGTAATCCCATCCTTAACCACAACCCACCTAGACAAACCCTAACTTTACCCCAACCCTAACTTTAGCTCAACCCTATCTTTAGTCCAACCCTAACCCTAGCCCCAACCCTAACCTGAGCCCCAACCCTAACCCTAGCCCAACCATAACCCTAGCCAAATCATAACCCTAACTTTAGCCCAACCCTAACCCTAGCCCCAACCCTAACCCTAGCCCAACCCTAACAAAATATTGAGATGACCAAATACTTATTTTTCACCATAATTTGCTAAATAAATCTTGTCAAATCAGACAAGGTGATTTTATGGTTTTCCCCACTGTATAAGGGTATGTGCACACGATGCAAATTTAGTGCAGAACTGCAGCAGATTTTTCTGCAGCAGAAACGCTGCAGAACTGCACTGTGATCACAGTACAATGTAAATCAATGTGAAAAAAAAAAGCTGTGCACATGGTGCAGAAAAATCTGCGCAGAAACGCTGCAGATTTCAAAGAAGTGCCTGTCACTTCTTTTGTGCAGTTCTGCAGCGTTTCTGCACCCCTCCATAATAAAAATCTGCAGGTGCGTTTTTGATGCGTTTTTATGCGTTTTTGATGCGTTTTTTATGCGTTTTTGATGCGTTTTTTGTGCAGATTTGTGCTAAAAAAACGCATCAAAAACGCATAAAAAACGCATCAAAAACGCATAAAAAACGCATCAAAAACGCATAAAAAAACGCACCTGCAGATTCTGCCAGGAGATGCAGATTTAGTGCAGAACTGCAGCAGATTTTTCTGCACCAAATCTGCATCGTGTGCACACAGCCTTAGGATACCAAGACGATATGGTTTAAACTTTGCAAAATTACAAAAATAAATGAGTTTCACATCCTACTGTACCTGCGTGTTTTTCCTTCAAACATGCTGCAGAAAGTGATGTCAGCATTTTTGCTACTTTTTGCATTTACTTACTGCTTTCTATGGATAAAAAATGCTGAAAAAGTGAGACAGAAACTGTTAATGAATTGACATGGTGTGGTTTTAAAAAAAGGCAGCAGTTTTTCAATTCAGCCAGGAAAAAACAAACAAATGTGTGCAGGAGATTTCTGAAGTCATATAGCTTGTATCCGTACTGTAAAAAGCAGCTTTTATTTTATTTTCATAATAAAACACATACAAAAATGCAGCAAACACGTGTGAACATAGCCTAACAGTCTACTGACCCATGTGTAGCACTCTTGTAAGAAGATGAGCGCGGGAGGTGGCCATATGTGTGAGCAGCTGTATTCATTGTAGTTTTAAATAAGCAGGGAAGCAACCAGTTCAACAACTTAACAACAACTTTATAAACTGAACATTTCTGCACTAGTGATGAGCGAATATACTCATTACTCGAGATTTTTCGAGCATGCTCGGGTGTCCTCCGAGTATTTTTTAGTGCTCGGATATTTAGTTTTCTTTTTTTTTTTTTAACCAATAAATTTTTATTGAGATTTTGCATGTCAAACAACACATCAGAAAACTTCAGGAAGAGGAGGGGGAGGAAGGGAGAGAAGGGCAATTGGGGAGGGAAGGGGGATGAAGGGAAAAGTCCAGTACATAATACTTGAAGACCACAACATAATCAGTACAAAATACACAATTACAGTGTCAGATACAGCAAAAAATTAAAGAAACATACGTTTTAAATGAGGGTAAGAGCAGACTGGGAGATGTATGCCGAGGACACCCAGGGGTCCCACCATGAGAGGACCTTAGTTTTCCTCGATAAACCTTGAGCCATAATAACCTCATAGCAGAAGTGTAGATCGATCTTGGAGATCAGTTCGGCTCTGGAAGGGAGATCCGAGGACTTCCAATGCTTCGCAATACATTGTCTGGCGGCAACTAGGACATTAGAGACTATGGGCCGGAGAGGGGAGAGGAGATCAATGAGGGAAATGCCTAGGACAGCGAGCTGACCACTCAGCGCAAGGGGGAGACGAGTCAGATCAGCAATCAATGCCTCCACCCCGCGCCAGAAAGCCTGAACCTGCGGGCACGACCACCAAACATGAGAGGAGGACCCCAAGGCGCCACACCCCTTCCAACAAAGAGGAGAGGAAGACGGGGAAAACTTCGCCAAGTGGACAGGGGTAAGGTACCAATGCAGCTGAATCTTTTTCACCTGTTCCAAGTGGCCAAGACATGAGGAGAACTTAGAGGGATGCACCATTGCAAACTGCCAATCCTCCAGGGGTGCCTCAAAGCCCAGCGAGGACTCCCAGGAAGTCATAAAAGGAAGCTTGTCAGTAGTACTATATGATATGAGGGCTTTATAGATAATGGAGATGCCATGGGGCAATATAGTGGCCGGTCTGAAGAATCTATGAGCCGGGTTCTCTGTCAAAGGCGGGGGTGCCCCGAACGACCGACATGACCTGAGAAAGCTACGGAGCTGGAGGTATTGGAAAAAGTCAGTATTAGTAAGGGAGAATCTCCCTGAGAGGTCCTCAAATGACAGAAGGCCATCTGAGCCGAATAGGTCCGCCACCCGGAGCACCCCGCGACTTCTCCAGGAGGAAAGAGAAATGTGCCCGATAGCATACTCCAAAGCCTGCAAAGAGACATAATCATACATAAACACCAGATGGGAGGTGCTAAGCAGCGCCCAAAGTTTAGAAGCATTCCTGATAGAACGGAGAAAAGGGCCCACAAGTGGAACCCGAAGCAGCTGAAGCTCTAAGAGCAATTTAAGCGAGTTTTTGGGGGCAAAGTGGGATTCAATAAGGAACCAGGGCAAACATGAGTTCCCCTCCCACCATATTTTAAGGGGCTCAAGGATCGCCGCCCTATAGTAAGACTGCACCGCAGGAGCGCCCAGCCCACGCACAGAATACGGTAGGGACATAATCCGATGCCTGACCCTGTGGGGCTTCTTGTTCCAAATAAACCGATCTATAAGCGATTGAAAAGCTAAAATAAACTTCGAGGGGATAAAAAGGGGGAGGCATCGGAAAAGGTACATAATTTTAGGTAGGAATAGCATTTTAGCAGTTTGTATGCGGGCCATCCATGAGAGCGACGCACTCGATAAGCGATCCATGCCCTTCCTGACCTCCGCAAGGGTTTCCTCACAATTTGCACGAACTATATTGTCTAGCCTAGTTATCCTAATGCCTAGGTACGTAAAGCCCAGGGGAGCCCAAATGAACGCGTATTGAGATTGAATTTGGATTTGAAGGGGGGCTGGGAGAAAAAGGGGAAAAATTGTGGATTTGGTCAAATTAAGTTTGTAATATGAAACTGCAGAGAACTCAGTTAAAATGGAGGTGATCGCGTTTAGTGAGGTTAAAGGTGAGGTGCAGGTCAGGACCACGTCATCGGCATAGAGACAAATTTTGTGTTCAGTTCCCCCCACCCCAATTCCTCTTATGTCCGCACTCTGCCTGACCATGGCAGCCAAAGGCTCCATGACCAGAGCAAAGATGATAGGGGAGAGGGGGCAACCCTGACGCGTACCATTCCGAATGGGAAATGTCCGAGACCCAAATCCCGCCGATCGAACCGACGCACAGGGGTTGGAATATAATGCCATAATCGCTCTACCAATTTGTCCGGTGAGCCCAAGTTTCTCCAGTGTGAGTTCAATATATCCCCAGTGCACCCTGTCGAACGCTTTTTCTGCATCAAGCGACAGAAATACACTGGGGAGGCCCTCCCTCTCCACCACATCCAAAAGGTCTATCAGGCGCCTGGTGCCATCCCTGGTCTGTCTGCCAGGAACAAACCCAACCTGGTCGGGGTGAATGAGGCTAGGGAGAACCGAGAATAATCTGTTGGCCCAGATTTTTGCATAAATCTTAACGTCGCAGTTTAAGAGTGCTATCGGGCGGAAGTTCCCCGGAGATGTTGGGGGTTTCCCTTGTTTGGGGAGAGTCGCTATGGAAGCTTCCAACCCCTCAGCCCTAATACTGCCTGCCGACAGCCAATTATTAAAAAGGCGCAGAAGATAAGGGGAGAGGGCAGAAAAGAACTGGGCATAGTAAAGAAAAGAAAAGCCATCTGGCCCAGGGGAGGAACCCTTATTGGCTTCTCTGACAATCTGCGAGAGCTCAGACTCGACAATGGGGGAGTTTAGGAAAGAGAGCTGCTCCGGGGTGACCGAGGGGAGATTAGCCCTCTCCAAGAATGCCAAAATTGACTCCCGCGAAGGCTGGGGAATCCCTGGGTCAGACCCGAGGTCATAGAGAGAGGAATAATAAGATGCAAACTCCTCAGCAATATGAATAGGGTTACACACCTGGGAACCGTCAGGCCTGAGCAAGAATGGGATCTTGGATTGAGCCTCTCTCTTCCTAACACGTCTAGCCAGAACAGCACCCGCTCGATCCCCATTGTATAAAATTTAGCTCTAGTTTTCCTCAGGGCCTTCTCAGCTTTATGGAGGAGTAAGTTGCGGACATGCATGCGAGCTCTAGAAAGATCAGAGAGAAGCGCTGGAGTAGGGGATAGTTTGTGAGCAGACTCCAGATGAATTATTTCATCTAGGGCAAATTGGAGAGCTGCGTTATACTTCTTTTTTGCCGTTGCCGCCAGCTTAATGAAACAACCCCTGATTACCGCCTTGTGGGCAAACCAAAGGGTGTCGTCACGTATGTCAGGAGTATCGTTGGAGGCAAAAAATTCCCGCAAGGCCTCCTCTACACACTGGGAGTTGGATTGGTCAGCAAGGAGATGGGCGTTGAGACGCGAGTGCGCGGGGGGCCTGATGGCCAAGGGGTCTTTTAGGGTAAGGGACACCGGGGCATGGTCCGACCAGGTGATACTGCCTATATCTGCTGAGATGCAGTGAGGAAGAGCCACGTCATTCACCAGCACAAAATCAATCCTGCTATAAGAACCGTGCCTGGGAGACAAGAACGTGTAATCTCTCTCGCCGCAATGCAGATATCTCCAGATATCATGTAGGTTGAAAGAGTTAGTTAGAGGTTCCGCCTCGAATCTTGACAGGGAGGAGGCAGAGCAGTCCAGATCTCTAGACATTGGGGCATTGAAATCACCAGCAATCAGTTTGTGACCGTGTTGGATGTCGTGTAGAATTTTGAAAACCCCCTCCAGAAATTTAAGCTGCCCTACATTAGGGGCATAGATCGAGGCAATGGTGTAGGGGGCATTATTAATAAGGCATAGAACCACAATGAACCTACCCAGCGGATCCGCTATAGAGCAAACCAGCTGAAAGGAGTTGGCCCTGCTAAAGAAAATGGCTACTCCCGCCTTTTTTGATGGACAATTGGCAAAAAATTGATGCGGGTATAAACCTGAGTGCATTTTGGGATTATCACATTCCAGCAAGTGTGTTTCCTGAAGACACAAAATATCATGACGGGATTTGCCCAACTGACGCCATACAACAGACCTCTTGCCCGGAGAGTTGAGACCATTAACATTAATTGAATACAACGAGATACTCATAATGAGGGTATGTAAACAGTTTTACAATCTTCTGGACACCGATAACCTGTGTAAAAGAATAGAAGACATGTGGCCAGTAAACTAGAGCATAAGTAGAGGGAGACCGGGAAAAGGGAAGAAAAAAAAGGGGAGGAAACAAACAAGACACACAGCAAATAAACCAGTGGACCGAGGTCCATTCAGGGATACCCTGAGTCCTAAAGGTGAGAATCAGAAAAACAGTTCACCTATGGGGCAAACAAATGCTGCGGATACTCTCAAAAGAGGAACCAGCGCAGCTTAAAAAAAGGAAAAAGGAAAACAAAGTAAATCCGTGCGGGAAAATAACCAGGAACCATAGATGCAGTGGGCTCAGGCCACCTCCCAGTTCGGTGTAATGCGGGCCCTGAGGCCTCCGCCAACTCCAGGCCTAGGAGGGGTCACGGAGACCGGAGAGTCAGGAGATGAGAGTCCCCATTTGGAGAGAGCGGTAGCTGCGTGGGACGGAGTCAGGCAGGTGGTGATCGATCCATCTTTACGGATGAGGAGCTTGGTAGGAAACCCCCAGCGGTACAGGATGCCCTTCTCTCTGAGGATAGTAGTATAGGGGGCAAAGGCCCTCCGAAGGGCCAAAGTACCCGGGGAGAGATCTGGAAAGACAGAGATGCGTGCAAATCTTTCAGGAAGAGCTGGACTCTTCCTTAGAGCCTGGAGAAAGTCTTCCTTCATTTCGTAGAAGTGTATGCCTGCCAGCACGTCTCTTGGGACGGAGGGCCCCAGGCCAGATGGTTTAGGGATCCTGTGCACACGGTCAATTATAATATCCTTTGGAGCAAACTGAGGGAGAGCTGCAGCCATAAAGTCCTGCAAAAATAGCTTCAAATCCCCTGCCAGGACAGATTCCTCAATGCCTCTGAGTATAACGTTATTTCTCCTGGACCTATCTTCCAGGTCCAGGGCTTTAGAGTGGGTTTTAGTGGCCAGGGTTTGCAGGGTCTCATGAGCGTCCCAGAGTTCATTATGAGAAGAGACCAGCTCCGCCATCTTGCGTTCCAAGCGATCAGTGCGATTACCCAGCTCCACCACCTCCCCTCTTAATTCAGCCAGCATAGTGCGCATATCCTCTTGAATGGAGGTCCTAAGGTCTCCAAGTAAGCCCTTGAGGAGAGCAGCAGTCACCGGACCGTGAGCCGCATCCGACGCTGTACCGCCTGAATGGGATGCTGCTCCTCCTGAATGCGACGCTGCTCCGCCTGAATGCGATGCTGCACCACCTAATTGCGACGCTTGAGCGTTGCGTTGTGAAGAGCGGGAAGGCCTGGGGGAGGACGGCGCCATCTTGGAATTCGGCGGTGGCTGTGGGTTGGCCGCAAAGAAATCCGGAATTCTCCTGGAGGGATCACGGGCGCCAGCTTTGGATTTCCCCATACACTCACCACCGCACCGGGGACCGGTACCGATATCGTGGAGGTGAGCGAGGACACCGGAGAGGTAGATATGAGCCGCTTTAAGGTTCCTGGCCGCGGAGCTCCAGCTCTGTGCGACCTACTCCCTCGGCAGATAGGCCACGCCCCCCGGATATTTAGTTTTCATCGCCGCAGCTGAATGATTTACATCTTTTAGCCAGCATAAGTATATGGGGGGGTTGTCTGGTTGCTAGGGAATTCCCACATGTAATCAAGCTGGTTAAGAGATGTAAGTCATTCAGCTGAGGTGAGGAAAACTAAGCGTGCTCGGGAAATCTCGAGTAACGAGGATATTCGCTCATCACTATTCTGCACATAATTTTATGAATGTAGATTAAGACTTATTTTTCCCATTATATATTTTCTCCATACAGGTAGATAAAATTACTGGCACCTAAGGCACCACATTCTTTTTATTCAAGTGACAAATACTCAAGAAAAATGACAGCAACAACATGTCAAAATTCTATATACAAATTGTACCTTATGCCCAATAATTTTTTGCTGCTATAACTATGACTGGACTATAGTTGTGGACTGATCGCTCATAAACTTGAACCAAGGGTGGAATGTGAAAACCACACACAAAAAATGCAATCCTATATGTCCATAGTAAAAAGTAATACTTTATTAGAGTTACAAATAATCCACAAGTACATGGCAGGAACAAAGAGCATAAAATGCAGCCATTAAGACACCTGTAGCTGTTGAAATGGACACCTCAGCCCAAGAGGCAAGCAGGCGGATTAACAGAGTAATACTATTAGGCATAACTGTAATTCATTAAAATCATCCACCCCATATTGTACATCTATCATATTTCACCAGAACATAAGTTACAAAACACGTAAGAAACCAAAGAAAGAAATGGACACCAGAGCTAAAAATAACTAATTTATTAAAGAATATATTAAAATATTAATAGAACAACAATAATGAAAATAGTAGTAAACGATGCAAGAGAAAAGGGAAGGCAACACATTAGTGCCACGTACAGATAGCCACACCGAAAATATAAATAAGCAGAAAAAATGTGTAAGCTACTCCTGTCATATAAGGTTTTTTAAAGATAATAGATATAAACAGTTTAATATGTAACATACATGGAAGGGGTAAAGAAACTACCAACCATATAAGAAAACAATGATAACCAATAAATATATGAAAAAAAACCTTTAAACGGAGTAAATCTCTCATAAGAACAGAGCTAGATAAACCAGGGCTAAATATAGAGGGAGGTTCATATATAGCAAGGTGCAGAGTGCAGCATATAAATCCCCGAGGAAGCTATTGTGCGAAACGCGCATCGGGGCCTCCTCTTCCACGTACAGCTACAGGTTGGTTCATAGGCTATTATTGCTACTATTTATGCAGCCTTTCTATTGTATGGGATTTTCCCCCTTATATATTTATTTATACGCTGCACTCTGCACCTTGCTATATATGAATCTCCCTCTATATTTAGCCCTGGTTTATCTAGCTCTGTTCTTATGAGAGATTCACTCCGTTTAAAGGTTTTTTTTCATATATTTATTGGTTATCATTGTTTTCTTATATGGTTGGTAGTTTCTTTACCCCTTCCATGTATGTTACATATTAAACTGTTTATATCTATTATCTTTAAAAAACCTTATATGACAGGAGTAGCTTACACATTTTTTCTGCTTATTTATATTTTCGGTGTGGCTATCCGTACGTGGCACTAATGTGTTGCCTTCCCTTTTCTCTTGCATCGTTTACTACTATTTTCATTATTGTTGTTCTATTAATATTTTAATATATTCTTTAATAAATTAGTTATTTTTAGCTCTGGTGTCCATTTCTTTCTTTGGTTTCTGTATATGTGTTATGGCGGAGCATATATGGTATTTGCCCTAAATAGTTGGGTTACAAAACACGTGCAGCATTGTGTTAAACAGATTCTGAGAAGATCATTGGTGTGGGGTTAGAGCAAGGGAACTGCCGTATTATTCATACCAAGCAGTGAGTGCCATAATGTCCATATTTACCTCAAGTGAATGACACAAACAGGCATGCAGGGCTGACGCGTCACCCCGATGTGCAGTTCGGATGTCCTTCGTCAGGGGGCATGGAAAAATACACACAACCGAAGATATAAAAATCCGCCGGACCGAGAGTCACAGAGCCGCAGACCGGAAGTGACGCATTCGCTGCCATGGCAACTGGGACTCAAGGCAGTGTCGGCATCATGCATGGGAGGAGTACCGTACAAGCACCAGAGCAACCTCTCACACATACAGACGCCGAAAGCAGCCAGGAGTCACGGGGCAGGGCACGAATGCGTACGGGTCTGCCGCACTGTCACAAGAGGTAAAAAGGGTATAAACTAACATCATACAATAGTGATGAAATTACATATTATATTGCTATCTATATTTTATTTCGGCTCACTCTTGGCCATATAATATACTTTAAATACTAGCATGTATGGAAATTATGACTGCATATAATATTGAATACGTTGTAAATCATGTATATATAAGAGCAACCAGGTACAATAAGTAAAAATATATTTTATTGAAAGTTCAAAAGTACACCAAATAACCATAAATCACCACCAAAAAATATAATAAAATGAGACATACGAGGGGCGATCCAAAAGTAATGATAATCAATACTAAACACAATGAATATAGTCAAACATTTTTTTTATTTTTTTACATAGTCTCCTATCAAGTCTATACATTAAGTCCATCTCTTTTCTAAACTTAGAATTCCCTTAGAAAAAAATTCTTGATCTTGACCCTCAAAAAAATCCCCAACAGCGGTTATCACGTCGCTATTGTCATCAAATTTCTTGCCCCGGAGGTATTCCTTGAGTCGAGGAAAGAGAAAGAAATCACTGGGGGCTAGATCTGGCCAATAGGGGGGTGTTCCACCAGTTCAAAGACCGCTTCTTGAATGGTAGCCATGGCAACTGCAGCTTTGTGAGCCGGCGCGCTATCTTGGTGAAACAGCACTCCAGCCCGCAGTTTGCCGCGCCTTTTCTCCTTGATAGCCTCCCACAATCTTCTTATTTGTTCTGCGTAGTAGGAGCCCGTAATAGTGGCTCCCTTCTCCAAATAGTCCACCATAATAATTCCTTCATCGTCCCAAAAAACGGATGCCATAACCTTCCCTGCTGAGCTTGACACTTTGAATTTCTTCGGCGTTGGTTCGTCGGCTCGTTTCCACGTCATCGATTGTTGTTTAGTTTCGGGATCAAAGTGGTGGATCCAGGTCTTGTCCATGGTCAAAAAACGTGACAAAAAATTTTCCTTGTCTGCTTGGAACTTTTTGAGATTTGCTATTGAAATGTCAACTCGTTTTTTCTTTTGCTCGTCGGTTAACATTTTTGGCACCCAACGCACGGAGACCTTTCTAATATGCAATTCTTTTGCAAGGATTCTTTGAATACTGCCATATGAGATCCCTGGGACCTCAGCTACATGCCTGATAGTCACTCTTCGATCTGCCAATACAACTTCTTCAACTTTTTTCATGTTTTCTTCATTGAGGGACGTGGATGGGCGTCCTTACATAGTAACATAGTAACATAGTTAGTAAGGCCGAAAAAAGACATTTGTCCATCCAGTTCAGCCTATATTCCATCATAATAAATCCCCAGATCTACGTCCTTCTACAGAACCTAATTGTATGATACAATATTGTTCTGCTCCAGGAAGACATCCAGGCCTCTCTTGAACCCCTCGACTGAGTTCGCCATCACCACCTCCTCAGGCAAGCAATTCCAGATTCTCACTGCCCCAACAGTAAAGAATCCTCTTCTATGTTGGTGGAAAAACCTTCTCTCCTCCAGACGCAAAGAATGCCCCCTTGTGCCTGTCACCTTCCTTGTTATAAACAGATCCTCAGCGAGATATTTGTATTGTCCCCTTATATACTTATACATGGTTATTAGATCGCCCCTCAGTCGTCTTTTTTCTAGACTAAATAATCCTAATTTCGCTAATCTATCTGGGTATTGTAGTTCTCCCATCCCCTTTAATAATTTTGTTGCCCTCCTTTGTACTCTCTCTAGTTCCATTATATCCTTCCTGAGCACCGGTGCCCAAAACTGGACACAGTACTCCATGTGCGGTCTAACTAGGGATTTGTACAGAGGCAGTATAATGCTCTCATCATGTGTATCCAGACCTCTTTTAATGCACCCCATGATCCTGTTTGCCTTGGCAGCTGCTGCCTGGCACTGGCTGCTCCAGGTAAGTTTATCATTAACTAGAATCCCTAAGTCCTTCTCCCTGTCAGATTTACCCAGTGGTTTCCCATTCAGTGTGTAATGGTGATATTGATTCCTTCTTCCCATGTGTATAACCTTACATTTATCATTGTTAAACCTCATCTGCCACCTTTCAGCCCAAGTTTCCAACTTATCCAGATCCATCTGTAGCAGAATACTATCTTCTCTTGTATTAACTGCTTTACATAGTTTTGTATCATCTGCAAATATCGATATTTTACTGTGTAAACCTTCTACCAGATCATTAATGAATATGTTGAAGAGAACAGGTCCCAATACTGACCCCTGCGGTACCCCACTGGTCACAGCGACCCAGTTAGAGACTATACCATTTATAACCACCCTCTGCTTTCTATCACTAAGCCAGTTACTAACCCATTTACACACATTTTCCCCCAGACCAAGCATTCTCATTTTGTGTACCAACCTCTTGTGCGGCACGGTATCAAACGCATTGGAAAAATCGAGATATACCACGTCCAATGACTCACCGTGGTCCAGCCTATAGCTTACCTCTTCATAAAAACTGATTAGATTGGTTTGACAGGAGCGATTTCTCATAAACCCATGCTGATATGGAGTTAAACAGTTATTCTCATTGATATAATCCAGAATAACATCCCTCAGAAACCCTTCAAATATTTTACCAACAATAGAGGTTAGACTTACTGGCCTATAATTTCCAGGTTCACTTTTAGAGCCCTTTTTGAATATTGGCACCACATTTGCTATGCGCCAATCCTGCGGAACAGACCCTGTCGCTATAGAGTCCCTAAAAATAAGAAATAATGGTTTATCTATTACATTACTTAGTTCTCTTAGTACTCGTGGGTGTATGCCATCCGGACCCGGAGATTTATCTATTTTAATCTTATTTAGCCGGTTTCGCACCTCTTCTTGGGTTAGATTGGTGACCCTTAATATAGGGTTTTCATTGTTTCTTGGGATTTCACCTAGCATTTCATTTTCCACCGTGAATACCGTGGAGAAGAAGGTGTTTAATATGTTAGCTTTTTCCTCGTCATCTACAACCATTCTTTCCTCACTATTTTTTAAGGGCCCTACATTTTCAGTTTTTATTCTTTTACTATTGATATAGTTGAAGAACAGTTTGGGATTAGTTTTACTCTCCTTAGCAATGTGCTTCTCTGTTTCCTTTTTGGCAGCTTTAATTAGTTTTTTAGATAAAGTATTTTTCTCCCTATAGTTTTTTAGAGCTTCAATGGTGCCATCCTGCTTTAGTAGTGCAAATGCTTTCTTTTTACTGTTAATTGCCTGTCTTACTTCTTTGTTTAGCCACATTGGGTTTTTCCTATTTCTAGTCCTTTTATTCCCACAAGGTATAAACCGCTTACACTGCCTATTTAGGATGTTCTTAAACATTTCCCATTTATTATCTGTATTCTTATTTCTGAGGATATTGTCCCAGTCTACCAGATTAAGGGCATCTCTAAGCTGGTCAAACTTTGCCTTCCTAAAGTTCAGTGTTTTTGTGACTCCCTGACAAGTCCCCCTAGTGAAAGACAGGTGAAACTGTACAATATTGTGGTCGCTATTTCCTAGATGCCAGACCACCTGCAGATTTATTATTCTGTCAGGTCTATTAGATAGTATTAGGTCTAAAAGTGCTGCTCCTCTGGTTGGATTCTGCACCAATTGTGAAAGATAATTTTTCTTGGTTATTAGCAGAAACCTGTTGCCTTTATGGGTTTCACAGGTTTCTGTTTCCCAGTTAATATCCGGGTAGTTAAAGTCCCCCATAACCAGGACCTCATTATGGGTTGCAGCTTCATCTATCTGCTTTAGAAGTAGACTTTCCATGGTTTCTGTTATATTTGGGGGTTTGTAACAGACCCCAATGAGAATTTTGTTACCATTTTTCCCTCCATGAATTTCGACCCATATGGACTCGACATCCTCATTTCCTTCGCTAATATCCTCCCTTAAAGTGGACTTTAGACAAGACTTTACATAGAGAGAAACCCCTCCTCCTCTCCGATTTTTACGATCCTTTCTAAACAGACTGTAACCCTGTAAGTTAACTGCCCAGTCATAGCTTTCATCTAACCATGTCTCGGTTATTCCCACTATGTCAAAGTTACCTGTAGATATTTCTGCTTCTAGTTCTTCCATCTTGTTTGTCAGGCTTCTGGCGTTTGCGAGCATGCAGTTTAGAGGATTTTATTTTGTTCCAATCTCCTCGCTGTGGATTGTTTTAGAAATGTTCTTACCTCCCTTCTGAGTATGTTTTCCTGGATCTTCTTTGTTCAAGTCTAATGTTTTTCTTCCCGTCCCCTCTTCTTCTAGTTTAACGCCCTCCTGATGAGTGTAGCGAGTCTTCTGGCGAATGTGTGTTTCCCAGGTTTGTTGAGGTATAGTCCGTCTCTGGCGAGGAGTCTATCATACAAGTAATTCACACCGTGGTCCAGGAATCCGAATCCTTGTTGTCTGCACCATCGTCTTAGCCAGTTGTTTGCATCAAGGATCCTGTTCCATCTCCTGGTGCCATGCCCGTCTACTGGAAGGATAGAAGAAAAAACTACCTGTGCATCCAGTTCCTTTACTTTCTTCCCCAACTCTTCAAAGTCTTTGCAGATTGTCGGTAGGTCCTTCCTTGCCGTGTCATTGGTGCCAACATGTATCAGAAGAAATGGGTGGACGCCCTTGGAGCTGAAGAGCTTTGGTATCCTATCGGTCACATCCTTAATCATCGCACCTGGAAGGCAGCATACTTCTCTTGCAGTTATGTCCGGTCTGCAGATGGCTGCTTCTGTGCCTCTCAGTAGTGAGTCTCCCACCACCACCACTCTTCGTTGCTTCTTGGCTGTACTTTTTGCTGTCACTTGTTGCTGTGTGCCCTTTTCTTTTTTGCTTGCTGGTATTGCTTCATCCTTAGGTGTGCCATCTTCATCCTCTACAAAGATTTGATATCGGTTCTTCAGTTGTGTGGTTGGTGATTTCTCCATGGTCTTCTTGCTTCTTTTGGTCACATGCTTCCACTCATCTGCTTTTGGAGGTTCTCTGACACTTTTTTCACCTTCTGTGACCAGTAGAGATGCTTCTGTTCTGTCTAGAAAGTCTTCATTCTCTTTGATGAGTTTCAAAGTTGCTATTCTTTCTTCCAGACCCCGCACCTTTTCTTCTAAAAGGGCCACTAGTCTACACTTCTGACAGGTGAAATTTGATTCTTCTTCTGGTCGATCTGTGAACATGTAGCACATGCTGCAGCTCACCATGTAGGTTGTCACATCTGCCATGTTGCTCCTAGATCATGCTAACTTGCTGTGTGTTTTCCTTCTTGTGTAATCCACTCAGCCAAGCTCTCTTGCAATAATGTCCTACAGGCAAAAATTTGGTGATGCTTTCCAAGCAGCTGGTCCCGGCTGTACCCAACGATCTTCTAGCTTAGGGAGATTCTTCGCTTTTCCCAGAAGGCACCTGGAATATGCAAATTAGCCTCCTCAAGCTTGAATCCCTGGTTTGGTGATGCTTTCCAAGCAGCTGGTCCCGGCTGTACCCAACGATCTTCTAGCTTAGGGAGACTCTTCGCTTTTCCCAGAAGGCACCTGGAATATGCAAATTAGCCTCCTCAAGCTTGAATGTTCATCTTCCGTCGATGTTCTTCCCAGCTTAAATTCCTTGGCCCAGCATGCAACTGTGGAATATGGAGGAGAAGAGTCCCCCAATGTTTCCACCAAGTCGCTGTGTATGTCTTTGGTAGTCATTTTTTTCAAGCAGAGGTATTTGATGACAGCTCTGAGCTCGTTTTTTTCCATTTTGATGTTCACTCCTCGGCAGTTCATATTCAAATGAATGTAGCTCCCGGGAATCGTGGTCTATTTAAGTGATTTTTTTTTCCTGGACTAGTGGGTACCTAAGAGAGAAGAAAACATTTTATTTTAATTTCTGTGTACAATAGAAATAACCGATTATCATTACTTTTGGATCGCCCCTCGTACACAGAAAAAAGACAGAAAAGCCAAGGGACCACTAATTAAAACTGCCCGATTGTGCATAATTAACAATATTCATCTAAAGTGCTTGTGCAATAGTATATAGCAATGGCAAGAGAGCCCCTCTCAGAAAGATGTCAAGGTAACCATATCCAACTACGTAGAACCCTAGAAGGGGAGAGGACTTACCACGGGCAGAAGCAAAAGGGCCCAGGCCAGGTGTTGGATGACTTCAACACGCGTTTCGCGTGTTCACTACACCGCTTTATCAAGGGAAGTGCAATAATGCAGCAGCAAGGACCTTTTATGGTCACATGGTAGGTCACGTGGTATAGAAAGAACCAATCAGAGCGGTTTAACCATGGCGCATGCGCATCACGTCCCCAGGTCCTGGAAGGTTTGGCTTGGCATCATGTGTTACTATGCACGTGCAGGGAGGCAGGGAGGGGGGATGTCCCCGCGCATGCGAGCAAGACTGGAAGACGTGTCACCATCCACCAGAGACCAGGAGGGGTGGCACGCATGCGCGCAACCGCTATCTCACCAACGTAAGACTTGAATAGTCATTTGAGTGCTATAAGATTACAATCAATTGGCACATAAAGCAATATTATCACAAATCACAAAATTGCCAAAATCGGACATATAATGTTGTAAACATAGCACAATTATACCATAAGTAGATGGACAATATTATAATAACAAAATACATAAGTCTCATGTATAGTTATGAGATTGTTGATAGCGTCATCAGCTACTTGAATAGGTGATCAGATAAATAGTAAGTCCATACTCCCAACGTCCATAGTGGATGTAAAATGGACCACAAAATAAGTCCCGCTGCAAAAATTTTAGACAAAATCAAAAAATATTAAAAACAATTAAAATATAAAAAATAAAAACAAAGCAACCACCATAATTGGGGGGATGTGGAAACAAGGAAGCACATAATAGGAATCCCAGGAGAACGGAGACACATTAGGGGTTAATCCCATATTACAATAAATCATAGAAAAGATGCAAATGACAATGACTCATTTAGACCCCTAGGGGTCATGGTATCCAGTAACACAATCCATTTAGCTTCTACTTGGGCAAGAGTTTTTTTATAATCACCCCCCCAATCCTTAAATGGATGACATAAATCCCTCTTACCCTGAACGAAGATGGTTCACTATTATGGTACTGTCTAAAATGGCGTGGGATTGTTTAAAGTAGGGTGATATCGGTCGCTGTCTTGGACGCACAAATGTCCCGCACATGCTGACGCACACGTACTCTCAATTCTCTCAATGTGAGTCGTATGTAGATTTTAGAACACCCACAGGTCGCATAATAGATGACATTCGTGCTACTGCAAGATATCCGATGTCTGATATTCAATTGTTTCTTACCGTCAGAAGAGCTAAACGTAGTACAACGCAGGACATTTGTGCAGGCAAGACAGAGACCGCATGGTATGGAACCAAGTGTTGGACCTCTGGATGGTTAGAAGTAGGAACGTAATGACTATTCACTAATAGGTCTTTAATATTTTTCGATCTCCTTGCAGTCATAGAGGGATAATCGCCAAGGGTTACTCCCAGGGAGGGTTCAGTACTCAAAATAGGCCAATGCTTTTTAAGGATCTGCCTCATATCCTCCCATTCATAGTTGAACATAGATATAAATCTTATAGGTCCATTTTTCACTACACTTGGTCGAGCTCTGGAAGGCTTCAAAAGATCGTCCCGTGGAGTTGCCCTTGCTCTCTGATATCCCTGCCTGATGCACTGGCTAGAATAACCACGTGCAGCAAACCGGGATTTTAAATCAGAGGCCTGGTTATCGAATTTGGCATCAGATGAACAGATCCGCCTCATCCTAAGGAACTGTCCAACCGGGACGGCCCTAATTGTGGAAGGATTGTGAGCATTGGATGCATGAATCAGTGCATTCACAGATGTCGGTTTACGATATACGTCTGTCTGAATATGTCCAGCATGGTCAACCTCAAAACTAACGTCCAAAAAGTTGACCTTCCTGGCATCATATGTATATGTAAGATCGATGATGAAAGAGTTCTGATTCAGCATCCCCATAAAATCCCCGAGCTGGTGCGTAGTCCCGTCCCACAGAAAGAAAATATCGTCTATATATCTATGCCAGCACAGCACATCGGAAATGGCCTGTGGGCCCCCGTCACCAAAAAGGAATCTCTTTCAGTGACCCAGGAAGAGATTAGCATATGAGGGCGCACAGGCCACGCCCATGGCAGTGCCGCTCCTCTGTAAATAAAAGTGATCTTTATAGACAAAAAAAAAATTGTGGGTAAGGAAAAATGCCATCGACCCTAGAAAGGGCATCCGTGGTGTCCTGTACATATGACGGTAAGGTCTCTACCATAGGTTTTAAATAAAAATCAATAAATTGGCAAATAGGGTTACAAAGACCCCCAATGCCCGACACGATTGGGCGCCCTGGAGGATCAAGGGCATTATGGTGGATCTTGGGCAGTAGATAGAACGTTGGACTTTTCGGAAACGTTGTCAATCAAGCAGATCTATCCATAATCATGAGACCACTATATATCGTGTTGACACGCCTATAACACCATTATCTAGCTTATCCAATTATCCATGACCTTAATTGGAATAAATATGTTACTCAATCTAATGGTAATCAACCATATATTGTTGTCACATCAGAAGAAATATTAAAGAAATGGTATACACACATGTTCTTTTATACATGAGTCAAAATGGGAGAGATCAGAACAATCATGGCTTCTCGTATAAGGGAAACTATACCCTATAGGTACAACTAAATACAATGGTTCCCATACATATTAGTAATAGTCATCCCTCCAACCCCCAACGTGACATTGTAACCCATCGTTTCCCATGCAAACATATGTGGCCATACAGATCAACATTCTAATGCATTTACTATATTCAAAGAGATAAGTGGAAGATCTTCTTTCAGGAGTAAAGCGTCCACACCCATTAGCCTTGAAAACCCGGTCCGAAAGAACAAGAGAAAAATCTGAAGAATAGAAGACATGTATACAAAGCACCTAAAATGTAAAGATAACAAAGAGGAAAAGTAATTAAAACTGGCTAAAATCAATATAGCACAGGTGCCAACGGGTGCACAGACACACAGCAGACAGCAATCACAGAAATGAGGCAAAATTAAAATTTTCATTTAGACCATGTGGATGGACTGTATTAAGGGTCCAAATCCAGTGTGCTTCCAGTTGGGCCAGATGTTGGGTGATCTTCCCACCATGCATGCCTACCTTCAATACATCAATACCCTTGACCCTAAAGCCTCTACTATCACTTTGATGGTGCAATTTAAAATGTTTGGATATGGTCTTTAGAGTTGTAATATCATCCTTATTTGCTGCAGCCTGAATGCCCAATATGTGCTCCCTGACCCGGACCTTAAGTTGGCGCGTAGTGAGTCCCACATAGATCAGGGTACACGGGCAGGTGGAATAATATATCACATTTCTCGATGTTCAGTTAATGGGTTTCCTGTTATGACCTGGTGGTCAGGACAATAATGGACCTGGTGGTTAAGAGCACACGGAATGACCTGATAGTTACTGATAATAAGGATGAGCTCTGGGACGTGGGAACTCTGCTGACCGCAATCCCTAATCCTATCAATCACACTAGAAATAGCCGTGGATTGCTCCTAACGCTCCCTATGCAACTCGGCACAGCCTAAGGAACTAGCTAGCCCTGAAGATAGAAAAATAAAGCCTACCTTGCCTCAGAGAAATTCCCCAAAGGAAAAGGTAGCCCCCACATATAATGACTGTGAGTACAGATGAAAATACAAACACAGAGATGAAATAGATTTAGCAAAGTGAGGCCAGACTTACTGAACAGACTGAGGATAGGAAAGGTTTCTTTGCGGTCAGCACAAAAACCTACAAAAAGACCACGCAGAGGGCGCAAAAAGACCCTCCGCACCGACTCACGGTGCGGAGGCGCTCCCTCTGCGTCCCAGAGCTTCCAGCAAGCAAAACAACAATAAAAATAGCAAGCTGGACAGAAAAATAGCAAACCAAAGAAAAACAAGCAGGAACTTAACTTCTGCTGGGAAGACAGGTCACAAGAATGATCCAGGAGTGAACTAGACCAATACTGGAACATTGACAGGTGGCATGGAGCAAATATCTAAGTGGAGTTAAATAGAGCAGCCAGCTAACGAATTAACCTCGTCACCTGTGGAAGGAAACTCAGAAACACCCACCAGAGGAAGTCCATGGACAGAACCAGCCGAAGTACCATTCATGACCACAGGAGGGAGCCCGACAACAGAATTCACAACAGTTTCCATATTGTGTAGTTTTTCAAACCACGGGAGTACATAAACAAATCACTTCGATCGATGTTAGCACATGCCACACAGCGTCCGCAGATGGAACAGCCTCCCCTAACTTTGTTTTTGTTTAGAAACGTTATCGGGGAATCACTGACATAGTGGCTCCGCATCAGATATTTGCAAAGGTTTCTGGAGTGGCGGTATGTCATCAGTGGCCGATCCGGTAGCAGTTGTGCAATAATGGGGTCAGTTTTCAAAATCGGCCATGATTGACAACGGGCCTTTCTTACACCCCCTACCTGGGAGTGGAAATTAGTAATAAATCTAATTTTACTGGATTTCTTAGTTTTTACATCTGACTTGTATAGTACTTCCTTCCTAGAGCTATGCTTAGCCCGATTATATGCCCTTTTGATAGACCGATGACTATACCCCCGCTCCCAAAACCTTCTTTTGAGGTCACCGGCCTGTTCCTCAAATTCCCCGTCAGTTGAACATATCCGACGGAGACGGAGGAACTGCCCTATTGGTACTGAGTGCACCATGTGTAAGGGATGAGAGGAGGAAGCCTGCAGCAACATGTTCAAGGAGGCGGGTTTTCTGTAAATCCCTGTCTGGTTCATCCCCATTGAGTCCCTTTTTAACATAACGTCCAGAAACTCAATTTTGTTCTGGTCATATGTAAAAGTCAGTCGTATGTTCTGGTCATTACTGTTCAACATTTTCATGAAATTCTGAAGGGAATCAGAGGTATCCTGCCAGATCATGAGGATGTCATCAATGTACCACGTCCAGAGTAGGACGCAGTCCATAGACCCCCTGCTGATCTGACAGGAAGAGGTCCCTCACCCACAGACGCAGGAACAGATTACCATAGGAGGGCACAAAGGCTGCCCCCATGGCTGTTCCCTGGATCTGTAGGATGAAGGACCCCTTAAAAACAAAAAAATTGTGGGTCAAAGTAAAATCCAATAATTCCAATATAAGGGCTCTCATCCCCACAGAAATGTTAGATGCTGTCAGGAAGAATTTGATGGCCCGAAGGCTATCACCATGTCTTATATTGGTGTATAGCGACTCTACATCAGCCGTCACCAACAAGTATCAGCATAAAGGGATATGCCATCAACTTTCCGAAGTAGTTGGTTAGTGTCTTTTAGGAAGGAAGGTAATTCCTCAACCAGAGGTTGTAGCATAGAATCTATCGACCGGTTGATGCCCTCCAAGTAATTTCCCCAACCCAAAATAATTTGGTGACCTGGTGGAATATCCTTGTTTTTGTGGATCTTAGGGAGGAGATAAAACGTAGGTATTGTGAGTTCCACCACAGTCAGAGCGGTAACCAGCTCCTTGGTGATGTTCCCCGATGTGGTGGCCCTCGACAGAATCTCCCTGAGATGTTGACTGTGAAAGAAGACAAAGGGTTAAATGTCATTTTCTTGTAACAGGTCTTATTCTGAAGTTGACGAAATGCCTCCTTTTCATACATGGCCGTAGATCACACCACGATATTGCCCCCTTGTCTGCTGGTTTAATAACCACCTCAGGGAGATTCTGTAGATGTTTCAAACTTACCCGTTCGTCTCTAGTCAAATTGTCGTGATGTATATGGTGTGGAATCCGTAGCAACTCATTAATTACCACTTTCACAAACAAGTCAATGCTACTGCACTGTGAAATAGGGGGAAATTTCTTGGAGCACGGCCGAATGGAAGCCATGGCAGCGAATGCATCACATCCGGTCTGCGGCTCTGTCACTTCCGGTCCGGCGGATATTTATATCTCCGGTTCTGCATATTTTTCATGCCTCCTGACGAAGGACATCCGAAATGTGTGTCGGGGTGACAAGTCAGCCCTGCATGCCTTTTTGAGTCACTCACTTGAGGTAAATAGGGACATTATGGCACTCACTGTTTGGTATGCATAATACGGCAGTTCCTTTATGGAATGCAGTAGATAAGCCCCCAATGTATCCTGCGCAGGCGTACTTTGTCTGTCCTGTTGAGGGTAGAGCAAAGTACTGCAGTGTGCAGGTGCCGGGCCGCTCTGAACTTTCCTGGCAGAGCCGCAGTGTGAAGACAAGAAGAGGACGTCTTCGTAAGAAGATGGGAGGCCCTGGACCGGACCGCGATGCCCATTGGATCGGACCGCCCGCCCGCCCAGGTGAATATAATCTAACCTCTTTTTCTCATCTTTCAGGATACATCGGGGGCTTATCTACAGCATTCCAGAATGCTATAGATAAGCCCCTGATGCCAGTGGCTAAGCTCCCCTTCGATTTTGGGGGTGACAGGTTCCCTTTAAATAGGATTGCTGATGATGATTTAAATTAATTTCAGGCCTGAAAACCGTTAAATGTCCATTTTGGAAGGTTGCGAGAAAAAAACGCAGTATAGATGCCATACGGATTACATACGTAGGATTACATGCGCAAAATACGCTGCCACACCTTGCCAAAAGATAACTTACAGAACACTATTTAGGGAACATTTCTGCGTATCTCGCCCGTAAAAAAATGGACCATATTTTCCTACGCTAAGTGTGACCCCGGCCTTAGGTGTCAATAATTTCAACTCTCTGTAACTCCTCAATGAAAACTGGAGAAAAAAATATTTTATCTACATCCCTGCTACTAGTATGTGCAGGAAGGCACAAATTCACAGTTAGAAGCAGCGGCAGCAGAGACAGAAGCAGAGAGCCGGTGCTGCAGTCACATCTCGCGCAGCTCCTATAACAATGAGTCCAGGGGGCTGCAATGCAAGAAACTAGTGAGCAACTGCAGCATTGCCTCCTGTGACATCCTGTTCCAGGAATGGCGAAATACGCTATGAGGAGTGAGAGCAGCCCTAGCCTCCTGTGATGCCCTGTTTGAAACTTCACAGGAAGTAAAGTAAAGAAAACACATTTAATGTTTAGCAGATAAAGAGAAGTTTGATGTGTTCTATAATAAATCTAATTAAAAAAGTGGTTAGGGTGTATAAGATAGGTATTTAGAAAGAACATTTTAGGCGCCGGACCCTTTAAAGCAAATTTATACTATAAGATCTGTGGATACATTTGTGCGAATTCGCAGTTGTCTAACAGCCCATTGACACAGGCCGATCACACTTGCAAAGTACACAGAATAATCAGTAACAAACAGTTCTCTGCTCGTAGGTTATCATTGTTCATGCAGGATGATTTGCTGCCCAGAATTATGTTTTCTTCCCTCAGCTAAAAGATCATTTCATCTGAAAAATGGATATTCTGCTCATTCGTGAGGTGACAAACATCAACAGCCTGTTTACACTGCATGATTATCGAGAAATGGTTTCAGACAGATGTGTAGTGTAAATGCACCATATAAGGGTAAGTACACACGACAGCTTTTTCAGCCAGGAACACTCTGTAATGCGCCTGAAAAAGCACTAAAAAAGTTAAAAGGAATGAACATACAGAATTTGAATAGCAATATAAAAATGCTTCATGTTTCTAAAGAGGCAAGTTGGTTAAAAGAAGTGGCCTGAACGACCATTCATCAGGCAACTCCCTCTTGGAATATGCTCACTATTTTACACAAATAAAAAAAATGCAGACAGCAAAGCTGCTGCATAAAGAAACCATGAAGTCACCAAAGAAGACAGTTAAGAAAAATACTGCTGATATCTTCTGCAAAGTACATTGGAGTCTAAAGGACATCTTCTGCACCTACCCTAAGAACAATGTGACTGAAGATGAACAAATCTGTGCGAATTTTCACGTCATTCGCAATAAAGTTATTCACCATAAATTGAATGTCTGTTATTATTCTCTGAGCGTCTTTCCCCACAAAATAAACTTAAGATGTAAAATAAATAAATAAATAAATAAATAAATACATCTTGCACTCACCTGTCGGGTCCCTCACCTGTTTACTAGCTGACCTCTGATTTTCAGAGCCCCCTCTTCGTTCCTTATCACCAGCTACATCCCTCATCATGTTCACTCTAGGCTAGGAGATAAGGCTTGTGGCGGGGAGAAGAGGTAGCTCTGAGGGACAAACGGCTGGCCCTCTACAATTAAGAAAAATAGTGGCCAGCCATAATGTTACTACAACCCCTGGCAAAAATTATGGAATCACCGGCCATGGAGGATGTTCATTCAGTTGTTTAATTTTGTAGAAAAAAGCAGATCACTGACATGGCACAAAGCTAAAGTCATTGCAAATTTCCGCAGTCATTGATGATATGGGGCTGCATGTCAGGTAAAGACACTGGGGAGATGGCTGTCATTACATCTTCAATAAATGCACGAGTTTATGTTGATATTTTGGACACTTTTCTTATCCCATCAATTGATGGGGATGATGAAATCATTTTTCAAGATGATAATGCATCCTGCCATAGAGCAAAAACTGCAAACATTCCTTGAAAAAAGACACATAAGGTCAATGTCATGGCCTGCAAATAGTCCGGATCTCAATCCAATTGAAAATCTTTGGTGGAAGTTGAATAAAGTGGTCCATGACAAGGCCCCAACCTGCAAAGCTGATCTGGCAACAGCAATCAGAGAAAGTTGGAGCCAGATTGATGAAGCGTGCTGTTTGACACTCATTAAGTCCATGCCTCAGAGACTGCAAGCTGTTAGAAAAGCCAGTGATGGTGCAACAAAATACTAGTGCTGTTTTGGAGTGTTTTTTGTTTGTTTTTCATGATTCCATATTTTTTCCTCAGAATTGAGTGATTCCATAATTTTCCCCTATGCTTGGTTAAAAATGTAACCATGACTGACTACAACTTTTTTTGTTGTTGATTTCTTTTAGTGCTTCTAAAAGTCAGAAAGTTGCCATTTGAAATGACTTTAGTTTTGTGTATGTCTGTGATCTGCTTTTTTTCTACAGAATTAAACAACTGAATGAACATCCTCCAAGGCCGGTGATGCCATAATTTTTGCCAGGGGTTGTAAATACACACAAAGTGCATTTACAAAATTATGCAATCTAAAAATAATTTACGGTATATTTTTTTGTGTATTCATGTACACATACCATTCAAATAAATTCAGTTTACAAACTTATAATTTATATTTTTGAAAGAGCTCCTCAATCTTTTATTACAACTTTATCTTCATCTCAAGACTAGAAAGAGACTACTTCTGTCCATTTCATATGGGATGTGTGACCTACATTTTTGTACAGGGATAGTTTCTTAATAAATTAATAATTGTGAAACAGCTCACTATCAGCTCAGTAAATTAAAAAAAAACTAAAGACTGTTTGAAGAAAATGGAAAGAGGAAATCTACGATGACTTCTACTCCAGTCTTCAATGAATTCCTCATTTCTGTATGGAGTAAGCTCTGCCTGCATTGTCATTAAGCAGAAAATATGCTTATGCATCATAAAATAGCTTAGTAAGTATAGGCTATATTTTGTGAACACCCTTTCATGGCTGCATTTCACTGATAAAAAAATACCATATTATAAAAAGGTATTATTTTGATTTTAAAAAATGCAGTGCAAATTTAAATACTTGTTGCACTAGAGCAGTGGTGGGGAATGTCCGAAGTGGTATCATTTGGCTTGGCCACCAGGTCACTGGTCCTCTAATTTTTTACAGAGGCATATGCGAGCATACACATGCAAGATTATGTCCGATGCTGGCTTTTGTCAGTGTCAGCATATCTTTTTGGTTGATGTCCGCTGCGTACCCATCCTGCTTGCGCTATTACAGCCAGTTTGCTCTTAACTAGCTCCTGGGGTGGACTGTAGTCTTCAAATTTTTCAAACAGTTAGGAGACAGCAGGCTCAGTGTGTATGCAATGTGATGTGCACATCAGGCTTAGTGTATCAAATGTCATGATTATATAGCAGTTTCAGTGTATCATATGTAGTCTATATACAGCAGCAAACTTTGATGACTTTCAAAAACACCGATTAAACTCGGACTGTTTTTCTGTATGAGAAAAATCACTGACGTCTTAATAATCCCTAACTCTCAGTGTAGCATATAACTTTGGTCATTTGAACATCTTCAAAGTAAATTGATCTATTCTCCAAATAATCCTTCTAGACACTTCTAAGTTTAGTAAGCCACATTTACAGTATTTTTGATACAAGGTAGACAGCACTACAGAATCGCCACATTATAGCCAATTCTGCCGTATTTTTATTTTTATTGTGATTTTTTTCTAAGCCGCAGACTAAAAAAATTTAACTTGCATTTTCTTTATACTTATCTTCAAAAGTAATATAGATATTAATTTAGATAGATATTAACATAGTGGCAATTTTATCACTTAAAAAAGGACATACTTGTGTAACTGTTAACTGCAATGTTTTTGAAACATTTCCAGTGATAGTTTGGATGAAAGAATATTCTGCCAATTGATATTATAATAGAGGTTAAATCGCTTATCCCACAACTAGTATATATCACAAAAACACAGGAAAAAGTGTGAAATGTATGATCAGTGGTGGTCCTACACCTTGGTCCTCCACAGATTTCAAGAATGTGGATCATGTGTCCTCCTGGGAATGGATGGTAGTGCACACTGTGGTAGTTCAACTTATGAGACAGTAAACGGAGGTAGAAAATCAGAACACCGTCTCTTTAAATCCTGGGATGGTTTATTATTATGCGGCATAAACCAACAAGAGGGGAAATAAACTCTGCCTTTCTGGCTAAAACAGGAAAACAACAAAGAAAAACAAAAACGCTGCAACACAGTCCATACATTGCGGGTGGCACCCCGCTCTGGAGCATCCATACATTGCGGGTGGCACCCCGCTCTGGAGCAACACAGGTTCAGTCTTTCCTCTACAAGACAAAAAAAAAATAGAGATTCCTCTCTCCAGTGTTACTGAACCCAGACTGCCTGTAGAGCTCAGTTATTTAAACCCCCAGATCACGTGACTCTTTCCATCATGTGACTGACCACATAATCATGACATCACACAGGTCCTGGCTGCTCTGCATGTGGAGATAAAGTGGACCTCCTCCTACCTGCGCTATGAAGGTCCACATGAAACCAGCCCATTATGCAACCATTAAGCGCAGTGACACATATCTCCCCTCTATTATCTTACCGGTGACTTTTTTACAACACGCATAACTAGGCTCGGACTGGCCCACCGGAGAACCGGAGGATTCTCCGGTGGGCCCAGGCACTGACACCTGCTGTGTGGGCCCCCACTGCTCCAGGGCCCCCCCGCCTCCCTCCTTGAAGACGATACTCACCCTGCTCCAGCGATGGCTGGTCTCGGCGTCTACAGCTCAGCTCCTCCTGAATGAGCGGTCACGTGGTACCGCTCATTAAGGTCATGAATATGCACATATTCATGACCTTAATTAGCGGTATCACATGACCGCTCAAGCAGGAAGAAGGTGCTGCGCCAGAAGTCGGGACAGAGCCTGGAGCCATGTCGACGCGGCCGCGCGGTGTATGGGGCCAGGACAGGTGAGTCTGAGGGACGGGTCAGGTCAGGTGAGTATGAGGGATGGGGGCGGGGCGTCCTCTAGTGCAGCGCTGATAGCAGCAGGAGACCTCCTGTGCTGTGGAGAGAGGCTGAGGAGCGGCGCAATGGTGACGGCTCTGTACACAGGAGTACTCCATGGGGCTGATCTGAGGGTTGTGGGGGCACAGATAAGCGGACGTTCCTACATGGGGGCTGTACAGAGAGCAGGGTGACTTTTGAATGTGGGGGAGGGGGTGCTGTCACATGGGGGTCTGTGGGGAAGGAGGGGGTGCTGTCACATGGGGGTCTTTGGGGAAGGAGGGGGTGCTGTCACGTGGGGGTCTGTGGGGAGGGAAGGGTGCTGTCACGTGGGGGTCTTTGGGGAAGGAGGGGGTGCTGTCACGTGGGGGTGTGTGGGGAAGGAGGGGGTGCTGTCACGTGGGGGTGTGTGGGGAAGGAGGGGGTGCTGTCACGTGGGGGTCTGTGGGGAACGAGGGGGTGCTGTCACGTGGGGGTCTGTGGGGAAGGAGGGGGTGCTGTCACGTGGGGGTCTGTGGGGAGGGAGGGGGTGCTGTCACATGGGGGTCTGTGGGGACGGAGGGGGTGCTGTCACGTGGGGGTCTGTGGGAACGGAGGGGGTGCTGTCACGTGGGGGTCTGTGGGGAAGGAGGGGGTGCTGTCACGTGGGGGTCTGTGGGGAGGGAGGGGGTGCTGTCACGTGGGCGTCTGTGGGGAAGGAGGGGGTGCTGTCACACACATGGGGGATCTGTGGGGAAGGAGGGGGTGCTGTCACACACATGGGGGTCTGAAGGAGGACATAAGCCGGCACGCCATGCAAGATGGGAGCGGGGGGGTGGAGAGATAAGCCATGCTTACAGGGGGGGATAAGATCCAATGCATTTCGGGGGGGGGGAATACGAGCCATGCATTCAGGGGGGGAATATGAGCCAAGCATAGAGGGGGGAATATGAGCCATGCATTCAGGGGGAAGGGATATGAGCCATGCATTCTGGGGGGGGGGTATGAACCATGCATACAGGAGGAGGATATGAGCCATGCATACAGAAGGGGGGGTCATTATACAGTACTGAGCATCATGTGGGATCATTATACAGTATGGAGAACTGTGTGTGGCCATTATACAGTATTGAGCATCATGTGTGGCCATTATACAGTGTTGAGCATCATGTGGGGCCATTATAAAGTATTGAGCATCATGTGTGGCCAATGGACATTATACAGTATGGAGCATCATGTGTGGCCATTATACAGTATTGAGCATCATGTGGGGCCATTATAAAGTATTGAGCATCATGTGTGGCCAATGGACATTATACAGTATGGAGCATCATGTGTGGCCAATGGACATTATACAGTATGGAGCATCATGTGTGGCCGTTATACAGTATGGAGCATCATTTGTGGCCATTATACAGTATGGAGCATCATTTGTGGCCATTATACAGTATTGAGCATCATGTGGGATCATTATACAATATGGAGAACTGTGTGTGGCCGTTATACAGTATAGAGCACTATGTGTGGCCATTATACAGTAGGGAGCGCTATGTGTGGCCATTATACAGTATGGAGCACTATGTGTGGCCATTATACAGTATGGAGCACTGTGTGGCCATTATACATTATGGAGCATGATGTGTGGCCATTATACAGTATTGAGCATCATGTGTGGCCATTATACAGTATGGAGCACTGTGTGGCCATTATACATTATGGAGCATGATGTGTGGCCATTATACAGTATTGAGCATCATGTGTGGCCATTATACAGTATGGAGCACTGTGTGGCCATTATACAGTATGGAGCATCATGTGTGGCCATTATACAGTATTGAGCATCATGTGTGGCCATTATACAGTATTGAGCATCATGTGTGGCCATTATACAGTATGGAGCATCATGTGTGTGGCCATTATACAGTATTGAGCATCATGTGTGGCTATTATGTGTGGCCATATTTTTTTTTGTTTATAATTATTGTATATAAAACAGTGTGATCAGCAGTGCTAAATGGCTAAGTGGTTGGGACGTGGATATGGGTGTGACTAGTTGTGAAATGGGTGTGGTCAGAGGTGTGGCCTAAAATTTGCCGCGGCGCACTACGCGCACCGCAAACTTTATACCTCCTTCCCTTCTTCAAAAGATGGGAGGTATGGTACCGCATTTGCCAGATCATGGCAAGTGCTGCAAATCCCATAGGGAATGAATGAGGCCGAATGCAATGTTGCTGTAAGTGATCCGTTACGCGGCAGATGCAGAAAAACTGCCGGATCTGCTGCAAAAGGCGACTTTCACATCAGCGATTCTTGCCAAAGTCTCTGCCGATAGTGTCATACTCACCAAAGGGGGAGGCAGCACTAAAAGTGCCTAGGGCAGCAGAAACTCTAAATACAGTCCTTGGGTGCTACATTATATTCTGTGTGGGGACTGCATTATACTCAGGGTACTACATTGTATTATGGTGGGGCTACATCATACTATATGAGGGGTTACAGTATACTCTATGGGGGGCTGCATTATATTCTGTTGTGGGGCTGCATTATTCTCTTGGGACTACATTATATTATGGGGGGCTACATCATACTATATGAGGGGGCTACAGTATACTCTATGGGGGGCTGCATTATATTCTGTGGTGGAACTGCATTCTCTCAGGGGTCTACATTATATTCTGTGGTGGGTTGCATTATACTATATGAGGGGGGCTGCATTATACCATATGGGGGTGCTACATTATATTCTATGGTGGGGACTGTGTCATACCTGAAGGGGTTGCATTATATTTTGTGGGGTGTTGCATTATATTCTATGAGAGGGGACCGCATTATATTTTATGAGGGGCTACATTATATTCTGTGAGGGGGCTACCACAACCCTTGCTACATTATTAAGACATGAACTACCTTATATTATACCCTGATATTGGCGCTTTTTACCGCACAATTGGTGGTCTTGTATCTATTTCTATGTAGCTACATAGTGGGCCCCAAGAATGATTTTCTCTGGTGGGCCCAAGGTGCTCCAGTCCGACGCTGCGCATAACCACTGCTCCATTTACTGCCTATTGGAGTGGTGGTGGACTATGTGCACTTCCACTCCCATTGGAGCTGTGGCTAAGTATGTGCAGTACCATCCATTCACACAAGGCTATAAGACCACAACAGTTAACCCCACACCAATCATACATATATAACATTCATGAGATGATCCCCTAATGTGAGTTTTAGTGTTAGACATGCTTGGGCTTCTGCCTTTATAAACACAACTGCTTTTTTTTTAAATGCATTTTTCTAGGCTTCCATATAAGCCAATACTGAAAAAACACATCATGAAACTTGCCGTTCAACAGTATCTTTAAATGCACAGTGAGTAAAACAATGGCTTTCTTGCACACAAAAAATACAGCATTTATACTATGTAGGAACATGGTCTTAGTCACCTCCCCAAATACAGTCAGGCACTGTTCAGCAGATTCTGATCATGACAGTTGTTCAAAGCTGGTAATGGACCAACATTTTAAACAGATGGTGGTAAGTAGTGATGAGTGAAGGCGCTTGGATAAAGTCTTATTCGAGCATGCTCGGGTGTTATCAGAGTATCTCAGGCATACTAGTATATTATGTTCGAGTCGCTGCGGCTGCATGATTTGTGGCTGTTAGACAGCCTTCATACATGCCCACATGTGTTCAGGCTTTCTTACAGCCGCAAATTATGCAGCCTCGGGGACTCGAACATAACATAGCACTCCAAGATACTGAGATAGGATAGATGTTATTCGAGCACGTTCGCTCCTCACTAAAGGTAAGAAGAAGAAGAAAGTAAGTTGCATTCTCAAAAGAGTTTCCCGTGTTCCCGCAAGGCTGTAAATGTTTTATCAGAAATGTTGGGTAAGTTGAGGCTGCATGTGAACTTCCACTAGTAAAAGATTGGCCAATATAAATAATCTTAGTCCTAGAGCTAAAGATAAAGAGCCTGGTCACCTTCAGATGACTTTTATGCACTTGTTTACACATATTTTTCCATCACTAATAGTACAGTGGGTACGAAAAGTATTCAGACCCATTTAAATTTTTCACTCTTTGTTTCATTGCAGCCACTTAGTAAATTCAAAAAGTTCATTTTTTTTCATTAATATACACTCTGAACCCCATCTTGACTGAAAAAACAGAAATGTAGTAATTGTTGCAAATTTATAAATAAAGAAAAACTGAAATATGAAGGTGCTCACTACATCTATATAAATTCCTTGAGGTCTCCAATTTCCCAATTGGGGTAATTTGTGAGGGTTTCCACTGTTTAGGCACATCAGGGTCCCTCCAAGCGCAACATGGCTATCAATTCTAGCCAATTACACATTCCAAAAATCAAACAAAGCACCTTCGCTTCAGAGCCCTGTCATGCACCCAAATAGTAGTTTTTTACCACATATGGGGTATTGGCATAGTCAGGAGAAATAGCACAACAAATTTCATGGTGCACTTTCTCCTGTTATCCTTGTGAAAATGAAAAATTTAGGGCTAAAAACATTTTTGTGGGAAAAAGTTAAAGGTTAATTTTTTCCTTCCACATTCCATTAATTTCTGTGAAGGACCTGAATGGTTAATAAACTTCTCGAATGTGGTTTTGAGCACCTTGAGGGGTGCAGTTTTTAGAATGCTGTCACTTTGGGGTATTTTCTGTCATATAGATCCCTCAAAGTCACTTAAATTGTTATATGGTCCTAATAAAAATGGTTTTGTATAATTTGTGGAAATATGAAAAATTGCTGATCAACTTTTAACCCTTAAAACTTTGTAACAAAAAAAATGTATGTTTCAAAAATTGTGATAATGTAAAGTAGACATGTAGAAAATTTTATTTATGAACTATTTTGTGTGACATAAATCTCTCGGTTAAGGGCATAAACATAAAATTTTGAAAATTGTGAAATTTTCAATAGTTTGCCAAATTCTGATATTTTCAAAAATAATCGCAAGTTATATTGAAGAAATTTTACCACTATCATAACGTACAATATGTCATGGAAAAAAACCTCAGAATCACTGGGATAAGTTGAAGCATTCCAGAGTTATTACCTCATAAAGTGACGCTGGTCAGAATTATAAAAACTAGTGCGATAAAAAACAAAGAGGCAAAAAATGATGCTTTTTCATCATACCACCGAAAAAAAGTGGAATAAAATAATTATTTTTTCTATAAAATAGTTTCTAGTGCATAAAAGCGTCAAAATACAAAAATACTATATAGATGTAGGGTTGAGCGAAACAGATCGGCCAATTTCAAAAGTCGTGAAACCCGACCCGATCTCACTGTGGGATCGGGTCGGCGGTCGGCGATCTTCACTCCAAAGTCGGGTTTCGTTATATATATATATATATATATATATATATATATATATATATACTAGCTGAAGAGCCCAGCGTTGCCTGGGCATAGTAAATATCTGTGGTTAGTTACAGTGGGGCAAAAAAGTATTTAGTCAGTCAGCAATAGTGCAAGTTCCACCACTTAAAAAGATGAGAGGCGTCTGTAATTTACATCATAGGTAGACCTCAACTATGGGAGACAAACTGAGAAAAAAAAATCCAGAAAATCACATTGTCTGGTTTTTTATCATTTTTTTTGCATATTATAATGGAAAATAAGTATTTGGTCAGAAACAAACAATCAAAATTTCTGGCTCTCACAGACCTGTAACTTCTTCTTTAAGAGTCTCCTCTTTCCTCCACTCATTGCCTGTAGTAATGGCACCTGTTTAAACTTGTTATCAGTATAAAAAGACACCTGTGCACACCCTCAAACAGTCTGACTCCAAACTCCACTATGGTGAAGACCAAAGAGCTGTCAAAGGACACCAGAAACAAAATTGTAGCCCTGCACCAGGCTGGGAAGACTGAATCTGCAATAGCCAACCAGCTTGGAGTGAAGAAATCAACAGTGGGAGCAATAATTAGAAAATGGAAGACATACAAGACCACTGATAATCTCCCTCAATCTGGGGCTCCACGCAAAATCCCACCCCGTGGGGTCAGAATGATCACAAGAATGGTGAGCAAAAATCCCAGAACCACGCGGGGGGACCTAGTGAATGAACTGCAGAGAGCTGGGACCAATGTAACAAGGCCTACCATAAGTAACACACTACACCACCATGGACTCAGATCCTGCAGTGCCAGACGTGTCCCACTGCTTAAGCCAGTACATGTCCGGGCCCGTCTGAAGTTTGCTAGAGAGCATTTGGATGATCCAGAGGAGTTTTGGGAGAATGTCCTATGGTCTGATGAAACGAAACTGGAACTGTTTGGTAGAAACACAACTTGTCGTGTTTGGAGGAAAAAGAATACTGAGTTGCATCCATCAAACACCATACCTACTGTAAAGCATGGTGGTGGAAACATCATGCTTTGGGGCTGTTTCTCTGCAAAGGGGCCAGGACGACTGATCCGGGTACATGAAAGAATGAATGGGGCCATGTATCGTGAGATTTTGAGTGCAAACCTCCTTCCATCAGCAAGGGCATTGAAGATGAAACGTGGCTGGGTCTTTCAACATGACAATGATCCAAAGCACACCGCCAGGGCAACGAAGGAGTGGCTTCGTAAGAAGCATTTCAAGGTCCTGGAGTGGCCTAGCCAGTCTCCAGATCTCAACCTTATAGAAAACCTTTGGAGGGAGTTGAAAGTCCGTGTTGCCAAGCGAAAAGCCAAAAACATCACTGCTCTAGAGGAGATCTGCATGGAGGAATGGGCCAACATACCAACAACAGTGTGTGGCAACCTTGTGAAGACTTACAGAAAACGTTTGACCTCTGTCATTGCCAACAAAGGATATATTACAAAGTATTGAGATGAAATTTTGTTTCTGACCAAATACTTATTTTCCACCATAATATGCAAATAAAATGTTAAAAAAACAGACAATGTGATTTTCTGGATTTTTTTTTCTCAGTTTGTCTCCCATAGTTGAGGTCTACCTATGATGTAAATTACAGACGCCTCTCATCTTTTTAAGTGGTGGAACTTGCACTATTGCTGACTGACTAAATACTTTTTTGCCCCACTGTATAGCACGTCACTTCTCTTATTTTCCCACCACGCCTCTCATTTTCCCCATCACATCTTTCATTTTCCCTCTCACATCTCTCATTTTCTCCCTCACACCTCTCATTTTCCCCTCACTCCTCTTATTTTCCCCCTCACTCCTCTCATTCCCCCCTAACACTTGTCATTTCGACCTCACATCTGTCATTTTCTGATCACTCCACTATTTTCCCTCACTCCTCTCATTTTGCACTCACACTTTTTCATTTTCACCTCACACCTCTCATTTTCACCTCAGTATATACATGTTTGTCATCTCCCTTATATATAGTATACACCTGTATGTCATCTCCTGTATATAGTATATACCTAGAAGATCGGAGGAAACAGGAGTATTTAGGGTTAAAAAATAGTAAGCTTTATTACAAAAACATATCAAGTCATATAAATATATTCCAAAAAGTGATACTAAAACCGGATGATGTGCCAGATTAACAGCGCAACCTATGCCCCAATAGTACATAATACATAGTGAGAGGTAAAGGGGAAAGTATGTTCCAAATAAAAAAAAAATATCTATGTTCTGACCAAGTGGTCAAAAATGTGCAAATAAGCAGCAGGAACAACACTCACCAAAGGATAGATGGGGAAGTGGCACTAGATCGCATCCTGTATGTCATCTCCCCTGTATATAGTATATACCTGCTGTGTGTCATCTCCCCTGTATATAGTATATACCTGTATGTCATCTCCTCCTATATATAGTATATACCTGTATGTCATCACCTCCTGTATACAGTATATACCTGTGTGTCATCTCCCCTGTATATAGTATATATCTGTGTGTCATCTCCTGTATATAGTATATACCTGTATGTCATCTCCTCCTATATATAGCATATACCTGTATGTCATCTCCTCCTGTATATAGTATATACCTGTAGGTCATCTGCTCCTGTATATAGTATATACCTGTGTGTTATCTCCTCATGTATATAGTATATACCTGTATGTCATCTCCTCCTATATATAGCATATACCTGTATGTCATCTCCTCCTGTATATAGTATATACCTGTAGGTCATCTGCTCCTGTATATAGTATATACCTGTGTGTCATCTCCTCATGTATATAGTATATACCTGTATGTCATCTCCTCCTATATATAGCATATACCTGTATGTCATCTCCTCCTGTATATAGTATATACCTGTAGGTCATCTGCTCCTGTATATAGTATATACCTGTGTGTCATCTCCTCCTGTATATAGTATGTACCTGTATGTCATCTCCTCCTCTATATAGTATATACCTGTGTGTCATCTCTCCTGTATATAGTATATACCTGTGTGTTATCTCCCCTGTAAATAGTATATATCTGTATGTCATCTCCTCCTGTATTAGACCTCGTTCACATGTTATTTGGTCAGTATTTTTACCTCAGTATTTGTAAGCTGAATTGGCAGCCTGATAAATCCCCAACCAACAGGAAGCCCTCCCCCCTGATAGTATATATTAGCTCACACATACACATAATAGACAGGTCATGTGACTGACAGCTGGCGTATTTCCTATATGGTACATTTGTTGCTCTTGTAGTTTGTCTGCTTATTAATCAGATTTTTATTTTTGAAGGATAATACCAGACTTGTGTGTGTTTTAGGGCGAGTTTCGTGTGTCAAGTTGTGTGTGTTCAGTTGCGTGTGGCGACATGCATGTAGCGACTTTTATGTGTGGTGCCTTTTGAGTATGTGCAAGTTTTGTGTGAGGCAACTTTTGCATGTGTTGCAACTTTTGTGCATGTGGCAATTTTTCCGCGGGTGCAAGTTTTGCGTGTGGCGAGTTTTCCCATGAGGTGAGTTTTGCAAGTGTGGCGAGTTTTGCGCAAGCCTAGCTTGCATGTGGCGAGTTATGCATGTGGCAAGTTTTGAGCGGCGACTTTTGTGTTTCGACTTTTATGTGGCGAGGTTGGTGTATGTGTCGTGAAATGTGTGCTGAGGGTGGTATATGTGTTCAAGCACGTGATAGTGTGTGGTGCATTTTGTGTGTGTGTTCATATCCGCGTGTGTCGTGAGTATCCCATGTCGGGGCCCCTGTTATGACTGGCAATCAGGCAACACAGCGTGCAGTAATCAGCGCACATGCAGAGATCTGGCAATAACCAAAAACAATAGGACGAGCTCTGAGACGTGGAATCTCTGTAGACTGCAGTACCTGATCTATCCTCACACAACTATAAGCAGCAGTGGATTGCGCCTATCACTACCTATGCAACTCGGCACTGCCTGAGGAGCTGACTAGCCTGAAGATAGAAATACAAGCCTGACTTACCTCAGAGAAATACCCCAAAGGAATAGGCAGCCCCCCACATATAATGACTGTTAGCAAGATGAAAAGACAAACGTAGGAATGAAATAGATTCAGCAAAGTGAGGCCCGATATTCTAGACAGAGCGAGGATAGCAAAGAGAACTATGCAGTCTACAAAAAACCCTAAAACGAAAACCACGCAAAGGGGCAAAAAGACCCACCGTGCCGAACTAACAGCACGGCGGTGCACCCCTTTGCTTCTCAGAGCTTCCAGCAAAAGAAAATAGCAAGCTGGACAGAAAAAACAGAAAACAAACTAGAAGCACTTATCTAGCAGAGCAGCAGGCCCAAGGAAAGATGCAGTAGCTCAGATCCAACACTGGAACATTGACAAGGAGCAAGGAAGACAGACTCAGGTGGAGCTAAATAGCAAGGCAGCCAACGAGCTCACCAAAACACCTGAGGGAGGAAGCCCAGAGACTGCAATACCACTTGTGACCACAGAAGTGAATTCAGCCACAGAATTCACAACAGGCCCCACCTTAGCAACTGTACGGTATATACTCTTTGGCACCATCCCTCTCATTCTTTAAGTCCCCCTCGTTCACATCTGGTAGCTGTCAATTTGCCTCCAACACTTTTCCTTTCACTTTTTCCCCATTATGTAGATAGGGGCAAAATTGTTTGGTGAATTGGAACGCGCGGGGTTAAAATTTTGCCCCACAACATAGCCTATGATGCTCTCGGGGTCCAGATGTGTGACTGTTCAAAATTTTGTGGCTGTAGCTGCGACAGTTCAGATGCCAATCCCGGACATACACACACACATACACACACACATTCAGCTTTATATATTAGACTAGATGGCAGCCCGATTCTAAAGAATCGGGAGTCTAGAATCCATATATACTTTATTTATTCAAATGTAAGAATAATACAATTAATAAATAATAGTAAGAAAGAACAAAAATAATAGGCAGTATATGGAGAAAACACCAAACAAAAGTTCAAAATTGGTGTGAAAATGTCACTGAACTACTTCACAACTAAATATATATAGTTTTGGTAAATGGTATTATCATTTTTTTGACGAAATTCGGCAGGAGCTTGAAGAGCAACGTCACTGGGCCCGCCTCCACGCAGTAGAAACTTGCTGTGAGGTAAAAATTCAAAAATCACACCAAAATGGCGGGCGGAGTGTGTCACAGTACGGCACGTTTCTGATTGGTCGCTCGCAGCAGGCGGCAACCAATCAGACACTGGACACTGTTGACGTCACTTATCTCCGGACATTAGCTCCGGACATTAGCTCCGGACATTAGCTCCGGACAAAGCCACGGAAGTTGGCACAAATTGCAGGAAGTAGTATTCTAGGCAATTATATATTAGATATAGCTGTATATCATCTACCCTGTATATAGTATATACCTGTATGCCATCTCCTCCTGGCTGTCAATTTGCCTCCAACACTTTTCCTTTCACTTTTTCCCCATTATGTAGATAGGGGCAAAATTGTTTGGTGAATTGGAACGCGCGGGGTTAAAATTTTGCCCCACAACATAGCCTATGATGCTCTCGGGGTCCAGATGTGTGACTGTGCAAAATTTTGTGGCTGTAGCTGCGACGGTGCAGATGCCAATGCCGGACATACACACATACACACATTCAGCTTTATATATTAGATGTCATTGAGACATATATATATATATATATATATATATATATATATATATAATTGTCTAAGGGTTTTTTCCGTCTGTCTGTCTGTCTGTCTTGGATATCCCACGTGTCTGATTCAGCGACGGGCACGGTATCGACGTAGAAATCCCGCGTCAGCGACGGGCACAGCATGGTGACGATGATGTCATAAAGGTTGCCTCGACCAATCAGCGACGGGCACGGTATCGACGTAGAAATCCCGCGTCAGCGACGGGCACAGCATGGTGACGATGATGTCATAAAGGTTGCCTCGACCAATCAGCGACGGGCACAGTCTGCCGCGAATTCGCCTCGATCAATCAGCGACGGGCACAGTATCGATGTAGATGTCATAATGGTTGCCATGGTGACGATGATGTCATAAAGGTTGCCTCGACCAATCAGAGACGGGCACAGTCTGCCGCGAATTCTGGAGTCATCATTGTCCATATACTACGGGGACATGCATATTCTAGAATACCCGATGCGTTAGAATCGGGCCACAATCTAGTATATATATATTGTAGCGATTTCACTCACTCAGCTGCGACGGCTGACACTCAGGAGACGTGTTCCTTTAAAGTTCACTGGGTTTATTGCTCCATAAACCATGTGGCAAAACAACAGAAAGCAAAATAGCCTTTGGATCAGGCAAAGGAAAACAAGTGTCCAGTTCATCCGGCTCAGTCCTGAAGCCGAACACACTCAGGAGGGTTTCACCTCCACACATATATCCTGTGTAAAGGATTAGCCAGTCTTATATAGGACTAACCACACCCAGTAATCTATCACATGATTAGCCATGTGGTCTGACATCACCACAGGTCCTGAAACACAAACATATGGTTATATAAAACAACGCAATATTCCAGGCTACATTACAGCAACAAGGCACTTATGTGGCACATACCTCCCATCGACTACACACCCTTTAGCCATGCTACATACCTCCCCCCTCTGCCTAAAGCCGTGGGGCTTGGCACTTTCTCCCACTAAACAAGGGATTCTTGATAGGGCATCCGCATTACCGTGCAGCTTTCCGGCCCGATGTTCCACATGGAAACTGAAGTCCTGCAGGGATAAGAACCAACGGGTGACCCTAGCATTTCTACCCTTCGTTTCCCTCATCCACCTAAGTGGGGCATGGTCGGATATCAGTCTAAATTTACGTCCCAGCAGATAGTACCGTAATGTGTCCACTGCCCATTTTATGGCCAAGCACTCCTTCTCAACGACTGAGTAGTTCTTTTCAGATGAGGACAGCTTCCTACTCAGATAGAGAACAGGATGCTCCTCCCCATGTAGTTCTTGGGAAAGGACTGCTCCCACCCCAACATCTGAGGCATCTGTCTGAAGAACAAACTCTTTCTTGAAGTTTGGGGCCATCAGAACGGGTTGCTTACACAAAGCGTTTTTCATTTCTTGGAAGGCTGACTCTGTTTCTTCGGACCACTTAACCATTACTGGTTTTGTCCCTTTTAGCAGGTCAGTCAGAGGCGCAGCCATCCTGGCGAAGTTTGGGATGAACCTCCTGTAATATCCCACGATTCCCAGGAAGGCTTTAACTTGCTTCTTGGAAACTGGTTTTGGCCACGTTTGAATTGCCTCCACTTTACTGATTTGGGGTTTTATTTCTCCGTGACCCACTATGTATCCAAGGTACTTAGCTTCTTCTTTACCCAAGGCACACTTCTTTGGGTTTATAGTAAATCCGGCCTCTCTTATAGCATCCAACACTGCTTGGACTTTCTCCAGATGACTCTCCCAGTCCGGGCTAAAGATGACGATATCATCTAGGTACGCAGCAGCGTAGGCCTTATGGGGTGCAAGAACTCTATCCATAGCCCTCTGGAAGGTCGCCGGAGCTCCCTGTAGGCCAAACGGCATCCGGGCATACTGGAAGCATCCATCAGGTGTCGAAAAGGCTGTCTTCTCCTTGGCTTCCTGCGCCATGGGAATCTGCCAATACCCCTTTGTCAGATCCAAGGTGGATATACTGTATATCTGGCGTGCCCAAGCCTTTCGATGAGCTCATCAATACGGGGCATGGGATAAGCGTCGAACTTGGAGACCTCATTCAACTTCCGATAGTCGTTGCAAAACCTCCACTCTCCATCAGGTTTTGGGACCAGGACAATTGGGCTTGACCAACCGCTCTTGGATTCCTCAATGACTCCAAGCCTCAACATACGCTCCACTTCCTTGGAGATAACTTCTCGACGAGCCTCAGGAATACGATAAGGTTTCACATTCACCCGCACATGGGGCTCTGTTAGGACCTCGTGCTCTATGACCTTCGTGTATCCTGGCAATTCTGAAAACAGGTCCCTGTTTTTCTGGAGTAACTCCCGGCACTGCTGCTTCTGGGTTTTCGATAGCGTCTCTGCTATAGTAACCGCTCCAACCTCACCTTCTGGGTTGCTTAACAATGACGGAGTAACTGTCGGCTCTCTATCTTGCCATGGCTTGATGAGGTTGACATGGTAAACTTGGAATGGTTTCCGTCCTCCTGGTTGGTGAATTTTATAATTTACCTCACCAAGTTTCTCGACAACCTCATATGGCCCTTGCCATTTGGCCAAGAACTTGCTTTCCACCGTTGAACTAACACCAGAACTCGGTCTCCCGAATTGAACTGCCTCACTCTTGCAGACCGGTTGTAGACCCTGGCTTGAGCTTCTTGTGCTTGGAGAAGGTGTTCTTTCACGATAGGCATCACCTTTGCAATCCTCTGCTGCATCAGGGCCACATGCTCAATGACGCTTCTGTGGGGCGTGACTTCGGCTTCCCAGGTTTCCTTGGCTATATCCAGGAGTCCTCGTGGATGTCGGCCATATAGAAGCTCAAACGGTGAGAACCCTGTGGAGGCCTGTGGAACTTCACGAATGGAAAACATCAGATAGGGTAAGAGACAATCCCAGTCTCTACCGTCTTTCTCTATAGCTTTTCTCAGCATGCTCTTTAGAGTCTTGTTAAACCTCTCAACAAGACCATCTGACTGGGGATGGTACACCGAGGTCCTCAACTGGGAGATCTTCAGGGCTTTGCATAACTCCCTCATCACCTTGCTCATGAAAGGTGTACCCTGGTCAGTCAGGATTTCCTTTGGCAGACCTGTCCGGGAAAAGACATGGACCAACTCGCGGGCTATGCTCTTTGAGGAAGAATTCCTCAAGGGAATTGCCTCAGGATAGCGTGTGGCATAGTCCAGGATGACTAATATATACTGATGGCCCCGAGCTGATTTAACTAAGGGACCGACCAAGTCCATGGCAATTCTCTCGAACGGTACCTCAATAATGGGCAGTGGCACAAGGGGGTTCCGGAAATGAGGAGTAGGAGCAGTTAGCTGACATGTAGGACAGGACCTGCAATAGTTCACTATTTCCCGGTGACACCCAGGCCAATAGAACCTCTGCACAACCCGTTCCTGCGTTTTTTCCACCCCTAGGTGTCCACCCAAGATGTGTGAATGGGCCATGTCCAACACTTTCCGTCTATACGGACCCGGCACTATCAACTGCTCTACCAACTCCTCCCTTATTTTCGTGACCCGGTACAACAATTCCCCCCTCAACAGAAAATGGGGAAATCTTTTGTCTGCCCCCGGCTCCTGTACCACCCCGTCAATAACTGTAACATTATTAAAGGCTTCCCTCAGAGTGGGGTCCCTATGTTGGGCAGTCCCAAAATTTTCACCGGTAACCTCTAACTCCAGAATGTCAGATGTAGGGGATACTTCCTCCTCATCCCCAACCAGAACACAAAAAGGAAAGCTGTCTGCCTCTGGGTGTGGCGACACCGTTCCAGGGTTCACTGGTTCCCTGCCAGGGAGCTCAGAACCCTTTCCCCACAAATCCCAAAACAAACAGAAATCCCGGCCAATAATTATAGGGTGCAACAAGTCCTGAACTACGCCGACTATGTGGGATTCAGTGCCACATGCCGTTTCAATGTCCACCCTGGCCATAGGGTAGTCCTTTGCATCACCATGTATGCACCGCACTCCGACCTTCTTTCCTGGGAGCAGATGAAGAGGAAAAGTGGCCCTCACCAGGGTCACTAGGCTCCCCGAGTCTAACAGTGCCGTTACTGCTCGACCGTTCACCTTTACGGGACACGCTTGAGGTCCCTCGTTGGATGGAGAGTTCACACTACAGACTGGATACGCATAGTATGAACAACGGCGTCCCATGCTGCAGTCCATCTGCTCAGTGGCTTGGGAACAACGGGCAGCTATATGTCCTGGCTTGTGGCACCTCCAACAAATAACATCACCCGTGGGGACCTTGGGCACCACCTCCCCCGCCCTTTGTGACCTTGGACGCACCACCCCTTTTTGGGACTCAGCTGCCCTCTGGGACCCCCAGTACGGCATGGGCTGCCTCCCGAAGGAGCCTTCCAACCCTTGGTATCTCTCAACCAGTCCGATCAGCTCGTCGGCATTCTGGGGATCACCCTGGGCAACCCAAGACTGTATAGGCCTCGGGAGGGAATGGACAAACCGATCCATCATCACCCGTTCTACCATCTGTGCAGGCGCAGAGGTCTCTGGCTGCAGCCATTTCTGGACCAGATGCAACAGATCAAACATTTGGGAACGAGGTGGTTTGTCCCGGTGATAGCCCCAGGAGTGAACTCGCTGTGCCCTGACAGTCAGTGTCACCCCCAGACGTGCGAGAATCTCGGCTTTCAATTTGTGATACTCTTTGGCATCCTGCAAGGTCAAATCATAGTACGCCTTCTGGGGTTCTCCCGTCAGGTATGGCGCAAGTACCTCTGCCCACTGCTCTGGCGGAAGTTTTTCCCTCTCAGCGACCCTCTCAAACACCGTCAGGAAGGCCTCAACATCATCCCCGGGAGTCATTTTCTGCAATGCACGTCTTACCGTCTTCCGGACGTGGGTGTCATCAGCCAAACCTGGGGTTGGGGCGCTCGCCTTGCCCTGGATGGCGGTTGCCAGAAGCTGCATCTGCTGCTGATGCTCCTGCTGGCTCTGTTGTAACTGCTGCCGTTGCTCCTGCTGGCTTTGCTGCATCTGCTGCCGTTGCTCCTGCTGGCTCTGTTGTATCTGCTGCTGGCTCTGTTGTATCTGCTGCATCAACAGCCTGTTGGTCTCTTGCTGCCTTTGCTCCTGCTGGACCAAGTGTTTCAGCAGGTCCTCCATTTTCTCCGGCAATGCTTGCTGGCTTGCAACAGCCTTGACCCAGGACATTCAAAAATAAACTCACGTCTCGTCTCCGCTGGGAACGCTGCTCGCAGGTCTCCACCAATTGTAGCGATTTCACTCACTCAGCTGCGACGGCTGACACTCAGGAGACGTGTTCCTTTAAAGTTCACTGGGTTTATTGCTCCATAAACCATGTGGCAAAACAACAGAAAGCAAAATAGCCTTTGGATCAGGCAAAGGAAAACAAGTGTCCAGTTCATCCGGCTCAGTCCTGAAGCCGAACACACTCAGGAGGGTTTCACCTCCACACATATATCCTGTGTAAAGGATTAGCCAGTCTTATATAGGACTAACCACACCCAGTAATCTATCACATGATTAGCCATGTGGTCTGACATCACCACAGGTCCTGAAACACAAACATATGGTTATATAAAACAACGCAATATTCCGGGCTACATTACAGCAACAAGGCACTTATGTGGCACATACCTCCCATCGACTACACACCCTTTAGCCATGCTACAATATATATATATATATATATATATATATATATATATATAATTGTCTAAGGGTTTTTCCGTCTGTCTGTCTGTCTGTCTGTCCTGGAAATCCCGCGTCTCTGATTGGCCTTTCCTGGCACCTGTGCACTGCAGTACTTTTCTCTGCCCTCAACATGGCAGATAACTAAGCACACCTGCACAGGTCCACGATTCCAAGGAGCTTTGTGTGAATGATGCAGGGACACATCATCCACATGAAGCAAGCAGGAGGACGGGGATCGTAAGAAGATGGGAGGCGACAGCCCAAGAATAGCGACTCCCATGGGAGCGGACCACCCACGGGTGAGTATAATAAAAGTTATTTTTCATCTCTTACAGGTCAAATCGGGGTCTAATATACAGCATTATAGAATGCTGTATATCAGTCCTGAAAAGTGCTGACCGTATGTTATATTATTTTTATTTATTATTATAGCGCCATTTATTCCATGGCGCTTTACATGTGAGGAGGGGTATACATAATAAAAACAAGTACAATAATCTTAAACAATACAAGTCACAGCTGGTACAGGAGGAGAGAGGACCCTGCCCGTGAGGGCTCACAATCTACAAGGGATGGGTGAGAAAACAGTAGGCGAGGGTAGAGCTGGTCGTGCAGCGATTTGGTCGATCGGTGGTTACTGCAGGCTGTAGGCTTGTTAGAAGAGGTGGGTCTTCAGGTTCTTTTTGAAGGTTTCGATGGTAGGCGAGAGTCTGATATGTTGTGGTAGAGAGTTCCAGAGTAGTGGTTATGCGCGAGAGAAATCTTGTATGCGATTGTGGCAAGAGGAGATAAGAGAGGAGTAGAGAAGGAGATCTTGTGAGAATCGGAGGTTGCGTGCAGGAAAGTACCAGGAGACGAGGTCACAGATGTATGGAGGAGACAGGTTGAGGATGGCATTGTATGTCATGGTTAGGGTTTTGTACTGGAGTCTCTGGGTAATGGGGAGCCAGTGAAGGGATTGACAAAGAGGAGAGGCCGGGAAATAGAGGGGGGACAGGTGGATTAGTCAGGCAGCAGAGTTTAGAATGGATTGGAGGGGTGTGAGAGTGTTAGAGGGGAGGCCACAGAGCAGGAGGTTACAGTAGTCGAGGCGGGAGATGATGAGGGCATGGACTAGGGTTTTTGCAGATTCTTGGTTTAGGAATGTAGGGATCCGTGAAATATTTTTAAGTTGAAGGTGGCAGGAAGTGGAAAGGGCTTGGATATATGGTTTGAAGGAGAGATCAGTGTCAAGGATTACCCCGAGACAGCGAGCTTGTGGGACTGGGGACAGTGGGCAACCGTTTACTGTAATGGATAGGTTTGTTGGGGGGGTCGCGTGAGATGGGTGAAAGACGATGAATTCTGTTTTGTCCATGTTAAGTTTTAGAAATCTAGCGGAGAAGAAGGATCAAATAGCGGACAGATATTGAGGGATTCTGGTTAGTAGGGTGGTGATATCTGGTCCAGAGATGTAGATCTGCGTGTCGTCAGCATAGAGATGATACTGAAAACCGTGAGTTTCTATGAGCTGTCCCAGGCCAAAGGTGTAAATGAAGAAGAGCAGGGGCCCTAGAACTGAACCTTGCGGGACTCCGACAGATAGGGGGCAATGGAGAAGGTGGTGTGTGAGTGGGAGACGCTGAATGTCCGGTCTGTTAGGTATGATGAGATCTAAGATAGGGCCAAGTCTGTGATGCCAAGGGATGAGATGGTCTGTAGAAATAGGGAATGGTCCACTGTGTCAAAGGCAGAGGACAGGCCCAGGAGGAGGAGGATAGAGTAGTGTCACTTGCTCTTGGCGGTTAATAGGTCATTGGTGACCTTAGTTAGGGCAGTTCCAGTGGAGTGGTGTGACCAGAAGCCAGATTGTAAGCGGTTGAAGAGGGAGCAGGAAGAGAGATGGAAGAACAGTTCAAGATGGATGCGTTGTTCCAGTAGTTTTGAGGCATAGGGGCGAAGTGATATAGGGCGATAGCTAGATACAAAGGATGGGTCAAGAGAGGGGTTTTTTGAGGATAGATGTGATTGAGGCATGTTTAAAGCTTGAGGGGAAAACACCAGTTGTTAGTGATAGGTTGAAGAGATGGGTTAAGGTTGGGATGAAGACTGTGGCGAGGTTTGGGATGAAGTGGGATGGGATTGGGTCAAGAGCACAGGTGGTGAAATGTGATCCTGAGAGTAGAGAGGAGAGTCGATCTTCTGTAATGGTGGAGAAGTTGGTTTTGGAGGTGGAGGGCTGGGCAGTTGGGAGGAAGGGCTCTGGGGGTTGTCGACTAAAACTGTGTCTGATGTTATCAATCTTCTGCTAAAAAAATGAGGCAAAGTCTTCAACTGAGATAAGTGGGGAGGGAAGAGGTGCTGGGGGACGGCGGAGAGAATTGAAGGTGTTAAATAACTGTTTAGGGTTGTGACACAGGGAGGATATGAGAGATGAGAAGTAGGTTTGTTTCGCTGAGCCGAGTGTGGTCTTGAAAGTAGTGAGGGACTGTTTGAATGCGATGAAGTGCTCGTTGGAGTGGGATCTTTTCCATCTCTGCTCAGCAGCCCTGGACGCTCACCTGAGTTCTTTGGTCAGGCTGGTGTGCCAGGGCTGTCTGTTGATTTTGTGAGCTTTGGTATGTGTGAGAGGGGCAAGAGATTCCAAAGCTACAGCTATCGTGGTGTTATATAGAGCGGCATCATCATCAGCATTGTGTAGGGAACTTATGTCTGAGGAGGGATTCAGAGAGTGAGTGTAGATCAAGGTGTTTAAGATTTCTGCGAGGGTGTGCAAGTTTGTGGGGTGGGGATTGTAGAAAAGGAGTGAAGAGGGAAGAGAATGTAAGTAGATTGTGGTCAGAAAGAGGAAGATGTGAGTTAGAGAGGTTAGATAGGGAGCAAAGGCAGGTGAAGATGAGGTCCAGTGTGTGACCATCTTTGTGAGTGGCTGCAGAAGACCATTAAGTGAGGCCGAAGGAGAAAGTGAGAAATAGAAGTTTAATGGCAGCTGAGAGGAAAGTGTCAATGGGGATGTTGAAGTCACCCATGATGAAAGGAAATGAAGTAGCCAGGTGGTAAAGTGGTCAAAGAAGGTGGTAGCTGGCCCTGGGGGGGCGGTAAATGACAGCTAGTTGGAGGGGGAGTAGATGCGCACAGAGTGCACCTCAAAGGAAGGGAGGGTAACAGGGTGGCAGTGGGATTGGGGTGAAGGAGCCGTTATCTGACAGGAGAAAACCAACTCCTCCGTCATGCTTGCTGCTGGGGCGGGGTGTGTGAGAAAGGTGGAAGCCACCATACGAAAGTGCAGCAGAAGAGGCTGTGTCAGAGGGGGTGAGCCAGGTTTCGGTGATGTCGAGGAAGGAAAGTTTGGTAGTAACAAAAAGATCGTGGATGTAGGAAAGCTTGTTGCGGACAGAGCGAGCGTTCCACAGAGCTCCTGTTACTGGGACTGGGGAAGTGGGGGCTGGGCGGATGGTTATAAGGTTAGAGAGGTTACGGAAATTTGTGATAGAGCGTGGATGGGAAGTAGAACTTACTGTGGGGATGTGGTGAGGAGGACCAGGATTTGGAGAGCTATCACCAGCAGTGAGAAGAGAAAGTGTTAACAGGTGGGAGCAGGAGACGGCATGAGGTGGCTGTCTATGCTTGGAGACAGAGTATTGTATGTTGAGGAACAGTTCTAAGGAGGAGGTGAGATGGATGGGAAGGATTGAAGAAAAGATGAACAGTTCCTTACTAGGTGTAGGGATTAGGGGATTTAGCAGAAAGTGAAGGATTATAGGGGTGAAAGTGAAAACAAACAGAAACATTGTTTACAGTGACTGTCCAGTTACCTTCAGTTCCTTTCTGGTTCAATTCTGGTTTTAATTCTACATTAATCTTCACACTTCTAGGACACACTTATAGGATACACACAGCAGACTAAAGTCTTTGCAGACTTGTGATATGCAATATATGTGCTACAAAGAGCATTCAGGTGTGAAGCAGAGAGGAGTGGTCTCTGTTGATCTTGGTCAGAGAATTAAGAGTGGACCAGATGCATATAATCAAGCCAGAGTAAACAACGTCATAAATAATACTGGTGTAAAGCAGGGGTTAGTTGAAAGACATACCATGTGAGAGCTAGGAGCAGGAGCAGAGGTGACAGTCTGTTTGGAAAGTTGGATGATGTACTATATGCACTTCATAGACAGACAAGGCAGGAGAGCTGGGTGGATGAACATCTGCGTGTATTAGCCAAAACTGGTGACAGGTTCCCTTTAAAAGCACAGTGGACATAATTTTTCATGAATCACATCCACTGGCTTGACTTTAAAGATTTTTATAAAAGCAATTTCCCCTAAAGGGCTACATGTTTAGGTTATATTATCTAATTGGCTAACAAATTCCTTTTAAGTGTTTTTGACACTTCTTGCTTCTAACATGACAAACTGGCATGGTTTATCAGGAAAGTGGTGTGATTTCAGATCTAGCAATGTGTGCTGACATTTTAGCATAGCTCCCAATCGTCCCCACGGTCCTGCTATATAATTGCTGTGTTTTTACGTGAAATTTTAATGATGTATTTGTAATTTTTTTGAGGGAAGGAGAGTTTTAATACAGATTATATCAATACCACTGCGGTACTGGGGTCCATGCATCTGAGCAACTTGCTGGATGTGGGAAGACACAGGCCAAAATTTTGCCCTAAGGCTCATAGGACTCTACTTATGCCATAGGATTTGAGGCCTAAGATGTAAGATGGAGTGAAAAATGAAGTATTATTCAACATTTCAGCCAGCATTCATCATATACAACTAGATGTGTCTGCATGCCATAAGATGACTGGACACAATATTCCTGTGCATTTTAGAGTGCACCTACATGAATTAGACAGTAGGAAGTTTAGTAGGGGGCAGGGTGGACTAGGAAGCACAAGGCAGCTTGTCCTGTAACGATAATCTCCTAGTAATAAAACATTGATTGCATTGAAAGAGCAAAACACAGCTCAGTAAGTGACAAATCCCTGGAATAAGGGTCTCACTTCCGTCGTGTTTTCAGTATACATTGCAAAAACCTAGTGACAGATTTCCTTTAAATCAGATTTTTATTCCATGAAGTCACGAACTAAATAGCCTCTAAATATATGATGAATGTCTGTTAGTGAAAGTTTTTCTATTTAGCTTCAGGAACCACTGAATAATGTAGCTCAGGGGTGTCAAACTGCATTCCTCGAGGGCTGCAACCAGGTCATGTTTTCAGGATTTCCTTGTACTGCACAGGTGATAATTTAATCACCTACACACATAATGATTGCAGCACCTTGTGCAATGCTAAGGAAATCTTGAAAACACGCATGGTTTGCAGCCCTCGAGGAATGCAGTTTGACACCCCTGATGTAGCTTATCATGCATGTGGCTAAAATATGACTTTAAAACTTGTTAATGACCAGACAATGCTAAATCGATGCCTCACATAACCCACCGTGCCATTGATGCAGGGTTATTTTTGCATTAGAAGTTAAGTAATACTTTTTCCTACACCTGGAATAAAAGGCCATTTCCTTTGAGAAGAATAAATGCTCAACAGGATTTTGCTGAAAGGAAGTTGTTCTTTTCCGTGGAATAAAACTAGGCAGCTAAATGCCAGTAGATGTCCAAATCTATCTTTAGCATCCAGAAAATGTTCTTATTGTGTTCTCAAGAGACAAAGATTTGTTCAGACTTCTCAGCAGAGAATAGGGCCAGCAAGCGTGCTAAGATCCTTACAGGGGGTGAATCAGCTCAGAACGCTCAATACAGAACATGAGAAAATTGAGGACTTTTGAAGTCTGCAAATCCAAGAATAAAGCTCGGAATCACTCCCATTATTTTTCTGCTGGAAAGCAGAACGGAGCAAAAGAGGAACAGAAACACTCCCTCAAATGAGACCTTAAGATCACTAACTTCTGTCATTAAAAGAAACTTTTTTTGCTAATGCAGACATGTGGTGCCGTCGGCGGAAACAGAAAAGCTCATTCTAACTTATGTAACTTTTTACTAAATCCACAGGGAATCAGTAATGTAGTGATTTTCCTTAAAACTAAGTTTTCCCAGGATAGAACTTGTTTGTTCTAAGTGAATGGGAACATTCTTATTTACATGCAGAGGTTGAAGGCCTGGTACATAAGCAATGTTGCCCTCATCCGATAAGTACTGTTGATACAATCATATAAAGTCTAGACAAGCTAAACTGCCCAGATGTAGACAAATACTTTACATGCTAAGCCTTTTTACACACTTTACAGGGCATAGGCATGGAGATATCCCAATGTTTCTGCATACATCAGCATTGTTGCACTTGGGTCCTCCTAAACTCATTTCCAACCATGGAGAACACCTGAATGGAGTTTTTAAGGACTCCCATGTTTACATGGGTTTCCTTTGAGTTGCTCAGTTTCCTCCCACATAAAAATGTGCAGATTGGTTTCCTAAGAAAATTTACCCTATTAAATGTATGTGTGATGTTTCAGTTGGACCTATTGTTGTATGTGTTTTCCAATGTAACTGAGTTATCTGGTAATTTTACCTGTAAATAATACTGTCAATCGTTTGTTTCCCTGCAGTGTTAAATGTAACCAATAGGTAGAGCTGTAGTGCCAAAGACTGTATGGAAAGGATGTAAGTAGTAAGGTATTAGGGTGTGGTGGCTGAAGCCACATGGCAAGCAGTGACCCCCTGTGTCTGTGAGGGAGGAGGCAATATGCAAGTAGCCCCATATGCTGATATCATGGGATTCTTTGGTTTATGTTATAGGATACATGCCAAGTATATCTTAGTGTCATGAGGAGGGCAGACCTGTCCATCAGATCTCAATTGTCTTGGTGGTGGGCTGCAAGAAGGTAAGAGACTTATATTAGCAGCAGCAGAAAACCTTGGTGTACACTGGAACCCAGACCTGTAGTTACCTGGTTACAGTGAGAGGATTTAAATGTCAAAAAAAGAGAATGAGATTTATAGGAGCCAGTCACTGCATATCGTGAATGGAGCAATGTAGCAATTGCTAGACAAGTTTAGCTTATATTTAGCATTTATTCTCCTTCAAATTAATCAACGGCTCAAACAGTAAACTGGGGAAGTGTTGAGTAGTTGGGGCAAGACAAAGGGAATGGATTTACTGGTGGCCATGTAAATGGGAGGTTTTACCATGCAGTTAGCACCCGTTGTTCACAGTGACTGCAACATAAATAAATTGAAGCATTTCAGGTTGTTTGCTCTTGCAAAATGAGTACATTAAAATAATGCTCTTAGACAGGCTGTAACCTCCAACATAGACTGTTGAATGGCATGCTCACTCAACTCACACATAAAAATCATGGGGCGCACAGTAGATGTCCTAATTAACCGCACCCCAAAAAAAGTTATATTTGTAGGTACCACAGAGAACATCACATCTTTGCAGCCCCTACAAAGTAATTTTGCTCCTATTGAAGCCCCTCAGTGTTCCCCCAACATAGTGTCATGATCCAGTTCTGAGATTATGTTCAGCTCTCTTGTCTCTGGACTGGTCATGTGGGAGTTAATCCTTTCTGCCTCACCCTGGAGCTGGCTGAGCTATTTAAGTCCTCTGCAGCCTGTGGGCCAGTGTCAGCTATAGTTCATCCTGCACTGTTTGAGCTCCTGACCTGGATCCCTGTTCTAGTGTTCCTCTTTGCCTCTGACTGCCTGCACCCGTATATTACTTGTTCTGACTTTTGGCCTGTACTGCGACTCCGTTTTTCGTCTCACGTTTTGGTTACCACGTTCCCAGTAGGTTCTGACGTCTTGCTTGTCCCCGACGATTCTCTGCTCGCCCCTTCTGTACCGCGCTGCTATCTCCGTGTATGACCTTGGCTTGTTTCATGTCCCTTTCATTACCTGTGACACCTGTGTTGTTGTTCAGTGTTGCTGTGCTGTGTGTGCAGCCTCCTTTCCTTATCCAGCACCCCCTGGTGGAAGTTGCTCCATACTGCACTGCAGCAGCACATTACACATAGCCCTCCAAAGAGTATAATGTACCTCACAATGTACCTCTCCCTGTTCTCTCACTGCTTCGGTTTCTCCAATATGTAGATTGAAGCTCAATAGTGCTTTCATCACTCCCGCTGGACTGAGATGTCAGGCATGTAACGGGTGTATTGGGGGCTAGCTTATGCCCTGCATGCCTTTCCTTTTCCTAATAAAGCAGGTACGTTTTATCTTTAATGTCATTAGTCATGTTGTACTGTTTTATAGGGCATTAACATGTCAAACTGTGTGCTTATGTATATGTACTGAGTAAGATATATATATCTTTATGGGTTAGAGATAGAGATTATTATTATTTATTTATATAGCACCATTGATTCCATGGTGCTGTACATGAGAATGGGTTACATACAAGTTACAGATATCACTTACACTAAACAAACTAACAATGACAGACTGGTACAGAGGGAAGAGGACCCTTCCCTTGCGGGCTTAAGGTACTGTTACACTAAACGATTTACCAACAATCATGACCAGCGATACGACCTGGCCGTGATCGTTGGTAAGTCGTTGTGTGGTCGCTGGGGAGCTGTCACACAGACAGCTCTCTCCAGCGACCAACGATCCGGGGAACAACTTCGGCATCGTTGACACTGTCTTCAACGATGCCGAAGTCCCCGGGTAACCAGGGTAAACATCGGGTTACTAAGCGCAGGGCCGCGCTTAGTAACCCGATATTTACCCTGGTTACCATTGTAAAAGTATAAAAAAAAAAAAACACTACATACTTACATTCCGATGTCTGTCACGTCCCCCGGCGTCAGCTTCCCTGCACTATGTAAGCACCGGCCATAAAGTAGAGCGGTGACATCACCGCTGTGCTCTGCTTTACGGCCGGCCGGTGCTGACACAGTCAGTGCGGGAAGCTGACGCCGGGGGACGTGACAGACATCGGAATGTAAGTATGTACTGTTTTTTTTTTTTACTTTTACAATGGTAACCAGGGTAAATATCAGGTTACTAAGCGCGGCCCTGCGCTTAGTAACCCGATGTTTACCCTGGTTACCAGTGAACACATCGCTGGATCGGCGTCACACACGCCGATTCAGCGATGACAGCGGGTGATCAACCACCAAAAAAGGTCCTGATCATTCCCAGCGACCAACGATCTCCCAGCAGGGGCCTGATCGTTGGTCGCTGTCACGCATAACAATTTCGTTAACGATATCGTTGCTACGTCACAAAAAGCAACGATATCGTTAACGAAATCGTTATGTGTGAAGGTACCTTCACATTCTACAGGATTATGGGGAAGGAGACAATAGGTTGAGGGTTGCAGGAGCTCTGGTGTTGGTGAGGCAGTATCCTAGAGATAAGGAGATATAGTGATAGAGTAAGGTTTAGTATTAATAAGGGGTCATATAGGAGTTAGAACACTGAGGGGCACTGTAGAGTAGGAGATTAGATTGAGTTAGGCTGAGAACTGGTTTCAGCCAGAGTAGTGAAAGGGGGCGGGGCCAGGTTGTGGTGGAAAGAGTGTCTCCCTGAGGTAATCAGTGAGTAGAGTTGAGCAGAGCTGTCAGGTTGTGAGAGGAATGAGTCTGTGAGGAGAAGCTCAAAAGTTCAGACCCTACGAGCAATATGAGACACGAGGTGGAGAGAATCAGAGCAGCATGAGAGAGACAGCGGCTAGGCTTAATGATAAATCCTGGAACGTCCAAAACCTACAGTCTGAAAAGGATTGGCAGTGGCATCCTTCAGTTTTGGCCAGGATGGGGAAAGTGGACTGGGAGCATCAGGAAGAAGCTAGCATGGCTACTCAGGGAGCTGTGGTACCAGAGGATACGGTACGGGAATGAGAAATGACAGGATGGACCAGGGACAGTTCAGGGACAGTGGTGCTGAAGAACTGTGGAGTGCAGCAACCTGAGAAAAACTCAGTTTCACAAGTGAGTGACTGGCAATGCACACACATTACTCAGACTGAACATGATGTTTATGTAGCAGAGTGCCAGGGCGTGCTGTAACAGCTGTCCCTCGCTATGACTACCAACCTGGCCCCCGTTACAGAAGTACAGGGAGTATGATGAAGGCGGTAGCTGATGGCTCCCTATTTCATCATTGCATTGAACTGTATCTACATCCAGGATGTCGCAGTGTTATGTTGGGCAGGGGGTACCAGGCACCAATCCTGGCACCAGGCCCCCTGACTCAGAGGCCCAATAGCAGCCTACTATTAGCAGGACACCACTGCTCACTCTACATGCACACCAGTAGGAGGACAAGAGTAGCTCATGAGAAAGATAATGGCGCAGTGGTCAATTGATATGTTCATGCTGCTGTAAGGAGGAGGAAAACCAGGTTGCAAGTACCTGTATTGAGCTGGGTCCGGAACTGTTCAGGCTGCATCCTCTGTTCCCGGGGGAAGCAATGACCTTCCTCCTGACCAGCGGGGGTGGGGATATAAAAGGGAAAGCGTGCACAACAGGGGAGATTGGCGCGAACAGAGGGCAGCGCGCAGTCAAGTGAGACGCATGCTCGGGTTCTCCTCCCCACCAGAGTACCGGCCCCATCATCTGAGGAGGTCTGCCGCGCTGAGGGGAGCAGTGTGCCCAGCAGCAATCCAGAGAGAGTGACTGCTGCAGAGAGTGCAGAACCAGATAGTGTGTGGCACCCCAGGAGTTCGGGTACCACAGTAGTGCTGCCTTCCTTTCGGTGAGGGTAGTGCTATGCCTTGAGACAAGTGACATTCCCTTTGGCAGGTTATCACACACACAACACCTTCCAAACCCAGGCCAGGAGGGGGAGCTCAAAACCCTGTTTTAGGGCAGCTTCTCTAAATAAAGATCCTGGTTTGGAAGAGGAGCTAGTTTAGGCTGGAGCAGACAGTAAAGGGAAATGAGCAAAGGAGAGGAAAAGGGCTCAGAGGAGAACAGCGGAAGGACACCCTCAGAACCAGAGCGCAGTAGCCGGGAACTAGGAGCCCGAGGTCTTAGTGGAACTGTATGACACTTGGCAGAACCAGAGTACTAAGAACTTTATGTAATTGGCCCACACCACGCCTGAGACGCAGCAGCACCTGAGGAGCCCGGGGCATGATAGAGTCTCTGTAAAAAGGCTCAAGCTGCCCATCATGCAGGTACCTGTCTCAGGACAGGGGGAAAAGAGGACTCTGCAGAAAGCTTCAGGCAGCAGGGACTTCATATACAGCAGGCGCTAGTTGGACAGGCTCATGGACCTCAATTAGGAAGGAGATTCTCCCATTGCCTCTGAGCCGGCTGGACCATAGGACACCTGTGCCTGGTACCCTGGACTGTGGACTACTACATCTTCAGTAAACCAGGTAAAGACTTTACAACTTGTGTCCTCCACTTATTCGTCGGCATTCACCACCTTGCCACAAACCTTAGGACCCCTGGGGACCCCGCTTCAACTGTGGGAAGTGTTCCATCAGTGCTGCAATAACATCCCCCAGAGGACACCTTTAACGCAGCATCGGTCCCCCTATTGACCGAACACCACAGGTGGTGTCACGATAGACTTATAAACACTTTTCCCTTAAAAGACCTTTCCCCTTTAATTGGACGCCAAGGGCCACGGACCGGGTCGCAGCCACTGTGACATCCCCTTTAAGACCGGACCCAGTACCGAGTGCCCCGCTGCCCTGGTTGGGGCACTCCAAGTGCACAACAGGGACCAGTGACTGCTGCGGCCCCGGAGCATCCGTACAGTGCAGGCCCGCTCCCAAGTACCACCACCACTGACAGAGACTGTGAGGAGAGACATGCAGGGTGCCCGTTGGTCACCACGGAGTGAGGTGTTGAACGCTCCGGGCTAGTGAGTACTGGGTGCGTGCTTATCGGCGCTTCAGTCTTGGCAGGAGCAGGCAGCGCAAAGCATATAGAAAAGAGTGCAGCATGCCTGGTAGTTCACAGAAATCGAGGTGCAGTCTGCTTCATGACCGTGAGTACAGCGCGCATGCCCCAAAGAGAGGACCGAGTACTGGATAGACTTGTGTAACCCACCTTACCGGTATATATTTTCCCACTCACAGGAGACCCTTTTTTGCTAGTTTATATTTGCTGAGCCACATTGGGCTCATACAGGACTGTGGCCCGTACCCTTTTCAGCCACTTTAGCATATGGACCACGCTCAGCAAAAGGTACCGGAGACCAACTGCTGCTGCCGGAAGACGGGACATTGATGCCCACAGGACATTCCTGGAAAAGACACCACGCCAGCCATTGCCATTGCTATTGAGTTCCCAGCAGGAGTTACAGTTTGAGGAACTTCTGAAACAAGTGCTTCACAGGAACTGCGGTTACTAGAGCCATTATTCTTTACATCCCAATATCCTTTGCCATCTATTCTGTTTAATTCACTGTTTAACCCTTTACCTCTCTGCATGGAGTATTCCCCTGTTGTTAAACCTGTTACCCTTGCTCTGCCTCTGGTCCTTTACTGCATCCCACAACCTGCCTACACTGCAACCCTGCAAGCGGGCATAACTACAGTGGGTGCAGGGATTGCAGTTGCATCCTGGTCCCTTTGCCTCATATGAAAAGAACCAATTCTGCTAAAGACCTGTGATAATTGCTGGCCCTGTTGGAGACTTTGCATCAGTGCGTATGATCATAAATGTATACCACTGCTTGCGAATAAAGCATAGGAGGGGCATACAGTGGTAGCCATGGCCTACCTTCAACCCATAGTGGCAAAAGGTATCAGGCAAGCAATCTTTGGCAACAAATTACCTCCTAAAGGATTTGCAACGTGTTGCACTACACTCTTGGCCCTTGCAATAGGCTTTTTTTTCTGAAAAACTTATTTTGGTCACTTGTTCAAGTGTGAGAACAACCATGAAGGACTGTGTACCACAACCAGGGCCATCACTAGGAATTTTAGGGCTCCATGCTGATAAAATTTTCGGGCCGCCTTGAGACTCTGCCCACCCCAGCTCTGTCTCTACCCCAGGAACCTTACACAGACCCAATTCTCTTGAAAAAACTCCACTTCTGCATCATGTTTTGACCAATGAAACATTAACAGTTCCCATCAGACATAAGCTTTTGTTTTGGAAAAAATATTTTTAAGCCATAATTATGACAAGGTAGGCTCTTTTTGCAGGCCCTACTCTACTCTAATCAACATTTCTTGCAATATCCAATACTCTTTTTAGTTTTATTATTTTCTTTAAGGGAATGTGTCACTTATTTTTAAAATGACCATTAATACCACATACAAGGTATAAATACCATCACACCATGGCCAGACCACATATTACCACCACATAGTGACTGAATAATACCACATATGAGGAACAAATACCATCACACCATGACCAGACCACATATTACCATCATATAGTGACTGAATACTGCAATACTGATCATTAATAAAAAAAAACATAATACTAATATTACCATCACTGTCATTATACACAGGAGCTCTGTATATAGTACATAATAACAACAAATATTTTATTTATTATCTTTGTATGTTTTGATTTTTAATGTTTCCCCTTTTTTAACTATGTTGCCATTAAAATAATGTTTTATTTTATTACCTCATTTCCTGTGGGTGCTGGATTTATATTTTTTTTTTTCATTTTGCTGCTATAGTATATACTGTAGTGTAAAGTGTTAATGTACAGGTAAAATACTGACCCACTAGTGACATCTCTAGTTGAAGTTCTTGATATACACGTTTCTTCTTTATCCAGAGCAGACTGCTATCACTTCTTCCAGCCAGGACTCATTTCTATGGAAAATAACATCGCTTCCAGAGCACAATCCCCACTTTTTCCCCAACTTCTATACTATGCCAGATGAAGAAAAAAGAGTCATAGTGCCGCCCCTGCACAGTAACAGGACTCATCCATTGAAAACAGTATCTTAAAAATGAGATATATCACAGCAGCAATAGTATCCCTTAATTAGCTCCTACAGTAATAATATCCCACATCTTGTCCCCCATATATCTAATTTCTTTGCCGTCATGTATCTAATTTCTTACCCCCATATGTCTCACACCTGGCTGGACAAATCCATTCGGAACCAACTGGCACTTGTAGAGCTCCAAAGGGAACAAGTTCATGTGTGGAACCCGGTCAGGTGCCCTGCATGACAGAATTCCCAGATATAAAAGTCCTGCGTGCCAAACCACAGTGGGGTTTTGGAGCAAAACAAAAGACCGGTGTAGGGGTGGGCCAGAGAAATGCCTCAGTGGAGTGCGTGAGCCAGCAGGCCCGGACGACATCCAGTGAATCCCAAAGACAAGACTACGCTGGTCAAGGCAAGAAAACTCAACCTGCACCTGTCAAGACCCAGAGCCCAGAACACACCGGTCAAAGACAGAACCTTCACCCTACGCTGGTCAAAATCCAGAGCCCAGATGATGACCATTGAGCTGGGCCCAGCTCTCTCTTTCCCAGGCCTAGTAAATGTCCACCTTTGGTCAAGCACCCAAGATCCACGAAGAGATGTCGACCAGAGGAGCCAGGCCATCACTTCCAGCCATAACGTACGGTACAGGGGCCGGCCTGAGTCAGGACAACAGGTGAGGAAAGGGCCAGTTGGTACACAGGAAGCTCAATGTTCCTTGATAGACTGTCTGAACAACTTGCAGACTAGTGGGAAAACCCGATGACCCCTTCTAGGGCCATTATTGCAGGAAGAGTTAATGTAGTAGCTCCCAGGAATGGGTGTACCACCCTTGTAAGAAGGGCACAAGCATAAATGTTGAGATAAATTTCTGTTATTATAATTGTATCTTAAATTCATTGTATGTTTAGATTCATAGGGTTTACTGCTGTTTACACTGTTTTATATTTTTAACTGTTACATAACCACTGTGATAGAAATATATCGCTCTTTGACTTTTTCCGCCTCGCACCTCCTATGCTTTGCATTCGGTCTGGGTGAGAAACACTGCCAGTGTGTCCCACTCAGTCTGCGCCCCCCTCTTTGCGTCTGCTCACCGGGCACCATACACCAGTAACAGTAATATTACCCTGATGGTGGACCTGACCACAACCACAGTTGCCACAGCCACCAAGCTGTATCTGAAAAACGCATATTGTTTATGCAACAAAAAGTGTCTGACATTCCAGTAGGGAGAAGTGCTATTTTAACCCCTGAATACACTGATATGCATAAAAATTGCAGCTGTTAAGGTGCTTTATTCCCTCATTGCCATTTTAAAACGTTGATCAGGAATACGAATATAGTGCCCCTCAGTTCTCCGGGTTTTCAGTTACAAGGGGTAGCTAAAACCCTGGAGAACATAATCATGGCCGTTTTTCTGTCCCCGTTCACATAAAAAAAGTCTACCCGTTATTAGAAACATTGCTTTCTCTTCCGACATGATATACACGTCAGAGAGAGAAAAGAGGTCCCGAAGCTCCCTCCCAGTATCTCCACCATCCCCCATCTCTCCAGCTCCATCCTCGACCCTCCGCCAACACTTCCTTGAATACAAATGGCGGGCACATACTCAGTGCGCACTCTGATATCTGCAACCGGTCAACAGCAGGGATTTTTCTTCTTGGTTCATGTTGATCACTGTGATAGGGGCTATCACAGTGATCAAAAGCCAAAAATTAATATGTCAACCCCCCCCCCTCCCCACCACCCCCTTTGGTCAGATAAAAAAAAATTTTTTTCATAATTTTTATTTGTTTATTCTTTGCCATTAGGGTTATGGTTGGTCTTGAGTTAGGGTTAGAGTTAGGCTAGGGTTAGAATTGAGGCTAGGCTAGGGTTATTGTTGGAGTTAGGCTAGGGATAGGATTAGCATTTAGGTTAGTTTTTTTCAAAAGTTTATAAAAAGATAACGATATGGCAACTAGCGTGCAAGTGCTCGCTATTCGAGTTTGCATTGGAGTCGCCAAGCACCCATGACACTTGGTGAACAACAAGAGTACCCCAATGCAAACTCGAGTACGAGCATTTGCGCTCAACACTAATTACGACATATTCAATATGACAGCCTAATTTTATCAAATTTTGTGTAGTACATTTGTGTTAAAAATCCTCACTATACACCTGGATAAAATATTGGCGGTGAGTAGTCTCCAAAGTGGGGTCACTTGTGGGTGTTTCCACTGTTTGGACACATCAGGGGCTCTCCAACGTTCTCAATTCCAGCCATTTTGTGTTCAAATAGTCAAATAGTGTGCCGTGTGTCCAAATAGTAGTTTTCCCCCACATATGGAGTATCGGTGTACTCATGAGAAATTGCACAACAAATTTTTTTTGTGAAAAAAAGTTAAATATTAATTTTTTTCTTCCACATTCCATTAATTCCTGTGAAGCACATGAAAGGTTAGACTCCTTGACTGTAGTTTTGAAGGCTTTGAGAGGTTCAGTTTTTAAAATGGTGTAACTTTTTATGTATTTTCTATAAAATAGACCTCTCAAAGTCACTACAAATGTGATGTGGTCCCAAATAAAATTATTTAGTACATTTTGTTGCAAAATTGAGAGATTGCTGGTCAACTTTTAACCCTTCTAAGGCAGGCTTCATATTGCGTTATGGCAGTCCATTCAAAGCATGCGTTAAACGGACTGCATTAATGCAAGTGCCGTTAAAGATCACGTTATGCGATCGTGCTAGTGCAGATGCTCCATCTGCTTCTAGCGGTGACGGACCCCGAGACACTGCAGACCGCATCCGAGTGTCCGTCACAGAATGACGGCACATTGCTAACGCATGCTGATTATGACATGCGTTAGCGATGTGCTATACAATGGCAGTCAATGGGTGCGCTAACCCATCGGTTACATAGTGTCAGTGCCGCTATCTAACGGATGCCGTCAGCACATTGCCATTAACGGAATTTGAACCTTGCCTAACTTCCTATTAAAAAACTTACGCTTCAAAAATTGTGCTGATGTAAGGTAGATATCTGGGAAATGTTATTTATTAATTATTTTGTGTGGTATAATTATCTGATTTAACGGCATAAAAATGTAATGTTTGAAAATTGGGAAATTTTCAATTTTCTTCTCAAATTTGTGATATTTTCCTAAGTATGCAAAAATCATATCAACCAAAATTTGCCACTAACATAAAGTACAATATGTCACGAAAGAAACAGTTTCACAATCAATGGGAGCCATTAAAAGCTTCCAGAGTTATTACCTCATAATGTGACACTGGTCAGATTTAAAAAATTTGGCCTGGTCACTAAAGGGTTAAAAACATGCAGTTTGCGGTAGAATAGAGAAGTAGCGTTCTCCTTCCTGACTCGCTCACATGAGCGCATAACACGGCCGAGTGCTATCCGATGTTTAATTGAATAGCACTCTGCCCAGTGTTATACTATGGGGCAATGCACATCAGTGATTATTTTCTCATACTGATTCGGCAGTGAGAGACAGCTCACATGCACCCATACAAGTCTAAACATTAGGCTGCACTCAGATGTCATCCCAGTGCAGTCCAAAATACATCAAGACAGGCAATTTAGAAGATGGAGAAATTACTTTCTCTGTGTCCTCCACACCTGTTCTGCGATTCTCTCATGTGAGAGAATCAGAGCACAGTGAACTGACACTCAGCAGAGGTGGAGCAGAGTGTCATTAGCATATTGCAGCTGATTTAATAAAAAAAATTATTTTGGGTATCTCCAGCCAATGTAAAGCAGTCAACTTGGGGAAGATATTTTCAGGCTTGGAAGGTCCATGGATATTGGCCTCTTCTCAGCCTAAAGATACCAGCCTGCAGCCGCCCCAGAACTGACGCATCACATGAAGTGTGCCAATTCTGGAACTTTGCCTCACTCCTCCCGATTTGCTCTGGTGCCTTGGCAATCTGGGTAATGGTTTATGGGATTGATGTCAGCCATCAACCCCTGGCTTAAGTGGCGGAGAGGCTTCTATCAGACACCCCCATTACTAACCCACTAAATTAAAAGATTAAAAAAAAAACATTTTTATTTTAAACTGTTTCACTAATCTAATATATAATTGCCTAGAATACTACTTCCTGCAATTTGTGCCAACTTCCGTGGCTTTGTCCGGAGCTAATGTCCGGAGCTAATGTCCGGAGCTAATGTGCGGAGATAATGTCCGGAGCTAATGTCCGGAGCTAATGTCCGGAGATAAGTGACGTCAACAGTGTCCAGTGTCTGATTGGTTGCCGCCTGCTGCGAGCGACCAATCAGAAACGTGCCGTACTGTGACACACTCCGCCCGCCATTTTGGTGTGATTTTTGAATTTTTACCTCACAGCAAGTTTCTACTGCGTGGAGGCGGGCCCAGTGACGTTGCTCTTCAAGCTCCTGCCGAATTTCGTCAAAAAATGATAATACCATTTACCAAAACTATATATATTTAGTTGTGAAGTGGTTCAGTGACATTTTCACACCAATTTTGAACTTTTGTTTGGTGTTTTCTCCATATACTGCCTATTATTTTTGTTCTTTCTTACTATTATTTATTAATTGTATTATTCTTACATTTGAATAAATAAAGTATATATGGATTCTAGACTCCCGATTCTTTAGAATCGGGCTGCCATCTAGTTTATTACATAAAAATTCAAAAAACCATGATGATCCGAAGTAGTCCTAGAATCCCAAGTAGTCTACAAATGGAAATCTGAAAGACATAAAAAGAGATAATTAAATGATTAAAGATAAGAGACAGTCCCTCCTTCACCAATTTATTATTTTAAAAAATACCCGTTGGTCCAACGTAATCCATGGCTTTTCAACAATGTCCACTGAGTTAGTACTGTGACCTATGGAGCGTCATTTTAAAAACAACACTTCAAAGGTTACTTCCGTTCATGTCTCATGAATAGTGTTGAGCGATACCTTCCGATATCGGAAAGTATCGGTATCGGTTGGGATCGGCCGATATTCAAAAAATATCGGATATCGCCGATACCGATACCCGATCCCAATGCAAGTCAATGGGACCAAAATATCGGAATTAAAATAAACCCTTTCTTTCCTTGTAGGTTCATTCTACATCAAGGAAAACAACTAAGAATAATGTAGGATGTATTGTGGGAGGTGGCGGAGACATTAAAGGCAATGAGGTTTAGCCCAATCAAATAGAATAGCATGTTTTTTTTTTTTAAAGACGTTCGGAGTGAAAAAGATATTGAGTATGTAAATTTTTTTTAATTTTGTCAGATATTGATGTTTCACTATTCCACGCCCTTCCCCTTCTTTTTTTTCTTTTTTTTTTTTACTTTTCCCACACTTTCATCTTCATCATCATCATCTTTGACATCAACTTCTTCTTCACCTTATTCATCTTCTTCTTCATCTTCTACCTATTTTTTTTTTTTATTACATTCTTCATATTCATTTTATTCAACTATTATTATTATTCCTATTCTACATATTCTTTTTATTCCACTGTTATTATTCTTCCTATTCTACTTCTTCATCATATTCTCATTTGTGACAGGCATTCCCGTAGTTGTTATCTATAAAAGTTGGAAGATTACACCTTCCGTTCTGCCAGTCACAAAAGTTACATTTGTCCGCGTTCAGTTTGGCCTGCAGCATCAGGCTTTATCCAGGGGCACCACGAGGAGGAACGGACTCACCCCCATACACTGCTTAGTCTTCTTCTGCATATAATTTAGATAATATCTTTTGCTCTGATATTAAGTCTTATGCTTAATGTTCTTCTGCTCTTTGTTCTGCAGCCTCTTGTTCTTCTGCTTCTCGGTCTTCCATGTCGTCGTCTCCAGGGTCGTCGTCTCTAGTGTCGTCATCTCCGCCGTCGTCGTCTCAGCCGTCGTCATCGGGGTGGTCTTCCGGGTCGTCGTCGTCGTCATCGGGGTGGTCTTCCGGGTCGTCATCATCGGGGTGGTCTTCCGGGTCGTCGACTTTAGGGTCTTAAACTTGGAAATGTAGCAGAAGGTACAAGAAGGCTGAGAAAATGCCAAGAACCAGCTGATGGAACTGGAACTCGGATGGCTACCCGAAGGTTCAAGAGCCTATGGAACTACCGAGGACCAGCAGACGTTACTGGAACCCGGTTACTAAGCAGGAGGTACCCGTGCTAAAAAGCACTACCAAGGACCGCCTGGCGTTGGCGGAACTCGGATACCCAGAAGGAGGCACCGAAGCCAAAGGCTCTGCCCGGAACCAGCTGACGTTACTGGAACCAGGATGGGGAGCAGAAGGTACAAGAGCAAAAGACACTGCCGAGAACCAGCTGACGGTACTGGAACCCGGATGGGTAGCCGAAGGTCCAAGAGCCAATGGAACTACCGAGGACCAGATGACGTTACTGGAACCCGGTTACTAAGCAGGAGGTACCCGTGCCTGAAAGCACTACCAAGGACCACCTGACGTTGGTGGAACTTGGATACCCAGAAGGAGGCACCTAAGCCAAAGGCTCTGCCCGGAACCAGCTGACGGTACTGGAACCAGGATGGGGAGCAGAAGGTACAAGAGCAAAAGACACTGCCGAGAACCAGCTGACGGTGCTGGAACCAGGTGGTGGACCCGAAGGCCCACAGGAGAGGAGAGAACAGCTAGGCCGCGAGGCAGCCGCAGTTACCGAACCCCAACAGTCTTACAGGGGGAGCTGGGCCTACTGGCACTACAGAACCAGCCTTGACTACCAGTTCACGCAGCCCACATAGGAAGCTCCTAAACTGGAGGCACCCTGGAGTTGGCTAACCCGACTGCAACACGACGGGGCAAACATAGGCGTCTCAGCGAGTTTGACACACCCCGGAAACAGCTGACGGTGCTGAAACCAGGTTTGGCACGAGGGAGTACCTGTGACAAAAACACTGCCGAGAACCAGCTGGCGGTGCTGGAACCCAGATGCGTTGCCCCAGTGTGCAAGAGCCAATGGCACGACCGAGGACCAGCTGACGGTGCTGGAACCCGGTTACTAAGCTGTAGGTGCCCGCGCTTAAAAGCACTACCAAGGACCGCCTGACGTTGGCGGAACTCGGATACCCAGGAGGAGGCACCTAAGCCAAAGGCTCGGCCCGGAACCAGCTGACGGTGCTGGAACCAGGTGGTGGACCATAAGGCCCACAGGAGAGGAGAGAACAGCTAGGCCGCGAGGCAGCCGCAGTTACCGAACCCCAACAGTCCTACAGGGGATGCTGGGCCTACTGGCACTACAGAACCAGCCTTGACTACCAGTTCACGCAGCCCACATAGGAAGCTCCTAAACTGGAGGCACCCTGGAGTTGGCTAACCCGACCGCACCACGAAGGGGCAAGCATAGGCGTCTCAGTGAGCTTGACACAACCCGGAAACAGCTGACGGTGCTGAAACCAGGCTTGGCACGAGGGAGTACCTGTGACAAGAACACTGCCGAGAACCAGCTGGCGGTGCTGGAACCCAGATGCGTTGCCCCAGTGTGCAAGAGCCAATGGCACGACCGAGGACCAGCTGGCGGTGCTGGAACCCGGTTACTAAGATGTAGGTGCCCGCACTTAAAAGCACTACCAAGGACCACCTGACGTTGGCGGAACTCGGATACCCAGGAGGAGGCACCTAAGCCAAAGGCTCGGCCCGGAACCAGCTGACGGTGCTGGAACCAGGTGGTGGACCACAAGGCCCACAGGAGAGGAGAGAACAGCTAGGCCGCGAGGCAGCCGCAGTTACCGAACCCCAACAGTCCTACAGGGGGAGCTGGGCCTACTGGCACTACAGAACCAGCCTTGACTACCAGTTCACGCAGCCCACATAGGAAGCTCCTAAACTGGAGGCACCCTGGAGTTGGCTAACCCGACCGCACCACGACGGGGCAAGCATAGGCGTCTCAGTGAGCTTGACACAACCCGGAAACAGCTGACGGTGCTGAAACCAGGCTTGGCACGAGGGAGTACCTGTGACAAGAACACTGCCGAGAACCAGCTGGCGGTGCTGGAACCCAGATGCGTTGCCCCAGTGTGCAAGAGCCAATGGCACGACCGAGGACCAGCTGGCGGTGCTGGAACCCGGTTACTAAGCTGTAGGTGCCCGCGCTTAAAAGCACTACCAAGGACCGCCTGACGTTGGCGGAACTCGGATACCCAGGAGGAGGCACCTAAGCCAAAGGCTCGGCCCGGAACCAGCTGATGGTGCTGGAACCAGGTGGTGGACCCCAAGGCCCACAGGAGAGGAGAGAACAGCTAGGCCGCGAGGCAGCCGCAGTTACCGAACCCCAACAGTCCTACAGGGGGAGCTGGGCCTACTGGCACTACAGAACCAGCCTTGACTACCAGTTCACGCAGCCCACATAGGAAGCTCCTAAACTGGAGGCACCCTGGAGTTGGCTAACCCGACCGCACCACGACGGGGCAAGCATAGGCATCTCAGTGAGCTTGACACAACCCGGAAACAGCTGACGGTGCTGAAACCAGGCTTGGCACGAGGGAGTACCTGTGACAAGAACACTGCCGAGAACCAGCTGGCGGTGCTGGAACCCAGATGCGTTGCCCCAGTGTGCAAGAGCCAATGGCACGACCGAGGACCAGCTGGCGGTGCTGGAACCCGGTTACTAAGCTGTAGGTGCCCGCGCTTAAAAGCACTACCAAGGACCGCCTGACGTTGGCGGAACTCGGATACCCAGGAGGAGGCACCTAAGCCAAAGGCTCGGCCCGGAACCAGCTGACGGTGCTGGAACCAGGTGGTGGACCCCAAGGCCCACAGGAGAGGAGAGAACAGCTAGGCCGCGAGGCAGCCGCAGTTACCGAACCCCAACAGTCCTACAGGGGGAGCTGGGCCTACTGGCACTACAGAACCAGCCTTGACTACCAGTTCACGCAGCCCACATAGGAAGCTCCTAAACTGGAGGCACCCTGGAGTTGGCTAACCCGACCGCACCACGACGGGGCAAGCATAGGCGTCTCAGTGAGCTTGACACAACCCGGAAACAGCTGACGGTGCTGAAACCAGGCTTGGCACGAGGGAGTACCTGTGACAAGAACACTGCCGAGAACCAGCTGGCGGTGCTGGAACCCAGATGCGTTGCCCCAGTGTGAAGAGCCAATGGCACGACCGAGGACCAGCTGGCGGTGCTGGAACCCGGTTACTAAGCTGTAGGTGCCCGCGCTTAAAAGCACTACCAAGGACCGCCTGACGTTGGCGGAACTCGGATACCCAGGAGGAGGCACCTAAGCCAAAGGCTCGGCCCGGAACCAGCTGACGGTGCTGGAACCAGGTGGTGGACCCCAAGGCCCACAGGAGAGGAGAGAACAGCTAGGCCGCGAGGCAGCCGCAGTTACCGAACCCCAACAGTCCTACAGGGGGAGCTGGGCCTACTGGCACTACAGAACCAGCCTTGACTACCAGTTCACGCAGCCCACATAGGAAGCTCCTAAACTGGAGGCACCCTGGAGTTGGCTAACCCGACCGCACCACGACGGGGCAAGCATAGGCGTCTCAGTGAGCTTGACACAACCCGGAAACAGCTGACGGTGCTGAAACCAGGCTTGGCACGAGGGAGTACCTGTGACAAGAACACTGCCGAGAACCAGCTGGCGGTGCTGGAACCCAGATGCGTTGCCCCAGTGTGCAAGAGCCAATGGCACGACCGAGGACCAGCTGGCGGTGCTGGAACCCGGTTACTAAGCTGTAGGTGCCCGCGCTTAAAAGCACTACCAAGGACCGCCTGACGTTGGCGGAACTCGGATACCCAGGAGGAGGCACCTAAGCCAAAGGCTTGGCCCGGAACCAGCTGACGGTGCTGGAACCAGGTGGTGGACCCCAAGGCCCACAGGAGAGGAGAGAACAGCTAGGCCGCAAGGCAGCCGCAGTTACCGAACCCCAACAGTCCTACAGGGGGAGCTGGGCCTACTGGCACTACAGAACCAGCCTTGACTACCAGTTCACGCAGCCCACATAGGAAGCTCCTAAACTGGAGGCACCCTGGAGTTGGCTAACCCGACCGCACCACGACGGGGCAAGCATAGGCGTCTCAGTGAGCTTGACACAACCCGGATACAGCTGACGGTGCTGAAACCAGGCTTGGCACGAGGGAGTACCTGTGTCAAAAACACTGCCAAAAACCAGCTGGCGTTGCTGGAACCCAGATGCGTTGCCCCAGTGTGCAAGAGCCAATGGCACGACCGAGGACCAGCTGGCGGTGCTGGAACCCGGTTACTAAGCTGTAGGTGCCCGCGCTTAAAAGCACTACCAAGGACCGCCTGACGTTGGCGGAACTCGGATACCCAGGAGGAGGCACCTAAGCCAAAGGCTCGGCCCGGAACCAGCTGACGGTGCTGGAACCAGGTGGTGGACCCCAAGGCCCACAGGAGAGGAGAGAACAGCTAGGCCGCGATGCAGCCGCAGTTACCGAACCCCAACAGTCCTCCAGGGGGAGCTGGGCCTACTGGCACTACAGAACCAGCCTTGACTACCAGTTCACGCAGCCCACATAGGAAGCTCCTAAACTGGAGGCACCCTGGAGTTGGCTAACCCGACCGCACCACGACGGGGCAAGCATAGGCGTCTCAGTGAGCTTGACACAACCCGGAAACAGCTGACGGTGCTGAAACCAGGCTTGGCACGAGGGAGTACCTGTGTCAAAAACATTGCCGAGAACCAGCTGGCGTTGCTGGAACCCAGATGCGTTGCCCCAGTGTGCAAGAGCCAATGGCACGACCGAGGACCAGCTGGCGGTGCTGGAACCCGGTTACTAAGCTGTAGGTGCCCGCGCTTAAAAGCACTACCAAGGACCGCCTGATGTTGGCGGAACTCGGATACCCAGGAGGAGGCACCTAAGCCAAAGGCTCGGCCTGGAACCAGCTGACGGTGCTGGAACCAGGTGGTGGACCCCAAGGCCCACAGGAGAGGAGAGAACAGCTAGGCCGCGAGGCAGCCGCAGTTACCGAACCCCAACAGTCCTACAGGGGGAGCTGGGCCTACTGGCACTACAGAACCAGCCTTGACTACCAGTTCACGCAGCCCACATAGGAAGCTCCTAAACTGGAGGCACCCTGGAGTTGGCTAACCCGACCGCACCACGACGGGGCAAGCATAGGCGTCTCAGTGAGCTTGACACAACCCGGAAACAGCTGAAGGTGCTGAAACCAGGCTTGGCACGAGGGAGTACCTGTGACAAGAACACTGCCGAGAACCAGCTGGCGGTGCTGGAACCCACATGCGTTGCCTATTAAAGATTGTCTTCCTAGAGCCCCAACTAGCGGTGTTGGAGCTAAGGGTAAGCAGGGGGAGCAGAGTGTAGGCCGAAGCCTGCACTGGAGGCAGCTTTGTGTCTGCGTTGCGTTTGCAGGACACTTTGCCGGCTACACAGTGGGGGAACAGCTGGCGTTGCTGAACCCCACTAACACAATGCCGTGTGTTTTTCTCTGTGCAGCTAGCACTTGCGGTCAAAAACTAGCGATGTTAGAGCCCATGTTGAAGCAGGAGGAGGAGGAGAGGAGCAGAGTGTAGGCCGAAGCCTATTTGAACCAATTTCAAAGGAAACCTTTAACCCCCCCTCAGGTGTTACAAAGTACAAGAGATACACCTTGTGCAGTATTAATGCTGCACAAGTGAAAGGTTGCTCTATTAATTTGTCTACTTGCACACGCTGAATGAAAGACGTACACAATTTAGGCCATTCTACAGTCAAACTGTAGTGGATGCGTGACTTGGCTTTTTAAGGAGACGCAGCACAGGTGTCCCAAATAACGCCTTGGTGCTTGGCGCAGCTTCCTGAGCGTTGTTATTTGCTGTACAGGAGTCTGCGCTCTTGTGTTATCCCTTGGCAATGCCCTGTTAGAGCTGCCCGTCTTATGACCTCATTTCATGTTGGCCGGTGCGGTTAACGATGGCCATAAATCCCAGACCTACAGTGCCTTTTCATAAAGTCACACTGCGGTGCTGTGATTCGTGGCCTTGAGCAGTAAATATTTTGGCCGCTCACACACGTCCTTACACCTGCTTCAGACTGGGCGGCCTCTGCTGATCCCTTCTCGCATGCCGCGGCCATGAGGCTGCACAGTCTGAAGAAGGCGGAAGGAGATGAGTTAAGACAGGTGAAGATATGCACTGCTCGTGCCCATCAATCACACCCTCGCAGTCAAAATAAGACAACGAGGAGCATTGTTTCAGGCAGGGCGGACGCACAGGCGCAACAAGCCAACCAATGATGTCAGAAGACGGGAAGCGCTACCAAGGGGGGTGCTGCGTATCATTAGAAAGGAAAGTCACACCTCAGGGACAGTGGAATGGTCTCAATGAGACACATTTTGTACGTTTTGAGTTCCACGTGGGCAAGGACAAAAAGTCAGCCACCTTGTACAAATGCAGCAGTACTGCTGTACAAGGTGGCTGTTATACATAGAAACACCTGGGGGTGGGGGGCAGGCTCCCTTCAATTTCAGTTCATGTGCCTGCGTGGCGTTTGCAGGACACGTTGCCAGCTACACAGCAGGGGAACAGCTGGCGGTGCTGAACCCCACTAACACATTGGCTGGTGTTTTTCTCTGTGCAGCTAGCATGTCCGGGCAGAAACTGGCGTTGTTTGAGCCCAGGGTCAGCAGGAGGAGGAGAGGAGCAAAGTGTAGGCCGAAGCCTGCACTGGTGGCAGCTTTTGGTCGGTTGTGCCAGCGTGGCTTGTGCTGGACACGTTGCCGACTACACAGCAGGGGAACAGCTGGCGGTGCTGAACCCCACTAACACATTGGCTGGTGTTTTTCTCTGTGCAGCTAGCATGTCCGGGCAGAAACAGGCGTTGTTTGAGCCCAGGGTCAGCAGGAGGAGGAGAGGAGCAAAGTGTAGGCCGAAGCCTGCACTGGTGGCAGCTTTTGTTCTGTTGTGCCAGCGTGGCTTGTGCTGGACACGTTGCCGACTACACAGCAGGGGAACAGCTGGCGTTGCTGAACCCCACTAACACATTGACTGGTGTTTTTCTCTGTGCAGCTAGCAGTTCCGGGCAAAAACTAGCGGTGTTTGAGCCCAGGGTCAGCAGGAGGAGGAGAGGAGCAGAGTGTAGGCCGAAGCCTAGTTGAACCAATTTCAAAGGTTACCTTTAACCCCCCCCTCAGGTGTTGCAAGGTACAAGAGCCACACCTTGAACAGCATTAATGATGCACAAGTCAAAGGTTGCTCTATTTAATTTTGCTCCTTGCACACGCTGAATTAAACACGTACACTATTTAGCCCATTATACTGTCAAACAGTAGTGGAGGCGTGACTACTAGTCTTTTTAAGGAGACGCAGCACAGGTGTACAAATTTACACCTAGGTGCTGGGCGCAGATTCCTTACCGTTGTTATTTGCAGTACAGGAAACTGCGCTCTTGTGTTATCCCTTGGCAATACCCTGTTAGTGCAGGCCGTCTCATGACCTCATTTCATGTTGGCCGGTGCGGTTAACGATGGCCATAAATCCCAGACCCACAGTGGCTTTTCCTAAAGTCACACTGCGGTGCTGGGATTCGTGGCCTTGTGCAGTAAATATGTTCGCCGCTCACACATGTCCTTACACCTGCTTCAGACTGGGCGGCCTCAGCTGATCCCTTATCACATGCCGCGGCCATGAGGCCGCACAGTCAGAAGAAGGCGGAAGGAGGGGAGTGAAGACAGGGGAACATATGCACTGCTCGTGCCCATCAATCACACCCTCGCAGTCAAAATATATGAGACAGCGGGGGGCGTTGTGTCGGGCAGGGGGGACGCACAGGCACAGCCAGCCAACCAATGATGTCAGGAGACGGGCAGCGCTAACAATGGGGGTGCTGCGTGTCATTAAAAAGGAAAGTCACACCTCAGGGACATTGTAATGGTCTGTAATGAGACACATTTTGTACTTGTTGAGTTCCACGTGTGCAAGGAGAAAAAGTCAGCCACCTTGTACAAATGCAGCAGTACTGCTGTACAAGGTGGCTGTTATACATAGAAACACCTGGGGGGGTGGGGGGCAGGCTCCCTTCAATTTCAGTTCATGTGCCTGCGTGGCGTTTGCAGGACACGTTGCCAGCTACATAGCAGGGGAACAGCTGGCGGTGCTGAACCCCACTAACACATTGGCTGGTGTTTTTCTCTGTGCAGCTAGCATGTCCGGGCAGAAACTGGCGTTGTTTGAGCCCATGGTCAGCAGGAGGAGGAGAGGAGCAAAGTGTAGGCCGAAGCCTGCACTGGTGGCAGCTTTTGGTCAGTTGTGCCAGCGTGGCTTGTGCTGGACACGATGCCGACTACACAGCAGGGGAACAGCTGGCGGTGCTGAACCCCACTAACACATTGGCTGGTGTTTTTCTCTGTGCAGCTTGCATGTCCGGGCAGAAACTGGCGTTGTTTGAGCCCAGGGTCAGCAGGAGGAGGAGAGGAGCAAAGTGTAGGCCGAAGCCTGCACTGGTGGCAGCTTTTGTTCTGTTGTGCCAGCGTGGCTTGTGCTGGACACGTTGCCGACTACACAGCAGGGGAACAGCTGGCGTTGCTGAACCCCACTAACACATTGACTGGTGTTTTTCTCTGTGCAGCTAGCAGTTCCGGGCAAAAACTAGCGGTGTTTGAGCCAAGGGTCAGCAGGAGGAGGAGAGGAGCAGAGTGTAGGCCGAAGCCTAGTTGAACCAATTTCAAAGGTTACCTTTAACCCCCCCCTCAGGTGTTGCAAGGTACAAGAGCCACACCTTGAACAGCATTAATGATGCACAAGTCAAAGGTTGCTCTATTTAATTTTGCTCCTTGCACACGCTGAATAAAACACGTACACTATTTAGCCCATTATACTGTCAAACAGTAGTGGAGGCGTGACTTGTCTTTTTAAGGAGATGCAGCACAGGTGTCAAAATTTACACCTAGCTGCTGTGCGCAGATTCCTGAGCGTTGTTATTTGCTGTACAGGAGTCTGCGCTATTGTGATCCCTTGGCCATGCGCTGTGAGCGCTTCCTGTCTTCTGACCTCATTTAATGTCGGCCGTTACGGTTAGCGATGGACATGAATCCCAGACCCACAGTGTGTTTTCAAAAAATCACACTGCGTGGCTGGGATTCGTGGCCTTGTTCAGTAAATATGTTTGACGCTCACACATGTCCTTACACCTGCTTCAGACTGGGCGGCCTCATCTGATCCCTTATCGCCTGCCGCGGCCATGAGGACACCCAGTCTGAAGAAGGCGGAAGGAGATGAGTGAACACAGGCAAACAAATGCACTGCACATGCCCATCAATCACACCCTCGCTGTTCAAAAAAATAAGACACCGAGGGGCGTTGTTTCGAGCAGGGCAGACGCACAGGCGCAGCCAGCTAACCAATGATGTCAAAAGACGGGCAGCGCTAACAAGGGTGGTGCTGCGTATCATTAGAAAGGAAAGTCACACCTCAGGGACAGTGGAATGGTCTCAATGAGACACATTTTGTACGTGTTGAGTTCCACGTGGGCAAGGAGAAAAAGTCAGCCACCTTGTACAATTGCAGCAGTACTGCTGTACAAGGTGGCTGTTTTACATAGAAACACCTGGGGGTGGGGGGCAGGCTCCCTTCAATTTCAGTTCATGTGCCTGCGTGGCGTTTGCAGGTCACGTTGCAAGCTACACAGCAGGGGAACAGCTGGCGTTGCTGAACCCCACTGACACATTGACTGGTGTTTTTCTCTGTGCAGCTCGCATGTCCGGGCAAAAACTGGCGGTGTTAGAGCCCAGGGTCAGCAGGAGGAGGAGAGGAGCAATGTGTAGGCCGAAGCCTGCACTGGTGGCAGCTTTTGGTCAGTTGTGCCAGCGTGGCTTGTGCTGGACACGATGCCGGCTACACAGCGGGGGAACAGCTGGCGGTGCTGAACCCCACTAACACATTGGCTGGTGTTTTTCTCTGTGCAGCTAGCACTTCCGGGCAGAAACTGGCGGTGTTTGAGCCCAGGGTCAGCAGGAGGAGGAGAGGAGCAGAGTGTAGGCCGAAGCCTGCACTGGTGGCAGCTTTTGGTCAGTTGTGCCAGCGTGGCTTGTGCTGGACACGATGCCGACTACACAGCAGGGGAACAGCTGGCGGTGCTGAACCCCACTAACACATTGTATGGTGTTTTTCTCTGTGCAGCTAGCAGTTCCGGGCAAAAACTAGCGGTGTTTGAGCCCAGGGTCAGCAGGAGAGGAGCAGAGTGTAGGCCGAAGCCTAGTTGAACCAATTTCAAAGGTTACCTTTAACCCCCCTCAGGTGTTGCAAGGTACAAGAGCCACACCTTGTGCAGCATTAATGCTGCACAAGTAAAAGGTTGCTCTATTTGGTTTGCTCCTTGCACACGCTGAATAAAACACGTACACTATTTAGCCCATTATACTGTCAAACAGTTGTGGAGGCGTGACTTGTCTTTTTAAGGAGACGCAGCACAGGTGTCAAAATTTGCACCTAGGTACTGGGCGCAGATTCCTGAGCATTGTTATTTGCTGTACAGGAGTCTGCGCTATTGTGATCCCTTGGCCATGCGCCGTGAGCGCTTCCTGTCTTCTGACCTCATTTCATGTCGGCCGTTGCGGTTAGCGATGGACATGAATCCCAGACCCACAGTGTGTTTTCAAAAAATCACACTGCGTGGCTGGGATTCGTGGCCTTGTGCAGTAAATAGGTTTGCCGCTTACACATGTCCTTACACCTGCTCCAGACTGGGCGGCCTCAGCTGATCCCTTATCGCCTACCACGGCCAGGAGGCCGCACAGTCTGAAGAAGGCGGAAGGAGATGAGTTAAGACAGGCGAACATATGCACTGCTCGTGCCCATAAACCACACCCTCGCTGACAAAATAAATATGACAACGAGGGGCGTTGTTTCTAGCAGGGCGGATGCACAGGCGCAGCCAGCTAACCATGATGACAAAAGACGGGAAACGCTACCAAGGGGGGTGCTGCGTATCATTAGAAAGGAAAGTCACACCTCAGGGACAGTGGAATGGTCTCAATGAGACACATTTTGTACGTGTTGAGTTCCACGTGGGCAAGGAGAAAAAGTCAGCCACCTTGTACAAATGCAGCAGTACTGCTGTACTAGGTGGCTGTTATACATAGAAACACCTGGGGGGTGGGGCCAGGTTCCCTTTAATTTCAGTTCATGTGCCTGCGTGGCGTTTGCAGGTCACGTTGCCGGCTACACAGCAGGGGAACAGCTGGCGTTGCTGAACCCCACTAACACATTGGCTGGTGTTTTTCTCTGTGCAGCTAGCACTTCCGGGCAAAAACTAGCGGTGTTTGAGCCCAGGGTCAGCAGGAGGAGGAGAGGAGCAGAGTGTAGGCCGAAGCCTGCACTGGTGGCAGCTTTTGTTCTGTTGTGCCAGCGTGGCTTGTGCTGGACACGTTGCCGACTACACAGCAGGGGAACAGCTGGCGGTGCTGAACCCCACTGACACATCACCTAGTGTTTTTTCTGTGTAGACAACACTTCCAGATGGCAACTGACAGTGTTGAAACCCAGGGAATCAAAGAGGAGCAGAGTGTAGGCCGAAGCCTGCAGTGGAGCAAGTTGAAAGGGAACCTTTAACCCCCCCCCCCCCAGGCATTTGTTGCTGAAAGAGCCATCTTGTACAGCAGTAATGCTGCACATGGAAAATGGTGGCTCCGAAAATTATGCTCCTTGCAAACGCTGAAGTACACACTCATATAATGTGTCCCCTCACACCGTCAAACCATCCCGGAAGTGGGACTTTCCTTTGTAATGTGACACAGCACTGCCGTCATTCCAACCCCCTTGGTGCCGGGCGCCACCTCCTCAACGTTGTTTGGTTCTGTCACGGAGCCCGCGCTGTAATGTTATCCCTTGGCCATGCACAGTTAGCGGTGCCCGTCTTCTGACATCATGTAGGTGTCAGGCTGGCAGTGCCTGTGCGTCCAAGCTGCCCGAGATCCAACCTTGCAGTGTCATCTAATGTAGTCCCACTGCGGGCCAGGGATCCATGGGCATGCGCAGTGCATATCATCGCCTCTCACTCACCTCCTTCCTGCTTCTTCAGACTGTGCGGCGTCACGGCCGTGGCATGCTATTAGGGATCAGCTGACGCCGCCTAGTCTGAAGAAGCATGAAGAAGGGGAGTGAGAGGCTAGTATATGCATTGCGCATGGCCATGGATACCAGGCCCACTGTGGGATCACATTAGACGACACTGCGAGGTGTGATTTCGGGCAGCGTGGACGCACAGGCGCAGCCAGGACGACAACAAATGATGTCAGAGGACGGGCAGCGCAAACTGTGCATGGCCAAGGGATAACATAACAGCGCAGGGTCCATGACGGAATCAAACAACGCTAAGGAGGCAGCGCACGGTGCCAAGGGGGTAGCAATGACGGCTGTGCTGCGTCACATTACAAAGGAAAGTCCCACCTCCGGGACGGTTGGACGGTGTGAGGGGACACATTACATGAGTGTGTAGTTCAGCGTTTGCAAGGAGCATAATTTCAAGAGCGACCTTTCCCTTGTGCATTATTAGTGCTGCACATGGTGGCTCTTTCAGTAACAAACGCCTAGGGGGGGGGGACAGGTCCCCTTACATTTTAGTTGTGCCAGCGTGGCGGTCGCATGACACGTTGCCGGATACACAGCTGGGGATCAGCTGACGTTACTGAACCCCAATAACAGAGGAGCGACTGTTGACTGTGCACACAGCACTTCCAGGCACCAACTGGCGGTGTTAGAGCCCAGGGACAGCAGGAGGAGCAGATTGGAGGTATTGCCGCACACACAGCTGGGGATCAGCTGACGTTACTGAACCCCAATAACAGAGGAGCGACTGTTGACTGTGCACACAGCACTTCCAGGCACCAACTGGCGGTGTTAGAGCCCAGGGACAGCAGGAGGAGCAGATTGGAGGTATTGCCGCACACACAGCTGGGGATCAGCTGACGTTACTGAACCCCAATAACAGAGGAGCGACTGTTGACTGTGCACACAGCACTTCCAGGCACCAACTGGCAGTGTTAGAGCCCAGGGACAGCAGGAGGAGCAGAGGAACAGAGTGTAGGCCGAAGCCTGATTGGAGCAAGTTGAAAGGGAACCTTTAACCCCCCCCCCAAGACGTTTGTAGCTGAAAGAGCCATCTTGTGCAGCACTAAGGATGCAAAAGGAAAAGGTTGCTCTTTTAATTATGCTCCTTGCAAACACCGAAGTAAACACTAAAAATGTGTCCCTTTATACCGTTAAACCGTTCCGGAGGTGCGAATTTCCTTCGTAATGGGACACAGCACAGCTGTCATTCCTCTCCCCTTGATGCCGTGCGCTGCCTCCTCAGCGTTGTTTTAAGCTGTCACGGAGCCTGCGCTGTTCTGTTAGCCCTTGGCCATGCCCAATTAGCGCTGCCTGTCTTCTGACATAATTTGGTGTCAGGCTGTCAGTGCCTGTGCGTCCACGCTGCTCCAGATCCCACCTCGCAGTCTCGTCTAACGTAATCCCACTGCGGGCCTTGGAACCATGGGCATGCACAGTGCATAACCTCGACTCTCACTCCCCTCCTTCCCTCTTCTTCAGACTGTGCGGTGTCACGGCCGTGGCATGCTAGGGATCAGCTGACGGCGCACAGTCTAAAGAAGGCGGAGGGAAATGAGCGAGAGCCCGAGGGGAAGATATGCACTGCGCATGCCCATGGATCCCAGGCCCGCAGTGTGACTCAATCAGAAGACACTGCGAGGCGGGATCTCGGGCAGCGCGGCCGCACAGGCGCAGCCAGCCTGACACCAAATTATGTCAGAAGACAGGCAGCGCAAATAGGGCATGCCCAAGGGATAACAGAACAGCGCAGGCTCCGTGACAGCTTAAAACAACGCTGAGGAGGCAGCGCATGGCACCAAGGGGGTAGGAATGACGGCTGTGCTGCGTCACATTACGAAGGAAAGTCCCAGCTCCGGGACGGTATAACGGTATCAGTGAACACATTTTATAAGTGTTAAGTTCTGCGTGTGCAAAGAGCTAAAAAAAAAGAGCTACCTTTTCCTTGTGCAGCATTACTGCTGCACAAGATGGCTCTTTCAGTAACAAACGACGGGGGGGGGGGGACAGGTTCCCTTACATTTAGGTTGTTGTGCCAGCGTGGCGGTCGCAGGACACATTGCCGGCTACACAGCTGGGGATCAGCTGACGTTACTGAAACCCAATAACACTGGGTCGTATGTTTTTACTGTGCAGCCTGCACTTCTGAGCCGCAACTGGCGGTGTTGGAGCCCAGGAATAGCAGTTCAGGTGGTAGAAAGATGAACACAGCAGGAGACCTGGATGACACCCAATTACTTAATCAAGCAGAGGAGTGGCAAATTCCTGCGAGATCCAGGCCTGGTTCATTTTCAGGAAAGTAAGCCGGTCAACGTTATCGGAGGATAGTCGCATGCGACGGTCTGTTAGTACACCACCTGCGGCACTAAAGACACGTTCCGATAAGACACTAGCCGCAGGGCAAGCCAGCACCTCCAATGCATACTGGCTTAGCTCTGGCCATGTATCCAGCTTAGAGGCCCAAAACTTGAACGGGGAAGAGCCGTCTGGGAGTACAGTAAGAGGGCAAGCCATGTAGTCTGTCACCATCTGACGGAACCGTTGCCTCCTGCTGACTGGAGCCGCCGGTGATGGTGTAGACATTTGGGGCGGGCACACAATAGTGTGCCAGAGTTGTGCCATACTGGGCTTGCCTTGGGCAGAGGCACTGCTTCTGCTCCCTCTTTGTGCAGAGCCTCCCCCACTGCCTCGACGCACTGAGCTGCTTTGTAAAGCACTAGCAGCACTCCTCTCAGTTGGACAGGAGAAGATGATGGAATTCACCAGTGTGTCGTGGTACTCCCGCAATTTACGCTCCCGGGTCAACGCAGGGATGAGGTTTTGGACGTTGTCCCGGTAGCGAGGATCGAGGAGGGTGAACACCCAATAATCAGGCATGTTGAGAATGTGGTCGATGCGGCGGTCGTTTCTCAGGCACTGCAGCATGAAATCCACCATGTGCTGCAGAGTGCCAACTGGCCCAGAAACGCTGTCCCCTGCTTGAGACATGATCTCTGCCCGCTCGTCATCACCCCACCCTCGCTGTACACACTGACCACTGGACAATTGTGTCGCTCCCTCCTCTGGACGGAGCTCTTCCTCCTCCATTGACTCCTCCTCATCCTCCTCACAAATTGGCCCCTGCGTACCCCTTTGTGAGGAACCACGTGGCGCTGACTCTCCAGAAGCTGATGGAAAAGGTGACTCCTCATCCTCCACCTCTTCCACCACATCATCCCTTAACCCTTGCAAAGTTTGCTGAAGCAGGCAGATAAGGGGGACAGTCATGCTGACTAGTGCATCATCTGCACTTGCCATCCGCGTGGAATAATCAAAAGGACGCAAAACCTGGCAGACGTCCTTCATAGTGGCCCACTCTGTGGTTGTGAAGTCTGATCGGCGCTGACTGCGACTTCTTTGCGCCTGATGCAGCTGGTACTCCATAACTGCTTGCTGCTGCTCACACAACCGCTCCAACATATGTAAAGTGGAATTCCACCGGGTAGGTAGGTCACATATGATGCGGTGTTCCGGAAGGCGGAATCGGCGCTGCAGAGCAGCAATGCGGGATCTGGCCAAGCTGGAACGCCGCAAGTGAGCACACTCTAGGCGGACCTTGTGCAGCAGGGCATCAAGATCCGGATAGTCCCTCAGAAAACTCTGCACAACCAAATTGAGCACATGTGCCAGACATGGGATGTGAGTGATGTTGCCAAGGGCCAAAGCTGCCACCAGATTTCCGCCATTGTCACACACTACCATGCCTGGCTGGAGATTCGCTGGCAGTAACCACACATCGCTCTCCTGCTTGATGGCATTCCAGAGCTCCTGTGCTGTGTGGCTTCGATGCCCCAATGAAACTAGTTTCAAGACGGCCTGCTGACGTTTGGCCACGGCTGTGCTCATGTCGGTCATAGGTAAACGTTCACGGGTCCATGTGGAGGTGGACTGTGACGGATCCTGCAGAGAGGAATCAGAGGAACTGGTGTAAGAGGAGGAGTCGATGCGTACAGACTGGATTCCTGCAATCCTTGGAGTGGGCAGGACACGTCCTGCGCCACTCGCACGATCTGTACCTGGCTCAACAACATTAACCCAATGGGCAGTGAGGGAAACATATCGCCCCTGTCCATGCTGACTGGTCCACGCATCGGTGGTGAGGTGGACCTTGCTACTGACGGCGTTCAGTAGCGCATGTTTTATGTTTGCCTCAACATGCCTGTGCAGGGCAGGGACAGCCTGCCTGCTGAAGTAAAAGCGGCTGGGCACCTTGTACTGTGGGACTGCCAATGCCATCAAGTCACGGAAGCTGTCAGTCTCCACCAGCCTGAACGAGAGCATTTCCAGGGACAACAGTTTGGCAATGCCTGCATTCAGAGCCTGTGCTCGGGGGTGGTTGGCCGAGAATGCCCGCCTTTTCTCCCATGCCTGGACTACCGATGGCTGTAGAGTAGACTGGGAGTGTGAGGATGACTGGGAAGGTGGTGCTGTGGGTGGAATTACACTAGGTCTCTGGACAACAGTGGAGGAAGAGGCAACACGAGATGAAGAGGTGGTAGCTGCCGCTGTTGGTTGGCCTACGTCTTCACTGTGTTTCTGTAACTCCACCGCGTGCCTGTTCCGCACATGTTTCCACATATTTGTGGTATTGAGGTTGCTGACACTTTTACCTCTTTTTACTTTCTGATGACACAGCTTGCATTTGACAAAACAAATGTCATCTGCAACTGTGTCAAAAAAGGACCAGGCACTGCAAGTCTTGGGAGCGCCCTTTTTGGCTTTGGAAAGAGACAGGCTCCTAACAGGTGCCAAAGTGGAGGCTACAGGCTCCGCAGTCTTCCCCCTCCCTCTCCCTCTTTGGCCCGTAAGGGGAAGCTCTTCCTCAGAGCTGCTCCCACCACCTTCCTGTTCCTCACGCCACGATGGGTCAAGGACCTCATCATCTCCACTACCCTCTGCCACCAACTGCTCCTCCTGGGTAGTCTCGGCAGCACAGTACGCATCAGAAAGCGGCACCTGAGTTTCATCATCAGATGCGTACTGCGCTGTGGTCACCGGAGGCACTGGCCCACCTGCCTCTTCAGAGTCAGAGAGATAAAGCTTTTGGGCATCACTGCACACTGCCTCTTCTTCCATTTCTCCAATGCTGCTTGGCTGGCCCCCTGTTTCCAAGCCAAGAGATTCAGAGAACAGAAGTAGAGACGGCTCCTGTCCTGGGCTCTCTGACTGCCTGGCCAATTTGGCAGGTGGTGAAGAGACAGATGGCTGCTCTCCAGTGCTCTGTGCCTGAGAGGATGTGGCACTAACTGAAGTCGATGCCGAGGCGTTAGCTGCCATCCACCCGACAACGGCTTCAATTTGTTCTTCACGTAGCAGCGGTGCACGGCGCTCTCCGACAAAGCTGCGCATGAAGGACTGTTCCCTGCTGAAACTGAGTGACGACGAGTCACCGGCGCCCGCAGCAGGCACAGAATCACCACGTCCTCTCCCTGCTCCTCTCCCTGCTCCGCGCCCACGCCCACGTGCCTTACACCCTGCCCTCTTCATCTTGGTTGACAGATAAAGATAAGCAGAAAAGTACTAAGGCCTTAGTGTGCTTATTCCTGAAATGCTCCTCCTAACAGGTGTAAGAAACACTAATGTTGTAAATTGTGGACTAAACTTTATTATTTTTCAAATGTGGCCTACACAAGTGTTAAGTTGTGTTTGGTGAACTTAACTTTTTTTTTGGTGCAGATCGGGCTACAGAGCTAGTTTAAATCACACGGAGACCGTGCAGACAGCCGTAAACGGCGCTGCAAGGCCAAAAAACCCTCCTCTCGGTTATCCTATATAGTGTTTTTCCACTATTTAGCTGGATACGAGTGGAAAGACACTAATAGGAATTTTTTTTTTCAAATTTTAAACTGGCTGCACTATTTGAAAAAAAGGAAATTGTTTTTCAAGGTATGAGGCAGTAACGCACCCTGAGCTGAATCCAACCGGCTATGGCTGCACACAGACTACAGGGCGAGCTGCGCTCACACAGAGACCGTGCAGACAGCCGTAAACGGCGCTGCAAGGCCAAAAAACCCTCCTCTAGGTTATCCTATATAGTGTTTTTCCACTATTTAGCTGGATACGAGTGGAAAGACACTAATAGGAATTTTTTTTTTCAAATTTTAAACAGGCTGCACTATTTGAAAAAAAGTAAAATTTTTCTCAAGGTATGAGCCAGTAACGAACCCTGAGCTGAATCCAACCGGCTATGGCTGCACACAGACTACAGGGCGAGCTGGGCTCACACGGAGACCGTGCAGACAGCCGTAAACGGCGCTGCAAGGCCAAAAAAACCTCCTCTAGGTTATCCTATATAGTGTTTTTCCACTATTTAGCTGGATACGAGTGGAAAGACACTAATAGGAATTTTTTTTTTCAAATTTTAAACTGGCTGCACTATTTGAAAAAAAGGAAATTGTTTTTCAAGGTATGAGGCAGTAACGCACCCTGAGCTGAATCCAACCGGCTATGGCTGCACACAGACTACAGGGCGAGCTGCGCTCACACAGAGACCGTGCAGACAGCCGTAAACGGCGCTGCAAGGCCAAAAAACCCTCCTCTAGGTTATCCTATATAGTGTTTTTCCACTATTTAGCTGGATACGAGTGGAAAGACACTAATAGGAATTTTTGTTTTTCAAATTTTAAACAGGCTGCACTATTTGAAAAAAAGTAAAATTTTTCTCTAGGTATGAGCCAGTAACGAACCCTGAGCTGAATCCAACCGGCTATGGCTGCACATAGACTACAGGGCGAGCTGGGCTCACACGGAGACCGTGCAGACAGCCGTAAACGGCGCTGCAAGGCCAAAAAACCCTCCTCTAGGTTATCCTATATAGTGTTTTTCCACTATTTAGCTGGATACGAGTGGAAAGACACTAATAGGAATTTTTTTTTTCAAATTTTAAACAGGCTGCACTATTTGAAAAAAAGTAAAATTTTTCTCAAGGTATGAGCCAGTAACGAACCCTGAGCTGAATCCAACCGGCTATGGCTGCACACAGACTATAGGGCGAGCTGGGCTCACACGGAGACCGTGCAGACAGCCGTAAACGGTGCTGCAAGGCCCAAAAACCCCCCTCTAGGTTATCCTATGTAGTGTTTTTCCACAATAGAGCTGGAGACTGGTGGAAAAACACTAATAGGAAATTTGAGAAAAAATGTGCAGCAGGCTGCACTAAGAGCAAAAAAGGACAACTGTGTGAGGCAGTGTGAACCCCCCCTGAGCTGAATACAACCGGGTATATGGCTGCACACAGACTACAGAGTGAGCTGCACACACACACACACACAGAGACCTTGCAGAACGCTGTTAAAACAGCGCTGCAAGGCAAGAGCAAGGTGAACAGTGAAGAACACACAGCGTTTTGCTAAATTAGCCTTTGGAAAGGAAAATAAAGCAATTAGCTAGCTCGACTGGCCCTCGGTTAGAACACAGCGTCCTGTCCCTAACTGAAATCACAGCAGAGTGAGCGCAAAATGGCGGCAGCGTTTTTTATAGTGCAGAGTGACATCATTTCAGCAGCCAATCCAAGCCTTGCCAGTACTTACATGCCCACCATGCTAAACAGGATGTGCCCACACTTCCAATCATTCCTCATTGGCTGCTGCGTTCAGTTTGAATTCTGGGAACTTCCGATTCCGGTATCCGATACGCGGGAAGTATCGGAATTCGGTATCGGAATTCCGATACCGCAAATATCGGCCGATACCCAATACTTGCGGTATCGGAATGCTCAACACTACTCATGAATGATGATGTCAGTGACTCAGATGCCACCTCGTGCGTGAGACATGACCGGGAGTAACACATCAAGCGTCGTTCTCATGTGTCCTGTGTATGTCATGCAAGTGCAAAGCAAGTGTGTGAAATAGAGGGCTGTAGTCAGTATTCGACGCCTGTGAATAGCAGTCACTTTACTGCTATTCACAGTCATTGAAGGAAGTCATGAACGATTGCAGCATATTAGGAATATCAACATATACTTTTATGCCTAGAATATAGCTCAAGTTCTGCTGGCATAGGTAATGGACACACATGCAGCCTAGTCCTCAAACATGAATAGAAAGAGGGGGGTAAGAATACCAAAAACGACTGAAGAGTCCATTGCAAGTAAAAAGCGTAACAACTTTATTAGAAACTAGCTGAAAAGCCTGGCGTTGCCCAGGCATAGTAACTAACTGTGGTTAGCTATAACAAATTATAATAATTATATTGCACATAAAAACATTTCACATCAAATATTCAACACTACAGACTTGCAACACACATTAATTAAATGATTACCCAAGTATTGATAATATTTTATTTTCAACTCATTCAAGAGCCTTTTGATAAACAACATTTTTGGTTTTTTCCTTCAGTGCAAAGATGAACAGATTTTTGGCAGCTCCAACTCTTGAACAGGGCACGTAAAGTTGACTATGAGAAAAGCATGGAGATTGCAAGTTGATCCCATTCCCTATTACTTTCAAGGACCGTCACTGAGCCGTGTTAACTGCAAATGCCAGTCGAACTGGAAACTGGAGGCGTTTAAAATCAAAAGGCAAATCAGATGGAATGAGTGGAATTCTTGTAATGAAAATGTCTTCTCCTTTGGCACTTCCTGTCAAAATTGTTGCTTCAATTACATGTGACACGCCCTCCAGGGCCGTAGGGTACTCGGAACTGGGTCAGACAGTTCTTTGGGGAAGTCACAGGGCTGTGACCTGTCTCCGTGGCCCTGGCTGTGCTGTAAAATGGGGAATATTTATATGGGATTTAACGTGACGCCACCTGTGGTGTTCGGCAACAGAAGAAGGCCAACTCTGCTAAAGGAGACCGCTGGGGCTCATGGTGACGCAGCTGGGATGGTTCTGCTCCCCACAGGTGGAGCGGGACCCCAGGGCTACCGGTTCTGTTTATGTCAGGCTTCGTGTACCTTGTAGTGCAGGAATCAGAATGCAAGAGATCACTGGAGGATACAAGGACTGTAGTTTTCTTTTCCTTTACTTGATGGTTGATTGTACAGACCAGGGTACTGGCAACAGATCGTAATGGAGAGCCGGGCAGCCTGGAAGCAATTTTTGGATACACCTGGCCAGGTAGGTACAGAGGCCTTCCTTCTGCGTTGTCCTCCCTTTTTCCTTGCTGCCTAACAGCTCCTCCTCCTGCACCTAACTCTCACTCTCTGTTTTTAAAAACAAACTGTTGCCCGCATGGCAGGCAGCTTGAGTCTATCACAGGTGCAGCTCCTTTGTGTCGGCTCCAGGCTCTGGTATGCTGCTGTGCCTGCCTGGTATTAGACTGGGCCAGGAGACCTGAAGTTCCCTGCTCTCCAGACTTAGCTCAGTACCCACGCAACCACAGACTCTGGTATCTGGTTCCTAGCATTCAGCTCTGGGGCAAGTTTAATCACAGCTCCACTCCCCAGGTTCTGCTCTACTTATCTCCTACTGACACCTGATGTGGGGTGCCACATTCCCTCTAGTGGAATGTGTGTGGATATTTTCTGCGCTGCTGCAACAATATAATTTCAAGAATTGATGAGGTAGTAATGGTGGTTTATTCAATGCGTTTAATGGTCTCAGTGACCCCTTCTTCAGGAAATGCCACGCAAGAATGTCTTGGTCTTCAATCCTTTCCTTTAGTTGGTCAGGGCATGGTTTTAGATGATCCCTAGACACTGCCGTTGAGGTTTTTCCTACATCTTTACTGATGAGGCACACCTTAGTATTATCAAAGTCTGGAGGTAAACTGGTATATGGCTCAGCTTCCCACTGGTCTTCTAGTTTGTGAACTCATATCTTCCTTTTAACTACCTGTTCTCCAGGTGACAAGGGAACTGCAGGAGCGTGCTGATTATAGTTTATTTCCTGCCTCTGTCTTGCCTGGGACAAACTTTTCTCTACACATTCTTACACCTTGTGATATTTCTGCTGCAGCTCCATATCCCAGTCTGCATCTGGTGATGTCGTCTCAGGTGTTAAAACTCCCATGTCCAAGTCAATGGGTAACTTGCCAGGTCTTGCCCTCATCAGGTAGGCGGGTGTACAGTTGGTGGAGTTCACCAGGATGTGGTTATATAAGTCTACCAAATCTGGTAACTTCTCTGGCCACAGGCTAAGCCCTTCCAGGGGCTTTCTTCGACAGGTCTATTACTACCTGGTTAATTTTCTTGCATAACCCATTGGTCTGGGGATGATACGGCGTGTTTCTTATTACCTTGCAGCTGTACAGGTTACAGAACTCCTGGAACACTTCTGCTTCAAAGGCTGGGCCTTGATCGGTAAGCACTCGTTCAGGGTAACCGTGCGGGCGACAAAAGTGTTGTTGAAATGCTTTGGCTGCCGTCTTTGCCGTCTGATCCTTCACTGGCACTACTACCAGGAACCGGGAGTAGTGGTCTACTATGGTGAGGGCGTAGACATAGCCTGACTGGCTTGGGGCCAGCTTCACGTGGTCCAAGGCTACCAGCTCAAGCCGTTGATTGGTGACTATGGGTTGTAAGGGAGCTCTCTGGCAATCACAATCTTTCCATCTCAGGTTGCATGGACCACATTCTCAACACCATTTCTCAATTGCTTTCCTCATGCCAATCCAGTAGAATCGCTCACGAAGCAGGACTTCCAACTTCTTCCACCCGAAGTGTCCTTCTCCATTGTGGTACGCTTCTAAGACCATTGGCGCATCCTGCTTCAGGACCTGCCAGACTAGTTTGTGGATTCGGGAGTTGACACTTCCCCTCATAGATGAATAGCTTGCCTTGCACAACTGTTGGGTCTCTTGTGGAGCATCTGGACCAGGGTGGGAATCAGCTTGTGTCAGCAATTCCTTTACTTGGCGGACTGCCGGATCGCTGTCTTGCATTTCTGCCCATCCATGGTGGGGCAATGGGTTGTTGCCTCTTGCATTTCATTGCGCGTGTCCCTCATGCAGTGGGAGCACTGGGCCACATCGGGGCGGTGGAAGGCTGGTAAGTCAATTTCTTCTAGTTCCTCTGGGTCTTCTCCCCCATCTGGCAAGTTGGACATCCCGAACAGCACATCAGCATTAGCGTTTTTATGCCCTGCACAGTATTTGATGGTAAACTCATAGTTGGACTTCCGAGCCATCCATCGCTGCTCCAACGCACCTAGCTTTGCTGTTTCAAGGTGGGTCAGTGGATTATGATCCGTATAAATGGTAAACTTCGCTGAAGGCAGGTAGTGCGTGAAGTGCTCCATTACCGCCTAGACTATGGTGAGAAACTCCAGTTTAAAGGAACTATTGTTGTCAGAGTTCCTTTCCTTGGGATGAAGCTTCCTGCTAGCTTAGGCAATCACTCTCTCTCTGCCTTGCTGTACCTGGGGCAGCACTGCTCCCAATCCCACATTGCTGGCATCTGTATATAGTATACAGGATTGGCCATAGTCGGGGTAGGCCAGGACTTCCTCTCCCATAAGAGCCATCTTCAACCGAGTGAAGGATTCTTCTTCCCTTCTACTCCACTCGAATGGAGGACTTGGGTTCTTGGCCTTCTTGGACTGGCCTATTAAGAGGTCCTGCATGGATGCCGCTATCTTAGTAAAGCCCTTTACGAATCTCCTGTAGTAGCCTAGCAGCTCCAGGAAATACCACACTTCCTTGATAGTGGAGTGTCTTTGCCAGTTATTGATCACGGTGATTTTCAGGGTCTGGTGCCCCACCTTTGGCACTTACCACGTGACCTAGGTACTGCACCTTGGGCTTGAACAGGTGGCACTTGTACGGCTTTACTTTCAGGCCAAAACTGGATAAGGCCTCAAACACCTCGGCCAGGTGCTCCATGTCATCTTCATACGTCTTTGAATAGATGATGACATCGTCCAGATACAACAAAACGGTTTTGAAGTTTTTATGTTCTAGGCAGCATTCCATTAACCGCTGGAACATCCCGATGCATTGCAGAGCCCGAATGGTATGCAGTTAAACTCGCAGAATCCCATTGGTGTCATTAATGCTGTCTTCTCTCTGTCTGCTTCTGCCACGGTAACCTGTCAATACCCACTGGTGAGATCTAAAGTGGAGAAATAGTTAGCGGATCTTAGTGCAGCTAATGATTCCTCAATTCGTGGTAATGGGTAGGCATCTTTATGTGTAATGCGATTAATCTGCCTGTAGTCAACACACATCCTCATTGTACCATCTTTCTTTCTAACGAGAACTAACGGAGCTGCACAGGAGCGACAACTATCTCTGATTACCCTAGCCTCCTTCATCTCCAGTAACATACCCTTGGCACATTGATAGTGAGCTGGGGGTACAGGCCGGTACCTCTCTTTAATGGGCCGATAATCTCCGGTGGGGATATGGTGTTGGACCCCTTTTACCTGTCCAAAGTCTAGAGGATGTTTGCTAAAGACCCGCTCATATTCTCGAACCACCCGGTAAACCCCATGCTTTTGGTGCGAAGGGGTGGAGTCAGTACCTATGTGTAGCTTCTGACATCAATCCTCCAGCTGCCCCTTAGAGCCATAGTCCTCCACCTGGTCAGATGGAAGCAAGGATTCTATGGCCTTTATTGCATTATTACTGACAGTGAACAGCTTAGCATGGGTGGGATACCGGGGTAAATGGACCTCTTTCTCCCCACAATTCAGGATGTGTTTTGGCACCCTCCCCTTGTGGACATCGACTACCCCTCTGGCTGTCAGGATGGTGGGTCTACTATCAGAGTACACAGGATCTACCAGAGCCTGGTAATCTTGATTTCTGAGGCCTATTGCTGCGCGACACCAAATCAACATTTCACTCCTGGCGGGTATTGCAATGGAGAATGGATCACTCACTCTGACACTTCCGTCTTTTCCACCAGACAGCTCTACCTGTTGTTTCTGCAACAGGGCTCTGATTTCCTTTTGCAGGACACGCTGCTGACTGGAACTGGCAGTCTCGGCTACTTGTTGCATCCAAACAATAATTTCTCCAAGACAATTCTCTATTACACTGGTGCCTAGTAGTGATGAGCAAGTATACTCGTTGCTCGGGTCTTCCAGAGCACGCTCGGGTGATCTCCAAGTATTTGTTAGTGTTCGGAGATTAAGTTTTCATCGCCGCAGCTGAATGATTTACAGCTATTAGCCAAGCTGAGTACATGTGGGGATTCCCTAGCAACCAGGCAACCCCCACATATACTCAGCCTGGCTAATAGCTGTAAATTATTCAGCTGCTGTGATGAAAACCTAGTCTCCCAACACTAACAAATACTCGGAGATCACCCGAGCGTGTTCGGGAAAACCCGAGCAACGAGTATACTTGCTCATCACTAGTGCTTAAAGTAATCATTGGATGGCATTCTTGTCTGCCAATATCGGCTATAAGCAAACCTTTCGACTGCAATTCTACTCAGCCAACCTTGATGGTCACCTCCTTATACCCCACCTGAGGCAAGGGCTGACCATTGCTGGCAAAGATGTTAAAGTGCTCATCTGGGCTGTGAGTAATGTCTGAATCAACCCAATACTGATTAAAAAGGATATATGGCATCATTGTCACCATTGTCCAATAAAGCTTTCATCGTGATGCCATCAAGCACGACGGGCAGGACCGGCCGTCGTCCCACATACTTGTCTCACCAGCTTTGTAGGTCTGGTCGTCTTACTCCTGAGGGTTGGCCCTCTGCCCCAGGGATTTCTTGTTTAAATTACAGAATCTTGCGATGTGCCCTGCCTTGTTGCAGAGGCGACAGATGGGTCGTCCGTCCTAGTCAAAGCGATCTTTGTCTCTCCATCTGATCGGTGGGATTCTCCTCTGCCGTCGCCACTGGAAGTCATCTGGACTAGAGGCCAGTTAGATCTTCTCCTTTGGGGACACTTGCATGGACTGCACTGTTTTGTGTAGTGCAGCCACACTTTTGGTCAGCTCCTGGACCTGGAGACGTAGGCCTGCAGAGGACTCATTATCTAGGGTCTGCGCATCAGCCTTCATGGGTGCCGGGGAAAAGGACGCCACCTCCTGGTGTTCTGTCCCCACATGAGGCAAATAGAGGTGTGGTTGATTAATAAGTGTTGTGAGAGAGAAACGTACCTCCGTATTTCTTCGATGTGAGGCAGACAGGACCAATGCTGCTCAGCGTCCAGAGAGATGATGCACTCCAGGGATTGTGTAATCCAGACTTGTTTATTTTGTAGGGCACCAAAAAAGAAAGCATGAAGAGGCTGGATCACAACCGAGTAGGCATATAAAAACAATGAATTTATTAGTATCAAAAACATATAAAACATACACATAACATCTACAATAATATGGTGAGATACAGTAACGATGAGATCATAACATAGCCAGAGACTAGAGTGACTCCCCACTGAATGACTATCAGAACAATCACACTAGTGCTTTGGCTGAGTGACCCCCCCTTCTCTTTCTGGTGACCAACATGACAGCAGGTATAATGAGAGTTTTTTTTTTTTACAATTGTATGTGGAGCCGTGCTAGCTACATGATATAGGGGAACTTGACCGATATTTATATGTGGCTAGGGGCCGAGTGGATATATATACGTATTAGATCCTGCATATGAGCCAGATTAGCGGCTGTAAGTACAATTTGTCATGTTTAGATTATACGCACTAGTGTGATTGTTCTGATAGTCATTCAGTGGGGAGTCACTCTAGTCTCTGGCTATGTTATGATCTCATCGTTACTGTATCTCACCATATTATTGTAGATGTTATGTGTATGTTTTATATGTTTTTGATACTAATAAATTCATTGTTTTTATATGCTTACTCGGTTGTGATCCAGCCTCTTCATGCTTTCTTTTTTGGTGCCCATTTATATAGTGATGGAGGGATCTTGGTGATAATATGAGGATATTTTTATTGGTTGTTTATTTTGTAGATCTGGACATACAGCGTATAACTGGTAATACAGAACTTCTCCAGAAATGCAGGGTAGACAGGGTACAATAAGATGTAGCACCAAGTGTGTCTGCAAGTGTGAGCAGCATGAGAGAGTGATCAAAAGACTGATGCCTTCCTAAGCCCAGTTCAAAAGCACGTCCTCTCACAACAGAAAGTAAACTGGAAATGGCTGCCAGAGGAAGAGAAGATTTGACCCCTGAACCGGATGTAAGACATGCCCACAAGAAATACATGGAAAACAAGCTGCCATACAGAAAAAGGCCATTGGGTGGCAGCAGAGTAAAATATAACAACATACATGGAAACTGAGGAATATACATGGAACAGCACACTCCCCGTCTGAAATTCCGTAAGGGATTTCACTATATCAATGTCCTTAAAAAGTCCAACAACCTAGAAAATGAAACCAAACATGCATGTAATGCAATAATAACTTTAAACAAGACATTAAGTCAGTTCCTGAGATAATCCAATGGAAAACCCATCTTCGGATCAGAGAAGCCGCACTAGGCCAAACTATCTCTGACCCACTGTAATCCAATGGACAAATAGTAGTGCAGCGTTCTGTTCATAGTTTACCCTACCGGAATGTCCTCGATAGTGAGTATTTTTTGGCAGACGTGCCAACCATGACAGTCTTTGTCTCCATGTGGCTTGTGATAAGATCTCGCAATGTGGACTAACCTTGCAATATTCTTAATGAGTTTCATCCAATTGGAGAAGCGTTTGAAGCACTGACAACCGAGGGAGGAGGTTCATTTAGCGTTCGTGGCCAGATCACTGACCTCGGAGCGGACTTCTGGATCATCGTCCGGATCCTGGATGCTGAAGACTTCCTGAACACATTCACTTCCCTTCTGTTCCAGCAGAAACTTTGGACCTGAAAGCCAAGAAGAGTTAGCAAAGGAATTTATAGACATAGGTCTAGTGGCATGGTCGGCTGGATTTAGTTCAGATGGGATATAGTGCCACTGTTCAGGTTTGGAAGACCTTCTTATTCTCTCAGTGCGGTTACTGACGTACACGTAGAAGCGCCTTGTTTGGTTGTAGATGTAACCTAAGACAACTTTACTGTCACTGTAGTATTGTACGTCATCTATGTGAGTGTCCAGCTCATGCTGAATAAAGTCTGCGAGTTCTACTGCAAGCACAGCCCCACAGAGTTCCAGCCTGGGAATAGTGTGGTCAGGCTTGGGAGCCAACTTAGCTTTGCCGAAAACGAACCCAACATGATCTTGATTGTCAGATCCCGTTACCTTCAGGTAGACAACAGCTGCAATGGCCTCCGTGGATGCATCCGAGAACACATGGAGTTCCGTCCTAGTGCTAGCAGCAAGTGAGATTCCAGCGTAGCATCTCGTTATATGGATTTTATCCAAGGCACACAAAGACTGCTTCCAGGTTTCCCATTTTGGTTCCTTATCAGGAGGTAGAGGGGTATCCCAGTCCTTGACAGTTTCGGACAGCTGTCTCAGAAGGGATTTACCTTGTATGGTAATTGGTGCTACGAATCCCAGTGGGTCATACAGGCTATTTACCACTGACAGGACACCACGTTTAGTGAATGGTTTGTCTGCACAGTTGATTTGGAATCCGAAGGTGTCGGCTGACAGGTTCCACCTCAGGCCTAAGCTTCTCTGCACAGGCGGACTGTCTGGTCCCAGGTCTATGTCCTTGAATCCAGGTGCGTGGTCACTTGACTCAAAGGCTCTCATGACAGCCGGGCTGTTTGAAGCAATTTTGTGCAGTCTAAGCTTAGCTCGGTACAGCATATGTTGGGTCCTTTTGAGTAGGTCGATTGCAGCTTCTTCTGTAGGTAGAGATTTTAGTCCATCATCTACGTAGAAGTCTTTCTCTACAAAGTCTCTGGCGTCTGTTCCATACTCGGACTCTCCTTCTTGTGCGGTTCTCCGCAGGCCATATGTTGCCACAGCGGGTGAAGGGCTGTTCCCGAATACGTGCACCCGCATGCGATACTCCACTATCTCTTTGCTGGGGTCATTGTCCTTGTACCACAGGAACCTGAGGAAATTCCTGTGGTCCTCTCGGACTATGAAACAGTGGAACATCTGTTCAATGTCGGTGGTGATGGCAATGGGCTCTTTCCTGAACCTCATCAACACTCCTACTAAGTTGTTTGTCAGATTAGGACCTGTGAGGAGGACATCATTGAGAGCTACGCCTTGATGTTTGGCGCTTGAATCAAAGACAACTCTAATTTGTTTAGGTTTCTTCGGGTGATATACTCCAAATGAGGGTAGGTACCAGCACTCCTCATTTTCCTTTAAGGGAGACGCTGGCTCCGCATGGTTGTTATGGAATATTTTGCCCATAAAGGTGACAATGTGTTCTTTCATCTCCGGTTTATTGCTTAGCGTGCGCTGGAGAGAGTTAAATCTGGACAAGGCTTGTTCACGATTGTTCGGGAGCCTTACCCTGGTAGCTCGGAAGGGTAAGGGGAAAACCCAGTGATTGGTTTTGTCCTTAAGGAACTCATTGTCCATTATCCTGACAAATTCCTTGTCTTCCATAGATGGGGCTACTTTGTTGTCATCCTTAGTGGTATGAAACACCAATTTTCCCAAGTCGTCTGCATAGGGAGAAGGGATAACATCAGGCAGCTCTACGGAATCTGGAAGCTTTTCCTTCACCTCATAGTGATGAGGACATGGTTTGCAGAAGGTAGTGCGCCCGTCTCGGCGTACGTACGTCTTAAAGGAGTGGACTCCTGTTTGGTCCAAGCATACATTTCCTATGACTACCCACCCCAAGTCAAGTCTCTGGGCGTAGGGGGCGTAGTCAGGACCATTACACTGTTGGCGGACCTTATGTATCCTCAAATTGTCTCTGCCGAGCAGAAGTAGGATTTCAGCATCTGTGTCCAAAGGTGGGATAACGCTGGCTAGGTGCCTTAAGTGTGGTTGGTGGAAAGCAGCTTCCGGGGTAGGGATCTCATCCCTTTGGTCTGGTATTTGATCGCATTCAATTAGCGTAGGTAGGGGTATTTCTACGTCTTCATTGACAGGAGAAGCGATGAAACCTTGTGCTCTTCTGCCGCTAGTCTCTATGCGCCCCGAGCAAGTATTCAGAGTGTAGGGCGTTGCTGGTCCCTTGATTCTAAAGGCTTCAAAGAACTTAGGTCCAGCTAGGGATCGATTGCTCTGATCGTCAATGATGGCATACATTTTTACAGCCTTCTCTGGTTGCCCTTCTGGATAGACTCTGATTAGGCATATCCTGGCACAGCATTTAGCACTTTGATTCTCCCCACATACCTCTGACAATGAGCAGGACACAGCTGTGGTGGACTTGGCGTGATTCTGTGGCTCCCCGCCATGGTTTGTAGCGGGACCAGAGGTAACTGCGACTGCTGGATCGCTTGTGGCTGAGCCTGGGTGCAAGGCTGATGGGTGTCTGTCGCTATGACACTCTTCACACTTAATGGCAGATTTACAGTCCTTGGCCATGTGTTCTGATGAAGCGCAGCACTTGAAACATACCCCAAGTTCGTTGAGGATTTTCTTGCGCTCCTGCATGGTTTTGGACCTGAAGCCTCTACATTTGTTCAGTGAGTGTGGTTTTCTGTGAATGGGACACTCACGATTGAAAGACTTATCCCTCGACGGAATAGTGTACTGCTTGTCGGCAGGTACTGCAGGTGATGGCAGGTTAGTCTTTCTGACGCTTACACTGTTCCTTGAGTCCTTGCGTCTATGTGCGACGCTTTCATACCTTGATGAAGGTGTTGCTGGAGCTGCAGTGTTAGACTCCAGGAAGTCGAGGCTAGGGTCGTTCCTCATTTGGGCTTGTTCGTCAATGAACTTGCAGAACTGAATGAACGGAGGAAAGGTGACGTCATGTGACCTTTTATACCTGGAGACGCACACTGCCCACTTCTCTTGCAGACTGTGTGGCAGCTTTGAGATGATCGGGTTCACCCCGTGGGCAGTGTCCAGGTAGCACAGTCCAGACAGACGAGGGTCTCTTTTAGCAAGTTCCAGCTCCATAAGCAGGTCACTTAAATCCAGAAGCTTGTGGGCTTCCTTAAGGTTGATCCTTGGAACGTTCTGCAGTCTCTTGAATAGGGACTTTTCTATGGCTTCAGCGTTGCCGTAGGTTCTTTCAAGTCTCTGCCAGGCCGCAGCGAGACCTGCTTCAGCTTGCCCCACATAGACGGTCCTAAGACTCTTGATACGGTTTGTGGATTCAGGACCCAACCATTTTACCATGAGGTCGAGCTCCTGCTCCGCGGATAGGTTGAGATCAGCAATGGCGGCCTTGAAGGTTGCTTTCCAGGCTCTGTAGTTCTCTGCACGGTCGTCGAATTTTGAGAGGCTAGTGCTGATTAGCTCCCTGCTCACCATGAACCTGGCAAACTCGGACATGTCTGATCCTTCACTCCTTGTTACCGTATTAGCTTGTGGTGCCCCTCGGGCGTATAAGCCGTGTGGCGTGGAAGGGTGAATTGTTCCCGGGTAGAATGATGTCGCTGCAGGGTTGAGCTGTGGTTTAACCTCTAGAGATTCCGATGACTGCTGCTTGAACTGTGGAGGCGGGCTGGAGTGTGCCTTGTGGTCATCTTGCGATGATGATTGCTCCTGAGGGGGTACATCACGGCGTTGGTCTTGGGTCTCTGTAGGGGCTGTGGGCGATACTGGCACCATAGGTTGGGCTGACTTGGACGTTTCCGCAATGTTGGGTTGAACGTCACTGGAGAAGGTGTGCGCTGCAGGTATCTGTTTCTAAGAAAATAGCACACTATACAAACAGTGTAACATACATAATCTAGAGGTGAGGAAAAAATCACCAAGCTTGATAAGGGGTAACTATAAGAATGGCAGACCATTCGGCAAAGCTAGAGCAAAAAGAAACGGACGCACCGAACAAAAAAAGTCCAGAAACAAAGGATCACACAATAAAATATGAAAGTATCAAATCGTAGTTTTATTGATAGTACATAGGGACAAAAAAAGAAAAACCTGGCAATGCGGTACCAAAACACAATGTGTATCAGTCCACACTACACACACCTAATCAATATGTCACAAATGTAGATGGACAACATATAAACAAACATTTATCACAGGTATAGCCCATAGAAACTATGAAAATGAACCTATATACAAAGTACAACGGGCATATAGATGTCTATATAAATGTCCATGTAATATACAAATACAAAAATAGGCAACCACTCCACAAAAAAATACGAAATAAATAAATAAATAGTAATGGGCAAGATGGTATCTGCTAATACACATAAGTGCATATGTACCCAAGAGGGGAAAAAAATAATAATAAATATAACATGTCTATAAGCGGTATCGAATGTGCAATATGCGTATCAGAAAATCAGATAGTCAGTAGACATACAAAAATATGCGAGAACAGTGCCCGCTGCACTATGTGGATAGTCAGTAGATATACAAAAATATGCGAGAACAGTGCCCGCTGCACTATGTGGAAATCAATAGCAGCATGACCCTTAGCAGAAAGATCACAATCACAGCCCATGGGGTGTATGCAAAACGGTGCCCACTGCACTATGTGAAGCCAAATAGCAACATGACCCACAGCTGAAAGATGACAAACACAGCATGTGGATCGTCAGAGAATGGTTTACCTGAGAGGTGTGTGAAGAGTGGACAGACGCGCCCCGACGCGCGTTTCGGATCACAAAATCCTTCGTCCCCCTGACGAAGGATTTTGTGATCCGAAACGCGCGTCGGGGCGCGTCTGTCCACTCTTCACACACCTCTCAGGTAAACCATTCTCTGACGATCCACATGCTGTGTTTGTCATCTTTCAGCTGTGGGTCATGTTGCTATTTGGCTTCACATAGTGCAGTGGGCACCGTTTTGCATACACCCCACGGGCTGTGATTGTGACCTTTCTGCTAAGGGTCATGCTGCTATTGATTTCCACATAGTGCAGCGGGCACTGTTCTCGCATATTTTTGTATATCTACTGACTATCCACATAGTGCAGCGGGCACTGTTCTCGCATATTTTTGTATGTCTACTGACTATTTGATTTTCTGATACGCATATTGCACATTCGATACCGCTTGTAGACATGTTATATTTATTATTATTTTTTTCCCCTCTTGGGTACATATGCACTTATGTGTATTAGCAGATACCATCTTGCCCATTACTATTTATTTATTTATTTCGTATTTTTTTGTGGAGTGGTTGCCTATTTTTGTATTTGTATATTACATGGACATTTATATAGACATCTATATGCCCGTTGTACTTTGTATATAGGTTCATTTTCATAGTTTCTATGGGCTATACCTGTGATAAATGTTTGTTTATATGTTGTCCATCTACATTTGTGACATATTGATTAGGTGTGTGTAGTGTGGACTGATACACATTGTGTTTTGGTACCGCATTGCCAGGTTTTTCTTTTTTTGTCCCTATGTACTATCAATAAAACTACGATTTGATACTTTCATATTTTATTGTGTGATCCTTTGTTTCTGGACTTTTTTTGTTCGGTGCGTCCGTTTCTTTTTGAGGTATCTGTTTCTGCACGTAGTCTCTGGTACGAACAGCTGGGTCGTCTTCTTCCTGTGGTGGCAGGCAAATTGGGTCGAGGTTTTGCTTCAATGCTTGCTCGAGTATTTTTACTTCGGCTAATGCAATTTCTTCCTCCATTTCTGTTTGAAGAATCCTTGCTTGAGCCTCTGCTTCTGCTCTCTTCGCTTGTGCTTCTGTTTGAAGAATCTTTGCTCGAGCCTCTGCTTCTGCTTTCTTTTCGGTGTATGAACGTCTTAGTTTGGACCGCTCTGCATTTAAACGGGCCTCTAGGATTCTGTCGCTGAGGGCTGAAGTTCTTGAGCAGGATGATTTGTATGACCGAGCAGAGTGTTTAGACGAGGCTGACCTGTGCGATCTAGTTTCTTGCAGATGGGTGATACGAAGCTCCGCTTTATCTTTGGCGTCTTGCACGGCGGCGTCCCTTTCTCTGTCTGTGGAATCTGCCTTGCTTAACTCTGATAGGGCTTCGTCGATTTTAGATTCTTTTAGGAAGGCAGCATACTTTGTGGACAGTCTCTTGTATCTGCCGTGGGCCACGTCTAGCTGTCTTATAGTGTCCTGTAAACCCGCTGCATCATTTTTATGGCGTTGGACGCTTGACATAAGGGAGGCGACTCGTTCCCATAGGTCGTCCAAGTTGTCATTGAACTCATCCCTTGTGGAACAGTAATTCTCGAGGACCTTTAATGTTGGCTTGATGGAACGTACTGGTCGTGCATCTGGGTCTGCTGTGGAAGCGGGCTCTGCTTCCTGGTCTTCATAATGGACAGTATCAGGTTGTATTTGCTCTGTTTCAGCATTGGGGAACTGTGGAAGGTCCTTTTCGGCCATTTTGATTTAAGGTGCGCTGTCCCTTTAAGAAACTGAACCTTTAAATTGGGGGCTGGAAATTGCGGTGCAGCTTAGTTGCGACCCCCTGATAAGATTCCCAAGGTGTTGTTGGAGAATTGTGGGGTTCTGCGGTCCGACGATCTGCAGCAGTGCGGTATAATACACAGAGAGTCTTTATGTACAATGCAGTCTGAGGTGATGCTGCAGGAGATTTCTTAGCAGAGCAGGGCTGCAGTATGTGAGCGGGCAGAGAGCGGGCACGTGAATAGTGATATAAGGGTGATTCTGGCCGGGCTTCAAGGCAGTCTTTCGACTGTTCTGTCCCCACATGAGGCGAATGGAGGTGTGGTTGATTAATAAGTGTTGTGAGAGAGAAACGTACCTCCGTATTTCTTCGATGTGAGGCAGACAGGACCAATGCTGCTCAGCGTCCAGAGAGATGATGCACTCCAGGGATTGTGTAATCCAGACTTGTTTATTTTGTAGATCTGGACATACAGCGTATAACTGGTAATACAGAACTTCTCCAGAAATGCAGGGTAGACAGGGTACAGTAAGATGTAGCACCAAATGTGTCTGCAAGTGTGAGCAGCATGAGAGAGTGATCGAAAGACTGATGCCTTCCTAAGCCCAGTTCAAAAGCACGTCCTCTCACAACAGAAAGTAAACTGGAAATGGCTGCCAGAGGAAGAGAAGATTTGACCCCTGAACCGGATGTAAGACATGCCCACAAGAAATACATGGAAAACAAGCTGCCATACAGAAAAAGGCCATTGGGTGGCAGCAGAGTAAAATATAACAACATACATGGAAACTGAGGAATATACATGGAACAGCACACCTGGTGGTATGTGATGACTGGAGGGGTGCAGTGCCACTTGGGGTTGGTTCTTGAAGCACCCGGATGGCATGGTATTTAAACCGTACGAAGTCCAGGTCAGGGTTTTGCAGGGCCATAATGCGCAGCTGTGTCCGGTAAGCGGTACACAGGAGTCCCTCAGTAAATAGCTTGGTTAGCAATCTGTCATCTTGCACACTGTCAGGGTCTACCTGTTTACTGGTCTGCAGCACCTCTTGCAAGTTTAGGGCATAGTCCTGTACACTGTCCTGCGCCCTTTGCCCCAGTAGAATTTTATTTCAGTCTCCGCTGCTGTGCGGGTGTCAAAAGTATCCTTCAGCCGGGCCAGTATTTGCCTAACAGTTCTTTTGTCGGTGTCCGGCAAGGACTTCACCTCCCTCTGGGCCACACTGCTTAGCTGGCCAATAAGGATGCTAACTTTTTGGCTCTCTGACAGGGGGTACACTTTGAATAAATTATGCAGTCTCTCCTTAAAGTCACTCAAGGTGTGCGACTTCCCTTAATACTGAGGTAGCCAGACCACCCCTGGGATATATGGCATGGATAAAGGCATTATGGTGGCTGCGGCCACGCCCGTGGCTGGATCCTCTCCTGAATTGGCAACTCCTTTCCTCCTAGTGAACTTCAGCCGGACTCTGGATATTGTTACCGTAGTTAGCGGCAGCTCAACAGGCAGGATAGATTGAGCTCCCAGGGGTTTCCAAGTCGAGGCCTCCTGCTTTCTACACGCCGTGGGGTGCAGTAATCGCGGCTATTATACAATTCAATGAAGTCTATGGCACACAGTACCCGGTAATATCCGGGCTATGACATCCGGTTCGTGATGCCAAAATGACACTCGCATCAGGGCCGTGGAGTACTCAGGACCTGGTCAGACAGTTCTTTGGGGAAGTCACAGGGCCGTGACCCGACTCCGTGGCCCTGGCTGTGCTGTAAATTGGGGAATATTTATATGGGATTTAACGTGACACTACCTGTGGTGTTCGGCAACAGAAGATGGCCGACTCTGCTAAAGGAGACCGCTGGGGCTAATGGTGACGCAGCTGGGATGGTTCTGCTCCCCATAGGTGGAGCGGGACCCCAGGGCTACCGGTTCTGTTTATGTCAGACTTTGTGTATCTTGTAGTGCAGGACTCAGGATCAAGAGATCACTGAAGGACACAAGGACTGTAGTTTTCTTTTCCTTTACTTGATGGTTGATAATACAGACCGGGGTACTGGTAACAGATCGTAATGGAGAGCCGGGCAGCCTGGAAGAAGTTTTTGGATACACCTGGCCAGGTAGGTACAGAGGCCTTCCTTCTGTGCTGTCCTCTGTCATGATCCCAATGGCAGGGGATCACTAAAGGACAAGCACAGATACAAACAAGCTCTAGGGCGATGGAACCTGAGCTGACCGCGACCCTGAACCTAACACACAAATAAAAGTAGCCGGGGAACGTGCCTACGATGATCCTAGACGTCTCGCTCCAGCCGAAGATCTAACTTCCCCTATTAGAAGAAACACAGACCTCTCTTGCCTCCAGAGAAACACCCCACAGAAATAGCAGCCCCCCACATATAATGATGGTGAAATGAGAGGAAAGCACATACGCAGTATGAAAACAGTTTCAGCAAAATGAGGCCCGCTAAAGCTAGATAGCAGAGGATACAAAAGTGATCTGCGCGGTCAGCGAAAAACCCTTCAAAAAACCATCCTGAAATTACTTGAACTCATGTGCCAACTCATGGTACATGAGGAGCAATTTCAGCCCACTAGAGCAACCAGCAGCAAAGAAACAAATATCTGCAGGCTGGACTAAAAACCAAATAAAGCAAAACACCAAAACAGGAAAATCCAAACTTAGCTTGACCAGAAGGTTCTAGGAGCAGGGAGCAGAGGTAACAAGACACACTGGATACATTGGTAACCGGCGAGGAAATGCCAGCAAAGCCAGGTTAAATAGGAAACTCCCATATCCTGATGGAACAGGTGGAACCCAGAGACCCAGGAAAGACAAGTCACCCAGTACCATCAGTAACCACCAGAGGGAGCCCAAAAACAGAACTCACAACAGTACCCCCCCCTTGAGGAGGGGTCACCGAACCCTCACGAGAACCACCAGGGCGACCAGGATGAGCCCTATGAAAAGCGCGAACCAAATCATCAGCATGAACATCCGAGGCAACCACCCAAGAATTATCCTCCTGACCATAACCCTTCCACTTGACCAAATACTGGAGTTTCCGTCTGGAAACACGAGAATCCAAGATCTTCTCCACAACATACTCCAATTCTCCCTCCACCAGCACTGGAGCAGGAGGCTCAAGCGAAGGAACAACAGGTACCTCATACTTCCGCAACAACGACCGATGGAACACATTATGAATAGCAAACGATGCCGGGAGATCCAAACGAAACGACACAGGGTTAAGAATTTCCAAGATCCTATAGGGACCGATGAACCGAGGCTTGAACTTAGGAGAAGAGACCTTCATAGGAACAAAACGAGAAGACAACCACACCAAGTCCCCAACAAGAAGTCGAGGACCCACGCGGCGACGGCGATTAGCAAACTGCTGAGCCTTCTCCTGGGACAACTTCAAATTGTCCACCACATGACTCCAAATCCGATGCAACCTATCCACCACCATGTCCACTCCAGGACAATCAGAGGGTTCCACCTGACCAGAGGAAAAACGAGGATGAAACCCCGAATTACAAAAGAAAGGAGAAACCAAGGTAGCAGAACTAGCCCGATTATTAAGGGCAAACTCGGCCAGCGGCAAAAAGGTAACCCAGTCATCCTGATCAGCAGAAACAAAACACCTTAAATAAGTTTCCAAGGTCTGATTAGTTCGTTCCGTCTGGCCATTCGTCTGAGGATGGAATGCAGACGAAAAGGACAAATCAATGCCCATCTTAGCACAGAACGTCCGCCAAAATCTAGACACAAACTGGGATCCCCTGTCAGAAACGATGTTCTCAGGAATCCCATGCAAACGAACCACATTCTGAAAAAACAGAGGGACCAACTCAGAGGAGGAAGGCAACTTAGGCAAGGGTACCAGATGAACCATTTTAGAAAAGCGATCACACACAACCCAGATGACGGACATTTTTTGAGAGACAGGGAGATCCGAAATAAAGTCCATGGAAATGTGCGTCCAAGGCCTCTTCGGGATAGGCAAAGGTGACAACAATCCACTGGCCCGAGAACAGCAAGGCTTAGCCCGAGCACAAACCTCACAAGACTGCACAAAAGAACGCACATCCCTCTACAAGGAAGGCCACCAAAAAGACCTGGCCACCAAGTCTCTAGTACCAAATATTCCAGGATGACCTGCCAACGCAGAAGAATGGACCTCGGAGATGACTCTACTGGTCCAATTATCCGGAACAAACAGTCTCTCAGGCGGACAACGATCAGGTTTACCCGCCTGAAACTCCTGCAAAGCACGTCGCAAGTCTGGGGAGACAGCAGACAAAATCACCCCATCCCTAAGGATACCAGAGGGCTCAGAATTTCCAAGAGAGTCAGGCACAAAACTCCTAGAAAGAGCATCCGCCTTCACATTCTTTGAACCTGGCAGGTATGAAACCACAAAATTGAAACGAGAGAAAAACAGTGACCAACGAGCCTGTCTAGGATTCAGACGCCTGGCAGACTCAAGGTAAATCAAATTCTTGTGATCAGTCAAGACCACCACACGATGTCTAGCACCCTCTAACCAATGACGCCACTCCTCAAATGCCCACTTCATGGCCAAAAGTTCCCGATTACCAACATCATAATTCCGCTCAGCCGGCGAAAACTTTCTAGAAAAAAACGCGCATGGCTTCATCACTGAGCCATCGGAGCTTCTCTGTGACAAAACCGCCCCCGCTCCAATCTCGGAAGCATCAACCTCAACCTGAAAAGGGAGCGAAACATCTGGCTGACGCAACACAGGAGCAGAAGAAAACCGGCGCTTAAGTTCCTGAAAGGCCTCAACAGCCGCAGGAGACCAATTAGCAACATCAGCACCCTTCTTAGTCAAATCCGTCAAAGGCTTAACAACACTAGAAAAATTAGTTATAAAACGACGATAGAAATTAGCAAAGCCCAAGAACTTCTGTAGACTCTTAAGAGATGTAGGCTGCGTCCAGTCACAAATAGCCTGAACCTTGACGGGATCCATCTCAATAGTAGAAGGGGAAAAAATATACCCCAAGAAAGAAATCTTCTGGACTCCAAAGAGACACTTTGAGCCTTTTACAAACAAGGAATTGGCCCGCAGGACCTGAAACACCTTCCTGACCTGCTGAACATGGGACTCCCAGTCATCAGAAAAAACCAAAATATCATCCAAATACACAATCATAAATTTATCCAGATATTCACGGAAAATATCGTGCATAAAGGACTGGAAGACTGAAGGAGCATTAGAAAGTCCAAAAGGCATTACCAAATACTCAAAATGGCCCTCAGGCGTATTAAATGCGGTTTTCCACTCATCACCTTGCTTTATTCGTATAAGATTATACGCACCTCGAAGATCAATCTTAGTGAACCATTTAGCCCCCTTAATGCGAGCAAACAAATCAGTCAACAATGGCAAAGGATACTGATATTTTACGGTAATCTTATTCAAAAGACGATAATCTATACAAGGCCTCAAGGAACCATCTTTTTTGGCCACGAAAAAAAAACCTGCTCCCAAAGGGGACAAAGATGGACGGATATGTCCCTTTTCCAAGGACTCCTTAACATAATCCCGCATAGCAGTATGCTCAGGCACTGACAGATTGAACAAACGACCTTTAGGAAATTTACTGCCTGGAATTAAATTTATAGCACAATCGCAATCCCTATGAGGAGGAAGCGAACTGAGCTTAGGCTCCTCAAAAACATCCCGATAGTCAGACAAAAATACAGGAATCTCAGAAGGAGTAGATGAAGCGATAGAAATCGGAGGTGCATCATCATGAACCCCCTGACAACCCCAGCTTAACACAGACATTGATTTCCAGTCAAGGACTGGATTATGAGTTTGTAACCATGGCAGACCAAGCACTAGGACATCATGCAAATTATACAGTACCAGGAAGCGAATCACCTCCTGATGAACAGGAGTCATACGCATGGTCACTTGTGTCCAGTACTAAGGTTTATTCATAGCCAAAGGTGTAGAGTCAATTCCCTTCAAAGGAATAGGGACTTCCAGAGGCTCCAGACTAAACCCACAGCGATTGGCAAATGACCAATCCATAAGACTCAGGGCAGCGCCTGAATCCACATAGGCATCGACGGAAATGGATGATAATGAACAAATCAGAGTCACAGACAGAATGAACTTAGACTGTAAAGTACTAATGGCAACAGACTTATCAACCTTTTTTGTGCGTTTAGAGCATGCTGATATAACATGAGCTGAATCACCACAATAAAAGCACAACCTTTTTTTCCGCCTATAATTTTGCCGTTCACTTCTGGACTGAATTCTATCACATTGCATTATCTCAGGTGACGGTTCAGACGACACCGCCAAATGATGCACAGGTTTGCGCTCCCGTAAACGCCGATCAATCTGAATAGCCATAGTCATAGACTCATTCAGACCAGTAGGCGCAGGGAACCCCACCATAACATCTTTAATGGCCTCAGAAAGGCCATCTCTGAACTTTGCAGCCAGGGCGCACTCATTCCACTGAGTAAGCACCGACCACTTCCGAAATTTTTGACAATAAATTTCTGCTTCATCTTGCCCCTGAGAGAGAGCTAATAAAGCTTTTTCAGCCTGAATCTCTTGGTTAGGTTCCTCATAGAGCAAACCCAATGCCAGAAAAAACGCATCCGCATTAAGCAACGCAGGGTCCCCTGGTGCCAATGCAAATGCCCAATCCTGAGGGTCACCCCGCAGGAAAGATATAATTATCTTGACTTGCTGAGCAGGGTCTCCAGAGGAGCGAGATTTCAAAGAAAGAAACAACTTGCAATTGTTCCTAAAATTCAGAAAACGAGATCTATCTCCAGAAAAAAACTCTGGGACAGGAATTCTAGGTTCAGACATAGGAGCATGTACAACAAAATCCTGTATATTTTGAACCTTAGCGGCAAGATTATTCAGGCTGGAAGCCAAACTCTGGACGTCCATGATAAACAGCTGGGATCAGAGCCATTCAAAGATTAAGAGGAGGAGGAAGTAGCCACGCTGCAATAAGGCTAGGCAGCAAACTCTGAGGGAAAGAGAAAAAAAAAAAAAAACTTCCTCAGACTACTTATCCTCCTACTTCAGCCAATACAATTAACACTTTGTTGGCCGGTTATACTGTCATGATCCCAATGGCAGGGGATCACTAAAGGACAAGCACAGATACAAACAAGCTCTAGGGCGATGGAACCTGAGCTGACCGCGACCCTGAACCTAACACACAAATAAAAGTAGCCGGGGAACGTGCCTACGATGATCCTAGACGTCTCGCTCCAGCCGAAGATCTAACTTCCCCTATTAGAAGAAACACAGACCTCTCTTGCCTCCAGAGAAACACCCCACAGAAATAGCAGCCCCCCACATATAATGACGGTGAAATGAGAGGAAAGCACATACGCAGTATGAAAACAGTTTCAGCAAAATGAGGCCCGCTAAAGCTAGATAGCAGAGGATACAAAAGTGATCTGCGCGGTCAGCGAAAAACCCTTCAAAAAACCATCCTGAAATTACTTGAACTCATGTGCCAACTCATGGTACATGAGGAGCAATTTCAGCCCACTAGAGCAACCAGCAGCAAAGAAACAAATATCTGCAGGCTGGACTAAAAACCAAATAAAGCAAAACACCAAAACAGGAAAATCCAAACTTAGCTTGACCAGAAGGTTCTAGGAGCAGGGAGCAGAGGTAACAAGACACACTGGATACATTGGTAACCGGTGAGGAAATGCCAGCAAAGCCAGGTTAAATAGGAAACTCCCATATCCTGATGGAACAGGTGGAACCCAGAGACCCAGGAAAGACAAGTCACCCAGTACCATCAGTAACCACCAGAGGGAGCCCAAAAACAGAACTCACAACAGTCCTCCCTTTTTCCTTGTTGCCTAGCAGCTCATCCTACTGCAGCTGTCACTCTGTTTTTAAAAACAAACTGTTGCCCGCATGGCAGGCAGCTTGAGCCTATGACAGGTGCAGTTCCTTTGTGTCGGCTCCAGGCTCTTTTATGCTGCTGTACCCCTGGGTATTAGATCGGGCCAGGAGACCTGAAGTCCCCTGCCCTCCGGACTTAGCTGCCGGGACTTTAGTACCCACGCAACCACAGACTCCGGCAGGGCTGTATTTAGAGTTTATGCTGCCCTAGGCACTTTTAGTGCTGCCTCCCCCATTGGTGAGTATAACTAATGCAGACACTGTCGGCAGTGCTTTAGGCTACTTTCACATCAGTGATTTTTGCCATTTGTGGCAGATCCGGCAGTTTTTCCCACACTGCATTCAGCCTAATTCATTCCCTATGAGACTTACGGACATGTGCAGCACTTGTGGCACTTGCGGTTTTGCCGCGAGCCTTGTAGCCCTTTTTTCCTACAAATTAGCTGTGATTCACGTTAGTGCACTACACTGACAAGACATTTGAGAATTTGCATTTTGGACCTTTCAAGAAATCTTATTACAAACCACATGTTTTTCATGAGAGATCTGCATGTTCTGCTCCCTTGACAAGTGACACATACAAAAAAGGGTGTCCAGGAGAGAACCAGTATAATGATACCAGTCCAGAGAAAAAAATACTATTGGATATTGCCTGGCATACTGTACCAGCCCACCTTAGCAACTGGATACTGCCTGGCATACTGTACCAGTCCACTATAACCATTGGATCCTGCCTACGAGGCTGAAGTTGGTTTCTTATTCGTTCAGTTTCTTATTCGGAGCTGAAGTTGGTTTCTTATTCGTCGGTTTCTTATTCGGCAATTTTTTCTTTTCTGTTTTTTATAGGTTTAACAACAAAAAATGATCATCACAATAATAAAAGACAATGCAGCGAGGAGCCCTGATGTGAATACACTTAAAAACAGCAACAAAAACAATAAAACTGGCACAAAAATGGGCATCAAAGTGGGCACCAAAGAGCGCTGAAGAAAGGGTTAAATGCCTTTGGGCCACTGATCTAAACCTGCAGACATATAGAACAGGGCGCCCCACATCCAAACCAGTTATTTCTAGCCTGGCCCAAATGGGTTCTGGGCATCAGAACTGGCATCAAAGTGGGCAGATAGTCAATTTTTGCCATTTGAATAAGTAACTGATGTTTTTAAGGGGTTAAATGCCTTTGGGCCACTGATCTGACACTTAAAAGATACAGATAGTGATGCCCTGCATCAAACCCAGGTCCCTCCAGCCTGGCCCAAATGGGTTCTGGGCACCAGAACTGGCATTAAAGTGGGCAAACAGCCCATTTTCTCAGATTTGAATAAGTAACTGATGTTTTTAAGAGGTTAAATGCCTTTGGGCCACTGATCTGACACTTAAAATACACAGATATTGATGCCCTGCATCAAAACCAGGTCCCTTCAGCCTGGCCCAAATGGGTTCTGAGCACCAGAACTGGCATTAAAGAGGGCAAACAGCCCATTTTTCAAAGCTTTGAATAAGTAACTGATGTTTTTAAGGGGTTAAATGCCTTTGGGCCACTGATCTGACACTTAAAATATACAGATAGTGATGCCCTGCATCAAACCCAGGTCCCTCCAGCCTGGCCCAAATGGGTTCTGGGCACCAGAACTGGCATCAAAGTGGGCAAACAGCCCATTTTCACACATTTGAATAAGTAACTGATGTTTTTAAGGGGTTAAATGCCTTTGGGCCACTGATCTGACACGTAAAATATAGAGATAGTGATGCCCTGCATCAAATCCACGTCCCTCCAGCCTGGCCCAAATGGGTTCTGGGCACCAGAACTGGCATTAAAGTGGGCAAACAGCCCATTTTCTCAGATTTGAATAAGTAACTGATGTTTTTAAGGGGTTAAATGCCTTTGGGCCACTGATCTGACACTTAAAATATACAGATAGTGATGCCATGCATCAAACCCAGGTCCCTCCAGCCTGGCCCAAATGGGTTCTGGGCACCAGAACTGGCATCAAAGTGGGCAAACAGCCAATTTTCACACATTTGAATAAGTAACTGATGTTTTTAAGGGGTTAAATGCCTTTGGGCCACTGATCTGACACATAAAATATAGAGATAGTGATGCCCTGCATCAAATCCATGTCCCTCCAGCCTGGCCCAAATGGGTTCTGGGCATCAGAACTGGCATCAAAGTGGGCAAACAGCCCATTTTCTCAGATTTGAATAAGTAACTGATGTTTTTAAGAGGTTAAATGCCTTTGGGCCACTGATCTGACACTTAAAATACACAGATAGTGATGCCCTGCATCAAAACCAGGTCCCTTCAGCCTGTCCCAAATGGGTTCTGAGCACCAGAACTGGCATTAAAGAGGGCAAACAGCCCATTTTTCACAGCTTTGAATAAGTAACTGATGTTTTTAAAGGGTTAAATGCCTTTGGGCCACTGATCTGGCACTTAAAATATACAGATAGTGATGCCCTGCATCAAACCCAGGTCCCTCCAGCCTGGCCCAAATGGGTTCTGGGCACCAGAACTGGCATCAAAGTGGGCAAACAGCCCATTTTCACACATTTGAATAAGTAACTGATGTTTTTAAGGGGTTAAATGCCTTTGGGCCACTGATCTGACACGTAAAATATAGAGATAGTGATGCCCTGCATCAAATCCACGTCCCTCCAGCCTGGCCCAAATGGGTTCTGGGCACCAGAACTGGCATTAAAGTGGGCAAACAGCCCATTTTCTCAGATTTGAATAAGTAACTGATGTTTTTAAGGGGTTAAATGCCTTTGGGCCACTGATCTGACACTTAAAATATACAGATAGTGATGCCCTGCATCAAACCAAGGTCCCTCCAGCCTGGCCCAAATGGGTTCTGGGCACCAGAACTGGCATTAAAGTGGGCAAACAGCCCATTTTCACAGATTTGAATAAGTAACTGATGTTTTTAAGGGGTTAAATGCCTTTGGGCCACTGATCTGACACATAAAATATAGAGATAGTGATGCCCTGCATCAAATCCACGTCCCTCCAGCCTGGCCCAAATGGGTTCTGGGCACCAGAACTGGCATTAAAGTGGGCAAACAGCCCATTTTCTCAGATTTGAATAAGTAACTGATGTTTTTAAGGGGTTAAATGCCTTTGGGCCACTGATCTGACACTTAAAATATACAGATAGTGATGCCCTGCATCAAACCCAGGTCCCTCCAGCCTGGCCCAAATGGGTTCTGGGCACCAGAACTGGCATCAAAGTGGGCAAGCAGCCCATTTTCACACATTTGAATAAGTAACTGATGTTTTTAAGGGGTTAAATGCGTTTGGGCCACTGATCTGACACATAAAATATAGAGATAGTGATGCCCTGCATCAAATCCACGTCCCTCCAGCCTGGCCCAAATGGGTTCTGGGCACCAGAACTGGCATCAAAGTGGGCAAACAGCCCATTTTCTCAGATTTGAATAAGTAACTGATGTTTTTAAGAGGTTAAATGCCTTTGGGCCACTGATCTGACACTTAAAATACACAGATAGTGATGCCCTGCATCAAAACCAGGTCTCTTCAGCCTGGCCCAAATGGGTTCTGGGCACCAGAACTGGCATCAAAGTGGGCAAACAGCCCATTTTCACACATTTGAATAAGTAACTGATGTTTTTAAGGGGTTAAATGCCTTTGGGCCACTGATCTGACACTTAAAATACACAGATAGTGATGCCATGCATCAAACCAAGGTCCCTCCATCCTGGCCCAAATGGGTTCTGGGCACCAGAACTGGCATCAAAGTGGGCAAACAGCCCATTTTCACACATTTGAATAAGAAACTGATGTTTTTAAGGGTTTAAATGCCTTTGGGCCACTGATCTGATACATAAAATATAGAGATAGTGATGCCCTGCATCAAATCCACGTCCCTCTAGCCTGGCCCAAATGGGTTCTGGGCACCAGAACTGGCATCAAAGTGGGCAAACAGCCCATTTTCTCAGATTTGAATAAGTAACTGATGTTTTTAAGGAGTTAAATGCCTCTGGGCCACTGATCTGACACTTAAAATATACAGATAGTGATGCCCTGCATCAAACCCAGGTCCCTCCAGCCTGACCCAAATGGGTTCTGGGCACCAGAACTGGCATTAAAGTGGGCAAACAGCCCATTTTCACACATTTGAATAAGTAACTGATGTTTTTAAGGGGTTAAATGCCTTTGAGCCACAGATCTGACACTTAAAATACACAGATAGTGATGCCCTGCATCAAAACCAGGTCTCTTCAGCCTGGCCCAAATGGGTTCTGGGCACCAGAACTGGCATCAAAGTGGGCAAACAGCCCATTTTCACACATTTGAATAAGTAACTGATGTTTTTAAGGGGTTAAATGCCTTTGGGCCACTGATCTGACACTTAAAATACACAGATAGTGATGCCATGCATCAAACCAAGGTCCCTCCATCCTGGCCCAAATGGGTTCTGGGCACCAGAACTGGCATCAAAGTGGGCAAACAGCCCATTTTCACACATTTGAATAAGAAACTGATGTTTTTAAGGGTTTAAATGCCTTTGGGCCACTGATCTGATACATAAAATATAGAGATAGTGATGCCCTGCATCAAATCCACGTCCCTCTAGCCTGGCCCAAATGGGTTCTGGGCACCAGAACTGGCATCAAAGTGGGCAAACAGCCCATTTTCTCAGATTTGAATAAGTAACTGATGTTTTTAAGGAGTTAAATGCCTCTGGGCCACTGATCTGACACTTAAAATATACAGATAGTGATGCCCTGCATCAAACCCAGGTCCCTCCAGCCTGACCCAAATGGGTTCTGGGCACCAGAACTGGCATTAAAGTGGGCAAACAGCCCATTTTCACACATTTGAATAAGTAACTGATGTTTTTAAGGGGTTAAATGCCTTTGAGCCACAGATCTGACACTTAAAATACACAGAAATTGATGCCCTGCATCAAACCCAGGTTCCTTCAGCCTGGCCTAAATGGGTACTGGGCACCAGAACTGGCATCAAAGTGGGCAAAGAGCCCATTTTCACAGATTTGAATAAGTAACTGATGATTTTAAGGGGTTAAATGCCTTTGGGCCATTGATATGACACTTAAAATTCTCAGACAATGATGCCCTGCACCAAACCCAGGTCCCTCCAGCCTGACCCAAATGGGTTCTGGGCACCAGAACTGGCATCAAAGTGGGCAAAGAGCCCATTTTCACAGATTTGAATAAGTAACTGATGATTTTAAGGGGTTAAATGCCTTTGGGCCACTGATATGACACTTAAAATTCTCAGACAATGATGCCCTGCACCAAACCCAGGTCCCTCCAGCCTGACCCAAATGGGTTCTGGGCACCAGAACTGGCATCAAAGTGGGCAAAGAGCCCATTTTCACAGATTTGAATAAGTAACTGATGATTTTAAGGGGTTAAATGTCTTTGGGCCACTGATCTGACACTTAAAATACACAGATAGTGATGCCATGCATCAAACCAATGTCCCTCCAGCCTGGCCCAAATGGGTTCTGGGCACCAGAACTGGCATCAAAGTGGGCAAAGAGCCCATTTTCACAGATTTGAATAAGTAACTGATGTTTTTAAGGGGTTAAATGCCTTTGGGCCACTGATCTGACACTTAAAATTCACAGACAGTGATGCCCTGCATCAAACCCAGGTCCCTCCAGCTTGGCCCACATGGGTTCTGGGCACCAGATCTAGCATCAAAGTGGGCAAACGGCCCATTTTCACAGATTTGAATAACTGATGTTTTGAAGGGGTTAAATGCCTTTGTGCCACTGATACCACAGTGCATATGTCAGGAAATAGGAAGAAGTCCTGATTACTTCAATTACACATACAGGGCTCTGAGCTGCAATTTCCTCTGCCTGCCAGCACAAGGCTGGAATTCTAAGCCACTCTTTCTCCCTCCTCCCACCATACAGCCGTAATGTAAGATGAGCATGCCAGCTTCATTGAAGAATTTATATGGCCCTGTGCTGCTGTCACGATAATGCCAAAAAATGTCATACTGTGAATGTTGTTTCAGAAGGACATGGAGAACTACGCACACACACTCACAATGCAGCTGCGACCCCTTGCTCTCCCCCCCCCCCCCCTCAGCTTCACTCCTACCCGAAGCAAAGCCTATGATAGAGACTGGGCAACCTGATAGTAATGGTTGGCAGGGTGTGGCTTTAAACTGCAGGTGACCAATCCTGCAGAGCCACCCGTTGTCCCTCCCCTCTCATTCAGGAATGCCTTTGTCTGAGACCTTGAAATAACTTAAAGAACTATCCGATCAGTGCATATCATTAACCAGCCCTTTAGTGTTGTCACAAGCTCAGAAGTATAAGTCGCTATACTCTTAGACCAGCCTTCAGTCTTGGCCGGGAAGCGATCTAACACAGCTTGGCAAAGCTGTTCCATGCATCTGGAAGTATTTATCCTCCTAAGCCACAGGCCAGCCAAGATGGTACCATGATATAACCTGTAAGTTCTCTTTTCAACGTTAATCCTATTTTATTTTGTAATCTGTAACGTACTGTATTTTCCGGCGTATAAGATGACTTTTTAACCCCTGCAAATCATCTCAAAAGTCGGGGGTCGTCTTATACGCCGGGTACGGCATGTGCAGGGAGCGGTCCTGTATGGTTCCCAGGATCTAAAGGAGAGGAGACTCTCCTTCAGGCCCTGGGATCCATATTCATGTAAAAGAATAAAAAAAAATATGGGATATACTTACCCTTTGACGGCCCGCGGCTCTCATCGGTGCAAGGGCCGGCCTCCAATCCTAAGGATGCATTGAGCATAGGACCTTCTGTGACGTCACAGTCACATGACCGCAACGTCATCAAAGGTCCTTCGTTCAATGCATCCTTAGGAACGGAGGCCGCCGCTTGCCCCGCTGAGAGCCGCGGGTCGTCGGAGGGTAAGTATGTCCCTTTTTTTTTTTTACATGAATATGGATCCCAGGGCCTGAAGGAGAGTCTCCTTTCCTTTAGATCCTGGGAACCATCCAGGATCACTCCGTGCACATGCCGTACCCGGTGTATAAGACGACCCCCGACTTTTGAGATGATTTGCAGGGGTTAAAAAGTCGTCTTATACGCCAGAAAATACAGTACATTACAGATTACAAAATAAAATAGGATTAACGTTGAAAAGAGAACTTACAGGTTATGTCATTGTACCATCTTGGCTGGCCTGTGGCTTAGGAGGATAAATACTTCCAGATGCATGGAACTGCTTTGCCAAGCTGTGTTAGATCGCTTCCCGGCCAAGAAGGCTGGTCTAAGAGTTTAGTGACTTATACTTCTGAGCTTGTGACATCACTAAAGGGCTGGTTAATGATATGCACTGATCTGATAGTTCTTTACTTTATTCCAAGGTCTCAGACAAAGGCATTCCTGAGTGAGAGGGGAGGGACAACGGGTGGCTCTGCAGGATTGGTCACCTGCAGTTTAAAGCCACACCCTGCCCACCATTAGTATCAGGTTGCCCAGTCTCTATCATAGGCTTTGTTTCGGGTAGGTGTGAAGCTGAGGGGTGGGGTGGAGAGCAAGGGGTCGCAGCTGAATTGTGAGTGTGTGTGTGTAGTTCGCCATGTCCTTCTGAAACTACATTCACAGTATGAAATTTTTTGGCATTATCGTGACAGCAGCACAGGGCCATATAAATTCTTCAATGAAGCTGGCAGGCTCGTATTACATTACGGCTGTATAGTGGGAGGAGGGAGAAAAAGTGGCTTAGAATTCCAGCCTTGTGCTGGCAGGCAGAGGAAATTGCAGCTCAGAGCCCTGTATGTGTAATTGAAGTAATCAGGACTTCTTCCTATTTCCTGACATATGCACTGTGGTATCAGTGGCTCAAAGGCATTCAACCCCTTAAAAACATAAGTTACTTATTCAAATCAGTGAAAATGGGCTGTTTGCCCATTTTGATGCCAGTTCTGGTGCCCAGAACCCATTTAGGCCAGGCTGGAGGGACCTTAGTTTGATGCAGGGCATCACTGTCTGTGAATTTTAAGTTTCGTATCAGTGGCTCAAAGGCATTTAACCCCTTAAAATCATCAGTTACTTATTCAAATCTGAGAAAATGGGCTGTGTGCCCACTTTGATGCCAGTTCTGATGCCCAGAACCCATTTGGGCCAGGCTGGAGGGACCCTGGTTTGATGCATGGCATCACTATCTGTGTATTTTAAGTGTCAGATCAGTGGCCCAAAGGCATTTAACCCCTTAAAATCATCAGTTACTTATTCAAATGTGTGAAAATGGGCTGTTTGCCCACTTTGATGCCAGTTCTGGTGCCCAGAACCCATTTGGGCCAGGCTGGAGGGACCTAGGTTTGATGCAGGGCATCACTGTCTGTGAATTTTAAGTTTCGTATCAGTGGCCCAAAGGCATTTAACCTCTTAAAAACATCAGTTACTTATTCAAATCTGTGAAAATGGGCTGTTTGCCCACTTTGATGCCAGTTCTGGTGCCCAGAACCCATTTGGGCCAGGCTGAAGGGACTTGTTTTTGATATGAGGCTCCATTTTCTGTATGTATGCACTGTGGTATCAGTGGCCCAAAGGCATTTAACCCCTTAAAAAGATCAGTTACTTATTCAAATGTGTGAAAATGGGCTGTTTGCCCACTTTGATGCCAGTTCTGATGCCCAGAACCCATTTGGGTCAGGCTGGAGGGACCTTGGTTTGATGCATGGCATCACTATCTGTGTATTTTAAGTGTCAGATCAGTGGCCCAAAGGCATTTAACCCCTTAAAAACATCAGTTACTTATTCAAATCTGAGAAAATGGGCTGTGTGCCCACTCTGATGCCAGTTCTGATGCCCAGAACCCATTTGGACCAGGCTGGAGGGACCTGGGTTTGATGCAGGGCATCACTATCTGTATATTTTAAGTGTCAGATCAGTGGCCCAAAGCCATTTAACCCTTTAAAAACATCAGTTACTTATTCAAAGCTGTGAAAAATGGGCTGTTTGCCCTCTTTAATGCCAGTTCTGATGCCCAGAACCCATTTGGGCCAGGGTGGAGGGACCTTGGTTTGATGCATGGCATCACTATCTGTGTATTTTAAGTGTCAGATCAGTGGCCCAAAGGCATTTAACCCCTTAAAAACATCAGTTACTTATTCAAATCTAAGAAAATGGGCTGTTTGCCCACTTTGATGCCAGTTCTGGTGCCCAGAACCCATTTGGGCCCGGCTGGAGGGACCTGGGTTTGATGCAGGGCATCACTATCTGTGTATTTTAAGTGTCAGATCAGTGGCCCAAAAGGCATTTAACCCCTTAAAAACATCAGTTACTTATTCAAATCTAAGAAAATGGGCTGTTTGCCCACTTTAATGCCAGCTCTGGTGCCCAGAACCCATTTGGGCCAGGCTGGAGGGATGTGGATTTGATGCAGGGCATCACTATCTCTATATTTTATGTGTCAGATCAGTGGCCCAAAGGCATTTAACCCCTTAAAAACATCAGTTACTTATTCAAATCTGAGAAAATGGGCTGTTTGCCCACTTTAATGCCAGTTTTGGTGCCCAGAACCCATTTGGGCCAGGCTGGTGGGATGTGGATTTGATGCAGGGCATCACTATCTCTATATTTTATGTGTCAGATCAGTGGCCCAAAGGCATTTAACCCCTTAAAAACATCAGTTACTTATTCAAATCTGAGAAAATGGGCTGTTTGCCCACTTTAATGCCAGTTCTGGTGCCCAGAACCCATTTGGGCCAGGCTGGAGGGACCAGGGTTTGATGCATGGCATCACTATCTGTATATTTTAAGTGTCAGATCAGTGTCCCAAAGGCATTTAACCCCTTAAAAACATCAGTTACTTATTCAAATCTGAGAAAATGGGCTGTTTGCCCACTTTAATGCCAGTTCTGGTGCCCAGAACCCATTTGGGCCAGGCTGGAGGGACGTGGATTTGATGCAGGGCATCAATATCTCTATATTTTATGTGTCAGATCAGTGGCCCAAAGGCATTTAACCCCTTAAAAACATCAGTTACTTATTCAAATGTGTGAAAATGGGCTGTTTGCCCACTTTGATGCCAGTTCTGGTGCCCAGAACCCATTTGGGCCAGGATGGAGGGACCTTGGTTTGATGCATGGCATCACTATCTGTGTATTTTAAGTGTCAGATCAGTGGCCCAAAGGCATTTAACCCCTTAAAAACATCAGTTACTTATTCAAATCTAAGAAAATGGGCTGTTTGCCCACTTTGATGCCAGTTCTGATGCCCAGAACCCATTTGGGCCAGGCTGGAGGGACCTTGCTTTGATGCATGGCATCACTATCTGTGTATTTTAAGTGTCATATCAGTGGCCCAAAGGCATTTAGCCCCTTAAAAACATCAGTTACTTATTCAAATCTAAGAAAATGGGCTGTTTGCCCACTTTGATGCCAGTTCTGGTGCCCAGAACCCATTTGGGCCAGGATGGAGGGACCTTGGTTTGATGCATGGCATCACTATCTGTGTATTTTAAGTGTCAGATCAGTGGCCCAAAGGCATTTAACCCCTTAAAAACATCAGTTACTTATTCAAATCTAAGAAAATGGGCTGTTTGCCCACTTTAATGCCAGTTCTGGTGCCCAGAACCCATTTGGGCCAGGCTGGAGGGACGTGGATTTGATGCAGGGCATCACTATCTGTATATTTTAAGTGTCATATCAGTGGCCCAAAGGCATTTAACCTCTTAAAAACATCAGTTACTTATTCAAATCTGAGAAAATGGGCTGTTTGCCCACTTTGATGCCAGTTCTGGTGCCCAGAACCCATTTGGGCCAGGCTGGAGCGACCTGGGTTTGATGCAGGGCATCACTATCTGTATATTTTAAGTGTCAGATCAGTGGCCCAAAGGCATTTAACCCCTTAAAAACATCAGTTACTTATTCAAATGGCAAAAATTGACTGTCTGCCCACTTTGATGCCAGTTCTGATGCCCAGAACCCATTTGGGCCAGGCTAGAAATAACTGGTTTGGATGTGGGGCGCCCTGTTCTATATGTCTGCAGTGTTAGATCAGTGGCCCAAAGGCATTTAACCCTTTCTTCAGCACTCTTTGATGCCCACTTTGATGCCCATTTTTGTGCCAGTTTTATTGTTTTTGTTGCTGTTTTTAAGTGTATTCACATCAGGGCTCCTCGCTGCATTGTCTTTTATTATTATGATGATTATTTTTTGTTGTTAAACCTATAAAAAACAGAAAATAAAAAATTGCCGAATAAGAAACCGACGAATAAGAAACCAACTTCAGCTCCGAATAAGAAACTGAACGAATAAGAAACCAACTTCAGCCTCGTATCCTGCCTGGCATACTGTACCTGTCCATAAGAACCATTGGATACTGCCTGGCATACAGTACCAGTCCACTATAACCTTTGGAAACTGCCTGGCATACAGTACCAGTCCACTTTAACCATTGGATACTGCCTGGCATATTGTACCAGCCCATAATAACCATTAGATACCGCCTGGCATACAGTGCCAGTCCACTATAACCTTTGGATACTGCTTAGCATACTGCATGGGCGGACATACCGCCGGTTCAACCTGTGCAACTGGACATACACAGCAATGAGGTGAATGACAGCCGGCGGCAGGATTACTGCTAACAGGAGAATCAGGGGGCCCCGCTCTGCTGCACACGTGATATGACGGTCAAAAGGGGCCCCCTTCCTGACCTCACCTGTTAGCATACATTACGCTGCTGTCCGGCTGTCACTGGTGCAGTGTGGTGAGGGCCCGGGGCGGCAGACACTGGAAGAGAGGAGTGAGTGAGGGAGTCACTGAAGCTGAGTCTCTGCTTGTGGCTCCCTGCTGTGCAGGTACACATTCTTCCCAGAGCCCCAGTGATCGGCAGGACTGGGATACACGTGAAAATAGGGGGAGGAGAGGAGGAATTATTACTACTCTAGGTAGGAGATAGGAGAAGGCCTGGCCCGCCGGGAGTCTGCAGGTGCAGGGATGAGTGCAGACAGTCTAGACAGGCTCCATGTCTCCCCTGCTCATTTCCTGTGTTCTGGGCCTGACCAGCTCCCTGCAACTGCACTCTCTGTAGGTACTGTACATATTCCAACCGGATTCAAGTTAGTCTGCAGTTAGCAATTAGATATTAGTTAGTTATTCGATTTTCATGTATGGCAGTTAGCTATTAGTTATTAGTTAGCTATTCGATTTTCCATGCATGGTGAATTATACATAGAGTGGATATTGTTTGGGTAAAATTTTGATCAGGACTTTGAGACGTTTATTTTGACTACTTGTGGTCCTGGGTTATTCAAGTAAATCGCTTATGTCGCACATAATCAAACGCACTCAATCGTACGTAAATTCAATTTGAAAACAGGTACCCTGGACCACTAGTACTCAAAATGAACATATCAATGTCCTGAATAATATTTACCCCAAAAAATATTAACTCTATATGTAGTTCAGAAGTTATTCACGTAAATCGTTTATGTCGCGAATAAACAAACGCACTCAATCGTACGTAAGTTCAATTTGAAAACAGGTACCCTTGACCACTACTACTCAAAATGACCAGATCAATGTCCTGAATAATATTTACCAAAAAAAAATCAACTCTATGTGTAGTTCAGAAGTTATTCACGTAAATCGCTTATGTCGCGAATAAACAAACGCACTCAATCGTACGTAAGTTCAATTTGAAAACAGGTACCCTTGACCACTACTACTCAAAATGACCAGATTAATGTCCTGAATAATATTTACCAAAAAAAATATCAACTCTATGTGTAGTTCAGAAGTTATTCACGTAAATCGCTTATGTCGCGAATAAACAAACGCACTCAATCGTACGTAAGTTCAATTTGAAAACAGGTACCCTTGACCACTACTACTCAAAATGACCAGATCAATGTCCTGAATAATATTTACCAAAAAAAATATCAACTCTATGTGTAGTTCAGAAGTTATTCACGTAAATCGCTTATGTCGCGAATAAACAAACGCACTCAATCGTACGTAAGTTCAATTTGAAAACAGGTACCCTTGACCACTACTACTCAAAATGACCAGATCAATGTCCTGAACAATATTTACCAAAAAAAATATCAACTCTATGTGTAGTTCAGAAGTTATTCACGTAAATCGCTCATGTCGCGAATAAACAAACGCACTTAATCGTACGTAAGTTCAATTTGAAAACAGGTACCCTTGACCACTACTACTCAAAATGAACATATCAATGTCCTGAATAATATTTACCCAAAAAAATATTAACTCTATATGTAGTTCAGAAGTTATTCACGTAAATCGTTTATGTCGCGAATAAACAAACGCACTCAATCGTACGTAAGTTCAATTTGAAAACAGGTACCCTTGACCACTACTACTCAAAATGACCAGATCAATGTCCTGAATAATATTTACCAAAAAAAAATCAACTCTATGTGTAGTTCAGAAGTTATTCACGTAAATCGCTTATGTCGCGAATAAACAAACGCACTCAATCGTACGTAAGTTCAATTTGAAAACAGGTACCCTTGACCACTACTACTCAAAATGACCAGATCAATGTCCTGAACAATATTTACCAAAAAAAATATCAACTCTATGTGTAGTTCAGAAGTTATTCACGTAAATCGCTTATGTCGCGAATAAACAAACGCACTTAATCGTACGTAAGTTCAATTTGAAAACAGGTACCCTTGACCACTACTACTCAAAATGAACATATCAATGTCCTGAATAATATTTACCCAAAAAAATATTAACTCTATATGTAGTTCAGAAGTTATTCACGTAAATCGCTTATGTCGCGAATAAACAAACGCACTTAATCGTACGTAAGTTCAATTTGAAAACAGGTACCCTTGACCACTACTACTCAAAATGACCAGATCAATGTCCTGAATAATATTTACCCAAAAAAATATCAACTCTATGTGTAGTTCAGAAGTTATTCACGTAAATCGCTTATGTCGCGAATAAACAAACGCACTCAATCGTACGTAAGTTCAATTTGAAAACAGGTACCCTTGACCACTACTACTCAAAATGACCAGATCAATGTCCTGAACAATATTTACCAAAAAAAAATCAACTCTATGTGTAGTTCAGAAGTTATTCACGTAAATCGCTTATGTCGCGAATAAACAAACGCACTCAATCGTACGTAAGTTCAATTTGAAAACAGGTACCCTTGACCACTAGTACTCAAAATGACCAGATCAATGTCCTGAATAATATTTACCCAAAAAAATATCAACTCTATGTGTAGTTCAGAAGTTATTCACGTAAATCGCTTATGTCGCGATTAAACAAACGCACTCAATCGTACGTAAGTTCCATTTGAAAACAGGTACCGTTGACCACTACTACTCAAAATGAACATATCAATGTCCTGAACAATATTTACCAAAAAAAATATCAACTCTGTGTAGTTCAGAAGTTATTCACGTAAATCGCTTATGTCGCGAATAAACAAACGCACTTAATCGTACGTAAGTTCAATTTGAAAACAGGTACCCTTGACCACTACTACTCAAAATGACCAGATCAATGTCCTGAATAATATTTACCAAAAAAATATCAACTCTATGTGTAGTTCAGAAGTTATTCACGTAAATCGCTTATGTCGCGAATAAAGAAACGCACTCAATCGTACGTAAGTTCAATTTGAAAACAGGTACCCTTGACCACTACTACTCAAAATGACCAGATCAATGTCCTGAATAATATTTACCAAAAAAAATATCAACTCTATGTGTAGTTCAGAAGTTATTCACGTAAATCGCTTATGTCGCGAATAAACAAACGCACTCAATCGTACGTAAGTTCAATTTGAAAACAGGTACCCTTGACCACTACTACTCAAAATGACCAGATCAATGTCCTGAACAATATTTACCAAAAAAAATATCAAATCTGTGTAGTTCAGAAGTTATTCACGTAAATCGCTTATGTCGCAAATAAACAAACTCACTCAATCGTACGTAAGTTCAATTTGAAAACAGGTACCCTTGACCACTACTACTCAAAATGACCAGATCAATGTCCTGAACAATATTTACCAAAAAAAATATCAACTCTATGTGTAGTTCAGAAGTTATTCACGTAAATCGCTTATGTCGCGAATAAACAAACGCACTCAATCGTACGTAAGTTCAATTTGAAAACAGGTACCCTTGACCACTACTACTCAAAATGAACATATCAATGTCCTGAATAATATTTACCCCAAAAAAATTAACTCTATATGTAGTTCAGAAGTTATTCACGTAAATCGCTTATGTCGCGAATAAACAAACGCACTTAATCGTACGTAAGTTCAATTTGAAAACAGGTACCCTTGACCACTACTACTCAAAATGACCAGATCAATGTCCTGAATAATATTTACCAAAAAAAATATCAACTCTATGTGTAGTTCAGAAGTTATTCACGTAAATCGCTTATGTCGCGAATAAACAAACGCACTCAATCGTACGTAAGTTCAATTTGAAAACAGGTACCCTTGACCACTACTACTCAAAATGACCAGATCAATGTCCTGAACAATATTTACCAAAAAAAATATCAACTCTATGTGTAGTTCAGAAGTTATTCACGTAAATCGCTTATGTCGCGAATAAACAAACGCACTCAATCGTACGTAAGTTCAATTTGAAAACAGGTACCCTTGACCACTAGTACTCAAAATGACCAGATCAATATCCTGAATAATATTTTCCAAAAAAAATATCAACTCTATGTGTAGTTCAGAAGTTATTCACGTAAATCGCTTATGTCGCGAATAAACAAACGCACTCAATCGTACGTAAGTTCAATTTGAAAACAGGTACCGTTGACCACTACTACTCAAAATGAACATATCAATGTCCTGAACAATATTTACCAAAAAAAATATCAACTCTGTGTAGTTCAGAAGTTATTCACGTAAATCGCTTATGTCGCGAATAAACAAACGCACTTAATCGTACGTAAGTTCAATTTGAAAACAGGTACCCTTGACCACTACTACTCAAAATGACCAGATCAATGTCCTGAATAATATTTACCAAAAAAAATATCAACTCTATGTGTAGTTCAGAAGTTATTCACGTAAATCGCTTATGTCGCGAATAAACAAACGCACTCAATCGTACGTAAGTTCAATTTGAAAACAGGTACCCTTGACCACTACTACTCAAAATGACCAGATCAATGTCCTGAATAATATTTACCAAAAAAAATATCAACTCTATGTGTAGTTCAGAAGTTATTCACGTAAATCGCTTATGTCGCGAATAAACAAACGCACTCAATCGTACGTAAGTTCAATTTGAAAACAGGTACCCTTGACCACTACTACTCAAAATGACCAGATCAATGTCCTGAACAATATTTACCAAAAAAAATATCAACTCTATGTGTAGTTCAGAAGTTATTCACGTAAATCGCTTATGTCGCGAATAAACAAACGCACTTAATCGTATGTAAGTTCAATTTGAAAACAGGTACCCTTGACCACTACTACTCAAAATGAACATATCAATTTCCTGAATAATATTTACCCAAAAAAATATTAACTCTATATGTAGTTCAGAAGTTATTCACGTAAATCGCTTATGTCGCGAATAAACAAACGCACTTAATCGTACGTAAGTTCAATTTGAAAACAGGTACCCTTGACCACTACTACTCAAAATGACCAGATCAATGTCCTGAATAATATTTACCCAAAAAAATATCAACTCTATGTGTAGTTCAGAAGTTATTCACGTAAATCGCTTATGTCGCGAATAAACAAACGCACTTAATCGTACGTAAGTTCAATTTGAAAACAGGTACCCTTGACCATTACTACTCAAAATGACCAGATCAATGTCCTGAATAATATTTACCAAATAAAATATCAACTCTACGTGTAGTTCAGAAGTTATTCACGTAAATCGCTTATGTCGCGAATAAACAAACGCACTTAATCGTACGTAAGTTCAATTTGAAAACAGGTACCCTTGACCACTACTACGCAAAATGAACATATCAATGTCCTGAACAATATTTACCCCCAAAAATATCAACTCTATGTGTACTTCTGCAGTTATTCATGTAAATCGCTTATGTCGCGATCAGGATCCTGCTGTGCCATCGTTGGTCGGTGCAGAAAGTCCAGAAATTTATTTAGTCGCTGGACTCCCTGCAGACATCGCTGAATCAGCGTGTGTGACGCCGATCCAGCGATGTGTTCACTGGTAACCAGGGTAAACATCGGGTTACTAAGCGCAGGGCCACGCTTATTAACCCGATGTTTACCCTGGTTACCAGGGGACCAGCATCGTTGGTCGCTGGAGAGCTGGCTGTGTGACAGCTCTCCAGCGACCAAACAGCGACGCTGCAGCGATCGGGATCGTTGTCTGGATCGCTGCAGCGTCGCTAAATGTGACGGTACCTTAAGCCAACTAGAACGCCAATCATACAACCCCGATGCAAAATAGCCACATAAATTTACGCCCTGCAATAGCTAACATGCATGTTGTAACGTTTCGTAAACTCAAACCTGTTAGTTCAACGATGGGTATAGACTCAACGGAACGGAAATTTGGCGACAATTATGAAAATTTCGCAATTTTCCAACTTTGAATTTTTATGCAATTAAATCACAGAGATATGTCACACAAAATACTTAATAAGTAACATTTCCCACATGTCTACTTTACATCAGCACAATTTTGGAACCAAAATTTTTTTTTGTTAGGGAGTTATAAGGGTTAAAATTTGACCAGCAATTTCTCATTTCTACAACACCATTTTATTTTAGGGACCACATCTCATTTGAAGTCATTTTGAGGGGTCTATATGATAGAAAATACCCAAGTGTGACACCATTCTAAAAACTACACCCCGCAAGGTGCTCAAAACCATATTCAAGAAGTTTATTAACCCTTATTGTGCTTCACAGGAATTTTTTGAATCTTTAAATAAAACTGAACATTTAACTTTTTTTCACAAAAAATTTAATTCAGCTCCAATTTGTTTTATTTTCCCAAGGGTAAGAGAAGAAATTGGACCCCAAAAGTTGTTGTACAACTTGTCCTGAGTACGCTGATAGCCCATATGTGGGGGTAAACCACTGTTTGGGCGGATGGGAGAGCTCGGAAGGGAAGGAGCACCGTTTGACTTTTCAATGCAAAATTGACAGGAATTGATATGGGACGCCATTTTGCGTATGAAGAGCCACTGATGTGCCTAAACATTGAAACCTCCCACAAGTGACACCATTTTGGAAAGTAGACCCCCTAAGGAACTTATCTAGAGGTGTGGTGAGCACTTTGACCCACCAAGTGCTTCACAGAAGTTTATAATGCAGAGCCGTAAAAATAAAACAAAATTTTTTTCCCACAAAAATTATTTTTTTAGCCCCCAGTTTTGTATTTTCCCGAGGGTAACAGGAGAAATTGGACCCCAAAATTTGTTGCCCAATTTGTCCTGAGTTCGATGATACACCATATGTGGGGGGAACCACTGTTTGGGCGCATGGGAGGGCTCGGAAGGGAAGGAGTGCCATTTGAATGCAGACTTAAGGCCCCGTCACACATAGCGAGATCGCTGCTGAGTCACAAGTTTTGTGACGCAACAGCGATCTCAGTAGCGATCTCGCTATGTGTGACACGTAGCAGCGATCAGGCCCCTGCTGTGAGAGCGCTGGTCGTGTCGGAATGGCCTGGGCCATTTTTTGATCGTTGAGGTCCCGCTGACATCGCTGAATCTGCGTGTGTGACGCCGATTCAGCGATGTCTTCGCTGGTAACCAGGGTAAACATCGGGTAACTAAGCGCAGGGCCGCGCTTAGTAACCCGATGTTTACCCTGGTTACCATCGTTAAAGTAAAAAAAACAAACGCTACATACTTACCTACCGCTGTCTGTCCCCAGCGCTGGGCTTCTCTGCTCTGGCTGTGAGCGGCGGGCAGCCGGAAAGCAGAGCACAGCGGTGACGTCACCGCTCTGCTTTCCGGCCGCTGTGCTCACAGCCAGAGCACAGAAGACCAGCGCCGAGGACAGACAGCGGTAGGTAAGTATGTAGCGTTTGTTTTTTTTACTTTAACGATGGTAACCAGGGTAAACATCGGGTTACTAAGTGCGGCCCTGCGCTTAGTAACCCGATGTTTACCCTGGTTACCCGGGGACTTCGGCATCGTTGAAGACAGTTTCAACGATGCCGAAGTCTTTCCCCTGATCGTTGGTCACTGGAGAGAGCTGTCTGTGTGACAGCTCTCCAGCGACCAAACAGCGACGCTGCAGCGATCCGGATCGTTGTCGGTATCGCTGCAGCGTCGCTAAGTGCGACGGTACCTTTAGATGGAATGGTCTGCAGGTGTCACATTGCGTTTGCAGAGCCCCTAATGTACCTAAACAGTAGAAACCCCCCACAAGTGACACCATTTTGGAAAGTAGACCCCCTTAGGAACTTATCTAGATGTGTGCTGAGCGCTTTGACCCACCAAGGGCTTCACAGAAGTTTATAATGGAGAGCCGTAAAAATAAAACAAACATTTTTTCCCACAAAAATTATTTTTTAGCCCCTAGTTTTGTATTTTCCCGAGGGTAACAGGAGAAATTGGACCCCACAATTTGTTGTCCAA